>NC_140991.1:147555821-147643332 GCF_052327205.1 Somniosus microcephalus | reverse complement strand
GAGAGCGAGAGACTGGGGGGAAGAGAGAGAGCGAGAGACTGGGGGGAAGAGAGAGCGAGAGACCTGGGGGGAAGAGAGAGAGCGAGAGACTGGGGGGAAGAGAGAGAGCGAGAGACTGGGGGGAAGAGAGAGAGCGAGAGACTGGGGGGGAAGAGAGAGAGCGAGAGACTGGGGGAAGAGAGAGCGAGAGACTGGGGAAGAGAGCGAGAGACGGAAGAGAGAGCGACTGGGGGGAAGAGAGAGAGCGAGAGACTGGGGGAAGAGAGAGAGCGACTGGGGGAAGAGAGAGAGCGAGAGACTGGGGGGAAGAGAGAGAGTGAGAGACTGGGGGGAAGAGAGAGAGCGAGAGACTGGGGGGGAGAGAGAGAGAGCGAGAGACTGGGGGAAGAGGGAGAGCGAGAGACTGGGGAAGAGAGAGCGACGGGGGGAAGAGAGAGAGCGACTGGGGGGGAAGAGAGAGAGACTGGGGGAAAAGAGAGAGAGAGGGGGGGAAGAGAGAGAGGGGGGAGAAGAGAGAGAGAGACTGGGGGCAGAAGAGAGAGAGACTGGGGGGAGAAGAGAGAGAGAGACTGGGGGGAGAAGAGAGAGAGACTGGGGGGAGAAGAGAGAGACTGGGGTAGAGAGACGGGGGAGAGAGAGAGAGACTGGGGGGAGAAGAGAGAGACTGGGGGGGGAGGGAGGGGGGCAGACTGGGGGGGAGGGAGGGGGCAGACAGAGGGGGAGGGAGGGGGCAGACAGAGGGGGAGGGAGGGGGCAGACGGGGGGAGGGGGCAGACAGAGAGGGGGAGGGAGGGGGCAGACAGAGGGGGAGGGAGGGGGCAGAGTGAGAGGGGGGAGGGAGGGGGGCAGAGAGAGAGGGGGAGGGAGGGGGCAGAGAGAGGGGGAGGGAGGGGCAGGGAGGGAGGGGGCAGAGAGAGAGGGAGGGGGGAGAGAGGGGGAGGGAGGGAGGGGGAGAGAGAGAGGGGGAGGGAGAGAGAGGGGGCAGAGAGAGGGGGAGGGAGGGGGCAGAGAGAGAGGGGGAGAGGGAGGGGGGAGGGAGGGGGGAGAGAGAGAGGGAGGGGGAGAGAGAGGGAGGGGGAAGAGGGGGAGGGAGAGAGAGAGAGGGTGAGGCAGGTGGGAGAGAGGGGGAGGCAGGGGAGAGGGGGAGGGGGAGGGGTGGGGGGGAGGGAAGGGGGAGAGGGAAGGGGGAGAGGGATGGGGGGGAGGAGAGCGAGACAGAGGGAAGGAGAGAGAGGGCGAGTGGCCCGCGGCCGCAAATGGAGCCAAGCCCTGGGAACGGGTGTGAGCCGGCTTGAGGCTGTGAGAGACGGCCGGGCCCGGTTGCCGGGGTAACCCTTCCCCCCCCTTCCCGCCCTCCTGAGCCTCGTCCTCCCGAGTACCGGCCCCCCCGCCCGAGCCGGCTTCAAGACCGCCGATTGCGGCTGGGCCTGCGCGTCGCGTGGGGAAGAGTGAGAGAGAGACGCCGCCGCTCATCAGTGCCTCAGAGCTGGCCGGTGCGCAACCTAGCGCGTGAGGCCCGGCCGGACTCCGGTCGCGCTCCGGGCCGACGTTGACGCGCGCGCTCCGGGCCGACGTTGACGCGCGCGCTGACTCCCGCCCCGCCCGCCTTTACTAAGATGGCGGCGATGGCTACACTCGCCTCAGTCCCGCGCCGCCAGCCTTTAGAAAGATAGCAGCGATCGCGGGCCACTTGTTGTGCGGGACGGGAGGTGCCTTGCTCGGGCGTGGCTGGGCAACAGAGGCCCAGGCTTCGAGGCCTGCAAAAACGGTGAAAGGTAGGAAAATTATAGAGGTTAGAGAAAAGATTTACAAATTAATTAACTTTTTTGAAAAACAATTTGTGTTTTAAAAGCAACTTTTTTTTTGCTGGAAATCTAGATTTGCAAAGAAACATGCAGAAAGCGGGAAAAAGAAATGAAGAGTTTGGAATCAAGATGGCGGCGACTCACCTCGGTTCAGAACGATAAGGCCCGCCCACACACGCACCGATTGGTCAACTGTCAGGTCACTGAACTGTCGGATTGGTCAATCGTCCCGTCACTCGACTGTAGGAGGGCCCGCCCGCCCCCGTGACGCAGCGATTGGTCGACCGTCGCGTCGCTCGACTGTACGATTGGTCAACCTTGACGTCACTCGATGCTAATGAGCGGATAATGAGCGCAATTTTGAACGTTTTTTGTATACCGTCAGCACAATTTTTGTCTGACCGAAAAGTAAATACGCTTATGACCGTTCCGGAATCGTAAGCTTTCTTTTGATGTAACGCATGTGTAGGTACGCGCTATAACTTGAGAGTGTATAGCCGGACAGATAGACGGAAGGACAGACAGACAGAAGAGCTATTTTATACATATATATATAGATATAGATATAGAATATAGATATAGATAGACTAGCTGAAGTGCCCGGCGGTGCCGAGGGATTTTTGAGGGCATGTTGTTGGAAGAGAGAGAGAGAGCGACTGGGGGGAAGAGAGAGAGCGACTGGGGGGAAGAGAGAGAGCGACTGGGAGGGAAGAGAGAGAGCGACTGGGAGGGAAGAGAGAGAGCGACTGGGGGGAAGAGAGAGCGACTAGGGGGAAGAGAGAGCGACGGGGGAAGAGAGAGAGCGAGTGGGGGGGAAGAGAGAGCGACTGGGGGGAAGAGAGAGAGCGACTGGGGGGAAGAGAGAGCGACTGGGGGGAAGAGAGAGAGCGACTGAGGGGAAGAGAGAGCGCGACTGGGGGGAAGAGAGAGCGACTGGGGGGGAAGAGAGAGCGCGACTGGGGGGAAGAGAGCGAGTGGGGGGAAGAGAGAGCGAGTGGGGGGAAGAGAGAGAGCGAGTGGGGGGAAGAGAGTGACGGGGAAGAGAGAGCGACTGGAGGGAAGAGAGAGCGACTGGGGGGAAGAGAGAGAGCGACTGGGGGGAAGAGAGAGAGCGACTGGGGGGAAGAGAGAGCAACTGGGGGAAGAGAGAGCAACTGGGGGAAGAAAGAGCAACTGGGGGAAGAGAGAGAGCGACTGGGGGGGAAGAGAGAGCGACTGGGGGGGAAGAGAGAGAGCGACTGGGGGGAAGAGAGAGAGCGACTGGGGGGGAAGAGAGAGCGACTGGGGGGGAAGAGAGAGCGACTGGGGGGGAAGAGAGAGCGACTGGGGGGGAAGAGAGAGAGCGACTGGGGGGAAGAGAGAGAGCGACTGGGGGGAAGAGAGAGAGCGACTGGGGGGAAGAGAGAGCGACTGGGGGGAAGAGAGAGCGACTGGGGGGAAGAGAGAGGGCGACTGGGGGGAAGAGAGAGCGACGGGGGGAATACAGAGAGCGACTGGGGGGAAGAGAGAGCGACTGGGGGGAAGTGAGAGAGCGACTGGGGGAAGGGGCGGAGGGGAGAGAGAGAGCGACTAGGGGAGCGGGGGGGTGTGTGGGGGGGGAAGGGTGGGGGAAGGAGGGGGTAGGGGGGAAGGGAGAAAGGGAGGGGGGGAGCCAGCAGACCCTGTCCCCTCTGCCGGCGATGGCTCCGCGGAGCTCTGTGCCGCCCCACGCACTGACATGGCCCAGCCGAGCGCAGCGCCCCGGTCAGCCCGAGCCCCGCCCTCCCGAGTCCCGCCCCACGCCCTCCCGAGCCCTGGCTTCAAGACCGCCGATTGCGAGAGGGCCGGGCCCGGTTGCTGGGGTAACCCTTCCCCCCCCCCCCGCTTCCTGCTCTCCCAAGCACCGCCCTCCCGAGCCCCGGCCCCCCGCCCGAGCCACGGGGGGGAAGGCGAGAGAGAGAGCCGCCGCTCCTCCGGTCGATGTGTTGCGGGCCGACCCCTGATGAGCGCCCGATCAGCTGAGCCCGAGCCCCGCGGTGACCGCAACTCACCTCCCGCTAGGCTCCCTCCTGCCCTGCTAGCCTTTACCAAAATGGCGGCGCCGGCTACGCTCGGCCCAGTCCCGCGCCGCCAGCCTTTACAAAGATGGCGGCGATCGCGGGGCGGGCCCAGCGGGAGGGGCGGTGCCTAGCTCGGGCGTGGCTGGGCAACAGAGGCCCAGGCTTCCAGGCCTGCAAAAACGGTGAAAGGTAGGAAAATTAGAGGTTAGAGAAAAGATGCACAAATTAATTAACTTTTTTTAAAAGCAATTTGTGCTTTAAAAGCAACTTTTTTTTTTGCTGGAAATGTAGATTTGAAAAGGAACACGCAGAAAGCAGGAAAAAGAAACAAAGAGTTTGGAATCAAGATGGCGGCCGCTCACCTCGGTTCAGAATGATTAGGCCCGCCCACACACGCACCGATTGGTCAACCGTCAGGTCACTGAAGTGTAGGATTGGTCAATCGTCCTGTCGCTCGACTCTAGGACGGCCCGCACGACGAACCCGCCCCCGCGACGCAGCGATTGGTTGACCCTCGGGTCGCTCGACTGTACGATTGGTCGACCTTGACGTCACGCGATGCTAATGAGCGGAATTTTGAACGTTTTTTGGATACCGTGGGCACAATTTTTGTCCGCCCGAAAAGTAAATACGCTTATGACCGTTCCGGAATCGTAAGCTTTCTTTTGATGTAACGCATGTGTAGGTACGCTCTATAACTTGAGAGTGTATAGCCGGACAGACAGACAGACAGATGGAAGGACAGAAGCACCGCTTTATATATAGAGAAAGATAGATATAGATTAGCTTAACTTTTTCTTAACTGTCAACAAAACACAGGTGAAGATAATTAGTTGGCTTCAAATTTTGAGTGGTGTTTTTGAAAATCAAACATTACACCCTTCTCTTGCCCTCCTCCACCTCTCTCCTTCAGTTTAATACAATTTTTAAATTTTATATAAAACAAAACAAAAGCTACAACAGGTGTGTAAGCAGAACAAGATCACACACCCTCTAATTTTTATTATAAACTTTACCTATGTAAAGCTTTTGAAATTTATCCTCTCAAATTATTTGAAGAAAGGCTACTGGGCAGGAAGTGCGAGGACATAAAGTAAAACATCCCATGAGGTAGTTTACTGAATGGCACTGATGTATCCTGGGAAATGAGGTACACTGCACAATCCAAATTCAGCTCATAAAGTCACAGCCCTGTGACCATCACAGAAGCCAGTCTTCAGCCAATTCGATTCACTCCACGATATGAAGAAACGGCTAAGCGCACTGGATACAGCAAAGGCTATGGGCTCCGACAACATCCCGGCTATCGTGCTGATGATTTGTGCTCCAGAACTAGCTACACCTCTTGCTAAGCTGTTCCAGTACAACTGCAACAGTGGCATCTACCCGGCAATGTGGAAAACTGCCCAGGTATGTCCTGTCCACAAAAAAGCAGGACAAATCCAATTCGTCCAATTACCGCCCCATCAGTCTACTCTCAAACATCAGAAAAGTGATGGAAGGCGTCACGACTGCTATAAAGTGGCACTTACCAATAACCTGCGCACTGATGCTCAGTTTGGGTTCCGCCAGGACCATTTGGCTCCAGACATCATTAAGGAAGATGGTTGTGGTTGTTGGGAGGCCAATCATCTCAGCCCCAGGACATTGCTGCGGGAATTCCTAGGCCCACCCATCTTCAGCTGCTTCATCAATGACCTTCCGTCCATCATAAAGTCAGATGTGGGGATGTTTGCTGATGATTGCACAGTGTTCAGTTCCATTCACAACTCCTCAGATAATGAAGCAGTCCATGCCCAAGACCTGGACGACATTCAGGCTTGGGCTGATAAGTGGTAAATAACATTCGCGCTGCACAAGTGCCAGGCAATGACCATCTCCAACAAGAGAGCGTCTAACCACCGCCCCTTGACATTCAACGGCATTACCATCGCTGAATCCCCCACCATCAACATTGACCAGAAACTTAACTGGACCAGCCACATAAATACTGTGACTACAAGAGGAGGTCAAAGGCTGGGTATTCTGCGGCAAGTGTCTCATCTCCTGACTCCCCAAAGCCTTGCCACCATCTACAAGGCACAAGTCAGGAGTGTGATGGAATACTCTCCACTTGTCTGGATGAGTGCAGCTCCAACAACACTCGAGAAGCTCCACACCATCCAGGACAAAGCAGCCCGCTTGATTGGCACTCCATCCATAACCTTAAACATTCACTCCCTCCGCCACTGGTGCACTGTAGCTGCAGTGTGTACCATCTACAAGATGCACTGCAGCAACTCGTCAAGGTTTCTTCGACAGCACCTCCCAAACCCGCAACCTCTACCACCTAGAAGGACAAGGGCATCAGGCGCATGGGAGCACCATCACCTTCAAGTTCCCTTTCCAAGTCATACACCATCCTGTCTTGGAAATATATTGCCATTCCTTCATAGTTGCTGGGTCAAAATCCTGGAACTCCCTAACCGCACTGTGGGAGTACCTTCACCACACAGACTGCAGCAGTTCAAGAAGGCGGCTCACCACCAGCTTTACTAGGGCAATTAGGGGTGGGTAATAAATGCTGGCCTTGCCAGCAACACCCACATCCCAGGAACGAATATTTTAAAAATCAAAGCTAAACGCAGACTGAAGGGGGAGGTTGTGACCTTTAAGTAAAAACTTAAATGAAGGCATTAAAAGACACAAAAAATAATTCAATACTAAATACTTAAGTTTGCCAGTGTTACCCACATGTACTTAATTTAATATAAAATAAATATATTACTAGAAGTACTTGCCATGTTTTTGAGTTTTTTTTACAGTTATTTTCCCTCTGTTAAGCACCAGAGACCACTCTTGTAAGCAAGTCCTCACTTCCTACAAACTGGAGTGTAACTTTGTACACTCAATATCCAGCAGTGTAGCAAGCCCAGTGATTGAATAGAAAACCTAGTCACTGTATTTAACCTGCTGGATATTTCACAAACCCTCTCGTGATATCCTAGATTTTGCAAAGTAGTAAAATCAATATTGTAATCAAGAGCATGACTTATGCTATAAACTACAGAAAAAAGTTTATTAATTATAACAGCAATAAAGACAATACAGCAGATTACAGTATTTTACAGAAGAATTAACTCCTGCTCCTTGGATACAAAAAACAAACACTGAACTTCACTAATTCTACTGATACTAAACCTAGATTGACCTTTGTGTGTGACTCTGTGAAGATTCATATGGCCTAATGAATGCAGATGTACCACCTCCACATGTGCTGTAGCATAATTGTATTAGAAGAACTAATGCATTGAGAGAGGACCCCAAGATATACCTCTGCCAGGGCATGCTGCTGTTAATCATCAGAAAAATCCTGTGGGATCTCTTTCTACTGGATCACTGAGTTACTATCCATGATTTCATGTGTTCCTGGAACAAAATTAATCAAATTGGTGTTTGCACAAACAAATACAGCAGTCACTCGTATTAGGGTTCAACAGCATACCTACCCAACCTAAGTGTCGAGCTGACAATCAGTCAGACTGAATAAATATATACCTATGCAGATAGGTATCTGCTTCTGGTCAGATCAACATTAATGGGCTTTGCATTTAACAGGTATTAGCATAATCAAGGCCAACTGGTGTCATGGTAGCCATATGGTCTGGCATCATCTGTAGACCCATTTCTTCACCTAACCAATTTCTAGCCAAACCTATGACTCTGGATACTGGCTCAACAAAGGGACCTTATTGTATGCTGTTGTAACACAAATTTAAGGTGACCTCTCAAAAATATATATTTAAAAAGACTTTATCAATTGTGACTGAACTCCTACTTGTCAGAGTACTCCGGTCTATTATCTATGAATATAGTAGTATGAACAGGAGTAAACCACACAGATGCCTGCAGAACTCTACTAATCACTGCCCCCCAACAGAATTTTTTCCACTTATCAAGACCTCTGTTTTCTATTGTCAATCCACTTTTCAGTCTAGCTAACTAATTTGTTACTATTCAATGAGCAATTTTCTTCTTTAAAAGCATAAGATACAACATTTTATAAAATGCTTTCTGCAAGTCTTAGTGAACCATAGGGTAAATTCAGTGCTCCCGCACTCCCAGCAGTGAACTTCACTTGAAGGGAACATAGACCCTTGATCATTCAAACAGGACACCTGGGCAGCCAAGAGGAAACAACCACCTCTTAGCATGATGTTACATCTGCCCAACCCAGCCGTTCCCCTCACAAGAGCGAAAAAATTGGTAGGTAAGGGCCTTCATACATGGCCGGATTTACAGAGCTGGTAAAAGTCATGTCAATCAAGGATTAACACCCCCGTCTTCCTGGCTCCGTGTCGCTCTCAATTTCAAAAGCTTTACTTAGGTAAAATTTATAATAAAAATTAGAGGGTGTGTGATAGTGCTCTGCCAAGGCTTCAAGCTGCTTCTTGTGGTAGTCTTGCTATAAGGTTTGCCTTCTCTGTGTGATGAGCTAATGGAGATGCAGCTAAGTTTGGACACCATATCAGGGCTACAGAGCTGTACTCCATCCCCCACAATCTGTCCAAACATCAGAATTCCTCCTAGAGCATACCAATTGTGTGTTTTACCAGAATTCTGGCAGAGGCATAAGCACATTGTATCTCTGGTTCAACTCTGTTCGGGGTTTCTCAATGGGGTTATTAGCCAGAGCTGTAATAGATGTGCTTGGTTTTCTAGGAGCCAGCAATTCAGTTTCCCTGCCCCCACAAATAATGTTGGGATGGTAGGCTGACACAAAATAAGGGCATTGTGGATCCCACAGGGCATCACGCATTAACCTGCATTATTCTGTTCTTACAGCATGGCACTACCTACACACTAATAGAAGAAAAGTCTTTTCTATTCATATATGCCATTGGTTTGTTGCTCGGGGTCCCGATGGCTATACGAGTGCTATCAATATAGCCCTGCAATTTTGGAAAGCCTGCCATTTGGTAAAAGTACTGTGTCTTCTTGTGTGGTTTCTTCCTGTCCATAGGAAATGAAAACGTTGCCCATGGCAGATATAGATTCTTACACTTGTCTTATGAAGTAGTAGATTCAAGACTCATAGATGCAGAAAATGTCACAAATAATGGCTTGGAAGGGTCCATCATATAAAGTATTTATACTGTGATAACTTTCACAGCCATTGCTGTCCCTGTGGTAGATCTTGTCTGAAAGTCAGATTTGAGGAGACAGCACAACTGTGACTGCCTCCCTCATGAAGTGTAGACAGCAAAGGCAAGTCGCTTCAGACATCTCCAAGTAGGTGTGTCAAGGTCTGAACATTTGGTACCTGAGTCAAGGCTTTGTGGGATCCATATGCCTGAGGGGCACTCACCTGCCATTGTATTGTTCCCTCTGCCTGAACCCCTCTTCATCTTCCAAATCCATCATTCCTATTGAAATGCCCAGTGGAATTCTCATGCTGAACACTGGTTGCTGCTAATAGAAACATAGAAGATAGGAGCAGGAGTAGGCCATTCGGCCCTTCGAGCCTGCTCCGCCATTCAATGAGATCATGGCTGATCATCCAAATTCAGTACCCTGTCCCTGCCTTCTCCCCATATCCCTTGATCCCTTTAGCCTTAAGAAATATATCCAACTCCTTCTTGAATATATTTAATGAACTGGCCTCCACCGCCCTCTGTGGCAGAGAATTCCACAGGTTCACCACTCTCTGGGTGAAGAAATTCCTCCTCATTTCAGTCCTAAATGGCTTACCCCTTATCCTTGGACTATGACCCCTGGTTCTGGACTCCCCGACCATCGGAAACATCCTTCCTGCATCTAGTCTGTCCAGGCCTGACAGAATTTTATAGGTTTCGATGAGATCCCCTCTCAATCGTCTAAACTCCAGTGAGTATAAACCTAATCGACACAATCTCTCCTCATACGTCATTCCTGCCATCCCAGGTATCAGCCTGGTGAATCTTTGCTGCACTCCTTCCATGGCAAGAACGTCCTTCCTCAGATAAGGCGACCAAAACTGCACACAATACTCAAGGTGCAGTCTCACCAAGGCCCTGTACAACTGCAGCAAGACATCCTTGTTCCTGTACTTGAACCCTCTTGCTGCGAAGGCCAACATACCATTTGCCTTCTTAACCACCTGCTGCTCCTGCATGCTTACCTTCAGCGACTGGTGCACAAGAACACCCAGGTCTCTTTGCAGTTCCCCTTCTCCCAATCTATTGCCATTCAAATAATAATCTGCCTTCCTGTTTTTGCCACCAAAGTGGATAACCTCACATTTATCCACATTATAGTGCATTTGCCATGTTTCTGCCCAATCACCCAACCTGTCCAAATCGTACTGGAGTTTCATGACATCCTCACAGCATACCTGTGGTGTATGTAACCTGTTCCACCTTAAGAGAACTACCTTAAGAGATGTACTACTTTCTCTTGGCTGCTGTATACTGTAATACCGGTGGTGACCACACCGGTATATAAATGTTGTGTAGGGATTTGCTGGGCAGTTCAACCCTGACCTCCGAATAGTAAAGACCTGTTAAAAGTTATTCTTGTGGTCTGTGTCCAGTGATTTATAATAAGCATAACTGGGACACACAGACTTAACAATACCCTCCCACCCAGTTTGTGTTGTCTGCAAATTTGGAGATATTACATCCAATTCCCTCGTCCAGATCATTAATGTATATTGTGAACAGCTGGGGTCCTAGGACCTAGGACCCCACTAGTCACTGCCTGCCACTCGGAAAACGACCCGTTTATTCCAACTCTCTGCTTTCTATCCGCCAACCAGTTCTCTATCCAAGTCAATACCTTGCCCCCAATCCCATGTGCCTTAATTTTGCACGCTAATCTCTTATGCGGGACCTTATCGAAAGCCTTCTGAAAGTCCAAATACACCACATCCACTGGTTCTCCCTTATCTATTTTACCAGTTACATCCTCAAAAAATTCCAGTAGATTAGTCAAGCACGATTTACCTTTTGTAAATCCATGTTGACTTTGTCCGATCCTGTCGCTGCTTTCCAAGTGCTCTGCTAGTACATCTTTTATAATGGACTCTAGCATTTTCCCCACTACTGATGTCAGGCTTACCGGTCTATAATTCCCCGCTTTTTCTCTACCACCCTTTTTGAATAGTGGGGTAACATTAGCTACCCTCCAATCCATGGGTACTGTTCCAGAGTCTATCGAGTTCTGGAAGATGACCAGCAATGCATCTGCTATTTCTAGGGCCACTTCCTTAAGTACCCTAGGATGTAGATTATCAGGCCCTGGGGATTTATCAGTCTTCAGTCCCATCAATTTTCCTAACACCATTTCCCTACAAATACTGATTTCTTTCAGTTCCACCCTTTCATCAGACTCTATGTTCCCCAGCATCTCTGGGAGGTTATTTGTGTCCTCCTTTGTGAAGACAGAACCAAAATATGTATTTCTTTGTTCCCCTGCAAATTTGGAGATATTACATCCAATTCCCTCGTCCAGATCATTAATGTATATAAATTCCCCTGATTCTGACTGCAAGGGACCTATGCTTGACTTCACCAATCTTTTTCTCTTCACATATCTATAAAAGCTTTTACAGTCAGTTTTTATGTTCCCTGCAAGCTTACTCTCATATTCTATTTTCCTCTTAATTAATCCCTTTGTCCTCCTTTGTTGAATCCTAAACTGCTCCCAATCCTCAGGATTATTGCTTTTTCTGGCCAATTTATATGTCCTCTCCTTGGATCTTATGCTATCCCTAATTTCCCTTGTTAGCCACGGTTGAGTCACCTTTTTTGTTTTATTTTTATGCCAAACTGGGATGAACAAATTCTGTAGTTCATCCATTTGGTCTTTGAATGTTTGCCATTGCCTATCCACCGTCAACCCAATGAAGCAGCAGCTGGCAGCAACAGTGCTGTGGGGGGAAAAAGTATGCAAAAGGAGTGTTGCAATGCAACTGAAACACCAATAACTTAAACACTTACTATAATTAGGGATGGGCAATAAATGCTGGCCTTGCCAGCGACACCCACATCCCAGGAACAAATAAAAAATATGCAGATTACAGCTATACAAAAACAAAAAAATTAAACACTATAGTAAACTGTTAATCACACTATTAAGAATCAATCTTCTAAAGGACAGAGCAGCAGTTGAACTGGGTGAGCCGCATTGAAAAGAGTGAACAGGTGAAGATCATTGATTTCACATGGGACCAATTTGCACACAATTGACTAAAATTAAATGAGGCTCATGCGAGGCCCCAGAAAAGTTAGAAAATGTTTACTTCGCTGAATTCGGTGCCTTACAAATAAAGCAGTTCAGTGAGGCACGCTCCCAGAATGCGTGGATACAGTTGTATAATGCACTATCACTGAATTGACCCTCAAATGTCTGGAACTTGTAAAGGTAAAATTAACCATATTACTGGAGATTCTCATCTAGTTTGGGTGCCTCGTGTTTATTCATAATACAGAAACTAATTAAACACATGTTATAGAGAAAACTGACTGGATTTAGAATTTGTCCACAGGTTTCATTTGTGAAGACTGAAGAATTAATTTAGTACATCTACCATTTCCTCATCCACTGTACTATTTCTTTCAATCCCTTAAATTACCTATTTGGTCATTAGCACTCCATCAATTCACACTGTGGCCAGAATTTTAATCGGGAGTGGGAGGGGGAGCTCGGAAGCAGTCAGCCCTGCCGCATTTGACGGCAAGACCTGATTTGCATTTCAAAGGTCTGTTTCCCACCCGCAGCCAGCCAGATGGAGAGGCTGGCTGGCTGCGGATGGGTAGGCCTGCAGCACTAGGCCGCAGAAAGGTAGGAAGGAGGGAGGGATCGGGGGAGGGAAGCAACGATCAGGGCCGGATGAGGTTCAGGGTGGGGAGGTAGGAGGGAAGCAACGATCGGGGCTGGAGGAGGAGGATGAGGATGGGAGGGGGGATGAGGATGGGGGTGATGAGGATAGGGGAGTGAGGAGGGTGAGGATAGGGGGGTTGGGGAGAAGGAGGAGGGGGGTTGGGGAGGAGGAGGGGGGTTGGGGAGAAGGAGGAGGGTTGGGGAGAAGGAGGAGGGTTGGGGAGAAGGAGGAAGATGAGGGGTTGGGGAGAAGGAGGAGGGGGGTTGGGTAGGACGGGGGTTGGGTAGGAGGAGGGGGGATTGTGGAGGAAGATGGGGGGTTTGGGGAGGAGGATGGGTGGGTTGGGGAGGAGGATGGGGGTTGGGGAGGAGGATGGGGGGGTTGGGGAGGAGGAGGAAGGGGGTTGGGTAGGAGGAGGGCGGTTGGGTAGGAGATGGGGGGTTGGGGAGGAGGATGGGGGGTTGGGGAGGAGGATGGGGGGGTTGGGGAGGAGGATGGGGGGTTGGGGAGGAGGATGGGGGGGTTGGGGAGGAGGATGGGGGGGTTGGGGAGGAGGATGGGGGGTTGGGGAGGAGGATGGGGGGATTGGGGAGGAGGAGGAGGGGGGATTGGGGAGGAGGAGGGGGGGTTGGGGAGGAGGATGGGGGGTTGGGGAGGGGAGGATGGGGGGTTGGGGAGGGGAGGATGGGGGGAGGGGAGGATGGGGGGAGGGGATGGGGAGGGGAGGATGGGGGGAGGGGAGGATGGGGGGGTGTGGAGGATGGGGGGGATGCGGGGAGGGTGGGGGAGGAGGATGGGGGGGTTGGGGAGGAGGATGGGGGTTGGGGAGGAGGATGGGGGGGTTGGGGAGGAGGATGGGGGGGTTGGGGAGGAGGATGGGGGTTGGGGAGGAGGATGGGGGGGTTGGGGAGGAGGATGGGGGGGTTGGGGAGGGGAGGATGGGGGGTTGGCGGTGGGGAGGGGGAGGAGGAAGCTGGGGAGGAGGAAGTTGGGGGGGCGGGGAGGAGGAAGTTGGGGGGGCGGGGAGGAGGAGTTTGGGGGCGGGGAGGAGGAGGTTGGGGGGTGGGGAGGAGGAGGTTGGGGGGGTGGGGAGGGGGAGGTTGGGGGGTGGGGAGGAGGAGGATGGGGGGTGGGAAGGAGGAGGATGGAGGGGGAGGATGGGGGGGTGGGGAGGGGGAGGATGGGGGGGTGGTAGGGGGGAGGAGGAGGTGGATGGGGGGATGGTGGGGGAGGAGGATCGGGCGGGGCGAGGGAGAGAGAGAAGCATCAAGCTAGGCCAGAGCATCGGGTGGGGGGAGGGAGGGAGAGAAGCATCGATTGGGGCCAAAGGCAGTTCGGGCAGGTAAGGAGAGAGAGAGCAGCAACAATTGGGGCTGGAGGATCGGGGTTGTGTGCGGGGGGAGGGGGGAAACATCGGAGCCGGCCTGAGGATCATTGGTTGGGGGGGCAGAGGGGAACGGGGCTGGCCTGAGGATCATTGGTGGGGGGGCGGGGGGAGTCCAGGAGGGCAATCAGAGGGCCTCGTGGGGGTGGGTTAGGCAGGGACATTGAATCCAGGAGGTAAGTCCTCGCCTTATTTTAGCTAACAGATTCCCCGAGGCCTGCAAAACCCAACCAGCCAGAGTTTAATTTGAAATGCTGATTAAATCTGAGGCACGTCAACCTCATTATAATATTTAAATGACCGACCCGCCTTATATTTGTACTAATTCTACTTATCTTTATGACTCCTAGTCCCTCACAATTTTTTATGTCCTTATAATCTTACAATTCATCTTGGCCTTTGTCATTTTACTTTCTCACTCAGCTACCGTAGCCCCAGTCTTGCTATTTTTCTCCTTTCTTCATAGAGGTTCTGGGCTAAAAATCTGATGGTTTAGCGCTGGCCATTAAGGCCCGTTTTGTAGAAAAAATGGCGGCCGCCATGTCCTGCGCTGGTAAGGGCCATAGCACTGCCGTTGACAGCATTGGCCTCTCAAATATAAATTAGCAGATCGTGACGTTAGTCGGTGTGCAACACCTGACTTGATGCTACGACTGCTAATTTAGACGTTCTTGCTTTCCTTTATGCTGGGTCCTAACCACGTACAGAAAAGTGTACGTGCAGCAGCCCTGCAAGACGCTGTCAGTGCTACTTAAAGAGGCACACACATTTTTCAGATAAGTTTGGATTTAAGCTTTAGGACTTTTTTCATGTTTTATTGAAGCAGTGGATTGGTGCAATGCATTAAAAAAGTTTTTAAAGTGTGCAGGGAGTGCTTGCAAGGCTTCGGATGGTATCGAAAGGCCTCTCAGAAGACAGAAAATGCTGAAAATACTCAGCAGGGTACGGTAGGATAGTGGTTATGTTACTGGGCTACTAATCCAGAGGCCTGGACTAATGATCCAGAAACGTGAGTTCAAATCCCACCACAGCAGCTGGGCAATTTAAATATAAATAATTAAATAAAATGTTAGTAATGGTGTCATAAAAACCCATCTGGTTCACTAATGCCCTTTAGGAAAGGAAACCCGGTCTGGCCTATATGTGACTCCAGACCCACAGTTGACTCTTAACTGCCCTCTGAAATGGCCTAACAGTTGCAACAAATAATAAGAATAAAACCATCGACCTCTGCACCAGTTACGGACAACCCGACAGAGTCCTCCGCACGAACATCTGGGGACTTGTGCCAAAATTGGGAGAGCTGTCCCACAGATTAGTCAAGCAACAGTCAGACATAGTCATACTCACAGAATCATACCTTTCAGCCAATATCCTGGACTCCTCCAACACCCCACTGGCTAGGACAGAACCACCAGAGGTGGCGGCACAGTGGTATACAGTCGGGAGGGAGTGGCCCTGGGAATCGTCAACATTGACTCTGGACCCCAGGAAGTCTCATGGCTTCAAGTCAAACATGGGTAAGGAAACCTCCTGCTGATTACCACCTACTGCCCTATCTCAGCTGATGAATCATGTTGAACACCACTTGGAAGAAGCACTGACGGTAGCAAGGGCACAGAATGTACTCTGGGTGGGGGACTTCAATGTCTAGCACCACTACTGACCAAGCTGGCTGAGTCCTGAAGGACATAGCTGCCACACTGGGCCTACAGCAGGTGGTGAGAGAACCAACACGAGGGTAAAACCTACTTGAACTCATCCTCACCAATCTACCTGTCGCAGCTGCATCTGTCCATGACAGCATTAGTAGCAGTGACCACCGCACAGTCATTGTGGAGACAAAGTCCCGTCTTCACACTGAGGACACCCTCCGTCGTGTTGTGTGGCACTGCCACCGTGATAAATGGGATAGATTCAGAACAGATCTAGCAGATCAAAACTGGGCATCCATGAGGCGCTGTTGGCCATCAGCAGCAGCAGAATTGTATTCCTACCACAAATCTGTAAACTCACGGCCTGGTATATCCCTCACTCCACCATTACCACCAAGCCAGGAGGCGAACCCTGGTTCAATAAGGAGTGCAGAAGAGCATACCAGGCGCAGCACCAGGTATATCTAAAAATGAGGTGCCAACCTGGGGAAGCTGCAACACAGGACAACATGCATGCTAAACAGCGGAAGCAGCATGCTATAGACAGAGCTAAGCGATCCCACAATCAATGGATCAGATTAAAGCTCTGCAATCCTGCCACATACAGTCATGAATGGTGGTGGACCATTAAACAACTAACTGGAGAAGGAGGCTCCATGAAGCATTTGCAAACATCTTCAGCCAGCAAGGCTGAATGGATGATCCATATCGGCCTCCTGAGGTCCCCACCCTCACAAAAGCCAGTCTATTCAATTCGATTCACTGCACGTGATAGCAAGAAACAGATGAGCGCACTGGTTTCAGCAAAGGCTGTGGGCCTTGACAACATCCCGGCTGAAGGCTTGTGCTCCAGAACTAGCCGCACCTCTAGCCAAGCTGTTCCAATACAGCTACAACATTGGCATCTATCCAACAATGTGGAAAACTGCCCAGGTATGTCCTGTCCACAAAAAGCAGGACAAATCCAATCCATCCATTTACCGCCCCATCAGTCTACTCTCAATCATCAGCAAAGTGATGGAAGGTGTCATCGACAGTGCTATCAAGCGGCACTTACTCACCAATAACCTGCTCACCGATGCTCGGTTTGGGTTCCGCCAGGACCATTTGGCTCCAGATCTCATTACAGCCTTGGTCCAAACATGGACAAAAGAGCTGAATTCCAGAGATGAGGTGAGAGTGACTGCTCTTGACATCAAGGCAGCATTTGACCGAGTGTGGCATCAAGGAGCCCTAGTAAAACTGAAGTCAATGGGAATCGGGGAAAACTCTCCACGGGCTGGAGTCACACCTAGCACAAAGGAAGACCCATAACATTGCTGCAGGAGTTCCTCAGGGCAGTGTTCTAGGCCCAACCATCTTCAGCTGCTCCATCAATAACCTTCCCTCCATCATAAGGTCAGAAGTGGGGATGTTCGCTGATGACTGCACAGTGTTCAGTGCCATTTGCAACTCCTCAGATAATGAAGCAGTCCATGCCCGCATGCAGCAAGACCTGGACGACATTCAGGCTTGGGCTGATAAGTGGCAAGTAACATTCGCACCAAACAAGTGAGAGTCTAACCACCGCCCCTTGACATTCAATGGCATTACCATAGCTGAATCCCCCACCATCAACATCCTGAGGGTCATCATTGACCAGAAACTTAACTAGACCAGCCACGTAAATACTGTGGCAACAAGAGCAGGTCAGAGGCTGGATATTCTGTGGCGAGTGTCTCACCACCTGACTCCCCAAAGCGGGAGTGGGCCTTTGGCGTAGCGGTAGCATCCCTGCCGCTGGGCCAGAAGGCGTAGGGTTTCAAACCCCACTCCAGACAATCCCGGCAAGTGGAATCGGAGCTCTGGCTCTAAATTCTGGGTTGACATCCAGCGGGATACTTGCGTCCATGGGTGTGGGTGCCCCCCCACCCCGCGTATGGGTTGTGGGAGCCTGTAAAACCCTCCTGCCATAGGACTAACCACCCTAATGGCTGGTATGAAGACGGTTACGGTCACGGAAGGAGCGTTAATCGCGGCCAGAAATCCTTCCACCACTTCATACAGTTCCCCAAAGGGAACAGTATGAAGACACGTACAACGACGACGACTCCCCAAAGCCTTTCCACCATCTACAAGGCACAAGTCAGGAGTGTAATGGAATACTCTCCACTTGTCTGGATGAGTGCAGCTCCAACAACACTGAAGAAGCTCGACACCATCCAGGACAAAGCAGCCCGCTTGTTTGGCACCCCATCCACCACCTTAAACATTCACTCCCTCCACCACTGGCACACCGTGGCTGCAGCGTGTACCATCTACAAGATGCACTGCAGCAACTCGCCAAGGCTTCTTCGGCAGCACCTCCCAAACCCACAGCCTCTACCACCTAGAAGGGCAAGGGCAGCAGGCGCATGGGAACACCATCACCTGCAAGTTCCTCTCTGAGTTACACACCATCCTGACTTGGAAGTATATCGCCATTCCATCGTTGCTGGGTCAAAATCCTGGAACTCTCTCCCTCCTTCACCACACGAACTGCAGCAGTTCAAGAAGGTGGCTCACCACCTTCTCAAAGGCAATTAGGGATGGGCAATAAATGCTGGCCTTGCCAGTGGCACCCACATAATGGAAAAAAACAGGTCAGGTAGCATCCATGGAGAAACAGAATTAACGTCTCAGGTCGAGATGCTGCCTGACCTGTTGAGTATTTGTATTATTTTCTGCTTTTATTTCAGATTTCTAGCATCTAGGGAAGAGGAAGACGCAGAAAAGGAAGAAACCGAAGGTAGAATGCAACCCAGACAGCCCCTTACTGGCCGGGATATCCAGGATGGAATCATCCGGCTGCGGTACCAGTGACCACAACCCCAATTCCCCTTTCAACATTTGTCCCACACCTTACCTCCCCTCTGTTACTGACCATCACGGCATCTTCTTGGCCACAATGCTGAAATAAAAGCCACCACAAAGCAAACTTTCCAATCCAACTTTATACATCTATCCTTTCAATATGACATCAAGAAATCAACTAATCACCATTGTGCATTCGCTTAGTGACTGTCTTGTGTGTGCCTTTGCCTATCCTAGTGATATCACACAGTGGTACCCCAGTGGCTGCAGCAGGGCTGGTGGAAGGCTCCTGACATTCAGGAGAGGACACTACAGATGGCCTTGCAGGATGACCCCGAGGAGCTGGTGCCTGGGAGTGTGAAATCAAGTGACAGTGTTTTTCTTTTTCTTCTTCCTCGCTCTCCTCTCCCTGTTCTTGGTCACCCACAGGCTGGACTGGCTGGATTTTTTGGATGTCTGAAATGAGGAAGGCACAAGGGTAGAGTTGTGGTGAGGGGAGGGCAGGAAAGCAAGAGGTACATACTTACACCATGCGCACCTTGAAAATCAGAAGATATTATGGGATAGTGGGGAAGTGGGGTGCGAGAAGGAGGATAACGTATGAGGATACCAGCATCTTGCATCCTTTCAGCCCTGCCACTGGCCAAGGGCTCAGCCATGCCCCTGCCAAGAATGGCCAGCACCGTCTCCTCCACGGGGGTGAGGTGAAGCTAGGAATGGGAGGTGTGTCTCATGTTTGGTACAGATTGTTGGTAGGTGAGTGATGGGGAGGGGGGAGGGGGGCCACTGAGCAGTGTGTGAGGCTAGTGGTGCAGTTGGTAGAAGAAGGCTTTTGAAGATGCATTCACTGACCTTGACCACTGGTCTGAGGTCATGAAATTTCTTTGAGAACTGGGGCCAGGTCCTGGGGGGCTACACTGCTGACAGTAACGGCCTCGGTGATCTGGTCCAATATCGTCCTTTCTGGAGGACCTCCTGGCCCCCTGTGGGTAGAGGACCTCTCTTGCAGTGTTGACGCCCCTACACAAAGCTGGAGTGCTGGTGCTGTAGTGTATGTACTTTGAAGAAGGAACTATATTCTGCAGCCCCTGTATACTGCAGTACCAGTAGTGACCACCCCTGTATATAAGCCTGTGCAGAAACTTTGTATAGTAGTTCCAGTTTTGTCTCCATTCAGTAAACACCTGTTATAACCAACTCCTGCAGTCCGTGTCTCAATTACACACGGACGTAACACGGGCGACGAACAGATCCGAACTTACCTACAGTTCTGCACCACCTCACGGGGATCCATCCCTGAAGCGAAGTTGTTAGAGGTCGAGGCCAGAAGGAAGAAATCCAAAAAGAAAAAAAAAACAAACAGAAGAAACGGGCGTCGACCGGGGCCAACCGCCTCTGATTCATCGAATTCGAAGATTGCAGGAGAGGCTGTCGAGAGCGGGGTTTGGTTATCCTGTCTATGGTGTTCCAGCTAATCGGGCTGGTGGCAGGTCGTACACTGATCCTTCCTGGGCTCCGGCGGGCTAGAACTCGATCGGGTGGCTTTTCAACGGGGCCGAGCAGCGTTGTCGGGAAGAGGAGAGAGAGAGAGGGTGGAGCACACAGGGCGCGGCCGGTGCTACGAAACCGGGCAGCATACAGACCCGAGAAGAGGGAGGAAAGTGTCCCATAGGGTCTGCTCTGATGACGGGAACAGTAATTAAAATAAAAGAAATTAGAAGTGCAGAAAGCCACGAGGAGCTGCAGTTTGCCACGGGGACCGCGGAGAGCGGCGTTAGCAGCAGCGCGGGGGGGAAGTGCGCGAAGACCATAGGGCATCACCATCAAGGCATAAAAGTGCCAGCAACAGCGGAGAAGACAGAAAGCGCGGGAGGCGCCATTTTGTTCAATCGGGGAAGAAGGCAAAGCGCGGGAGGCGCCATCTTAGATCTCCAAGATGCCGAAGACTGGCAATATCACTGCCTTCGATAATGCAATAGAAGACTGGACCACGTATGTGGAAAGAGTTGAAGTATATTGCAAGGCAAATGAAGTAGCTGATGAGAAAAAGGCATCGGTACTACTAAACTTAATGGGCGCAAGAATGTACGGCCTATTGCGGAACCTGATCACTCCAGTCAAACCGATGGCGAAGAGTTTTAGCGAAATTGTTGATATCCTACAGGAACACCTAAATCCTACACCGCTGCTGATAGCAGAAAGATTTAAATTCCACAAGAGAAATCAGCATAAAGATGAGAGCAATGCTGATTACCTTACGGAACTACGCAAGCTATCAGAGCACTGCCAGTTCGGAGCAGGACTGGCAGATACCCTACGGGACAAATTTGTCTGTGGACTCCTGAGTGAAGGAGCCCAGAAGAGGTTACTCTCAGAGAAAGAGCTGACACTAGATAAGGCTTTCAGCGTGGCAGTATCGTACGGAGCAGCAGCAAGGGGAGCTGCGGAAATACAGTAAAAGCCACAGGAATACGGCACCCATGAAATGACACGGGGATTTGAAAAATGTTATCGCTGCGGCAGAACAACCCATGACCAGAAGGACTGCTGGTCCAAGGACAAAACATGCAGGCAATGCGGAAAGATGGGACACATTGCACGAGTTTGCAGGTCCGGGAAGAAGACTAACGACAACAAAAAGGCTACTAAGGAACAGTACAGGAAAGTACAAAAGATGACGGACAGTAGTTCCGAAGACCAGAAGAGCGATAGTGAATCCAGGAACAAGAGACTAAGCTGTCTCAAACTACACAACGTAATCGCAAAAGAGGATCACCGAACCATTTGGGTCACCCTCACGATAGCAGGGTCCCAAGTCAAAATGGAATTGGATACAGGATCAGCCCTGACCGTCATGAATCGACGAGACTACGAGCGGCTATTCTCACACATACCCTTGAAAGACACATCCATTGTCTTGAAGACGTATACGGGGCAGAAAGTATACCCCAGAGGGAAAATAAGGGTGCCTGTCGAATACAACGGCAAGGAAATACAGA
Source organism: Somniosus microcephalus (assembly GCF_052327205.1). NCBI lineage: Eukaryota > Metazoa > Chordata > Chondrichthyes > Squaliformes > Somniosidae > Somniosus > Somniosus microcephalus. Next base: position 147,621,776 of record NC_140991.1, on the reverse strand, counting down.
AATTGTATCTGTACATACTGCAAGATGGTGAACCACCGTTACTGGATCAGAAAGATAAGTTTAGACTGGCACTCCATTCAGGCACTGACTGTGGCTGGTAAAAAGGATGACGACGTCACACCTGGACGATTGTCAAAAATCTTAGCTAACGCTAAAGAGGTATTTCAACAAGAACTAGGAACTCTTAAAGGCGTAACCGCCTCGATAAAAATAGAAGAGAATGCAATTCCCAAGTTTTTCAAAGCAAGACCGGTACCGTATGCAATTCGCCCAGCCGTCGAGGCAGAGCTGGAGAATCTGGAGAATGCAGGCATGTTATCTAAGGTAGACTGGAGCGAGTGGGTAACGCCCATCATTCCTGTCATGAAGAAAACGTTAAACAATAAGTCTGAGGAGCCAAGGAAGGTTCGCATCTGTGGGGACTTCAAGGTGACGGTGAACCCAGTCCTTCACACAGTACAGTATCCTCTCCCGAGGATAGAAGATATTTTCGCCTCACTATCTGGAGGGAAGCGTTTTACAAAAATTGACCTAGCACAAGCATATTTGCAGATGGAGGTTGAAGAATCCTCTAGGAAGTATCTCACGATAAACACTCACAAAGGTCTTTACCAGTATAATCGACTGGTATTCGGAGTAGCATCAGCTCCGGCGATATGGCAAAGAGCGATGGAACAAGTCCTGCAAGGGATTCCGGGGACTCAGTGTTACTTGGACGACATCCTAGTGACAGGTGAAAATGACAGTGAACACCTTGCCAACCTAGAGCAGGTGCTCACTAGACTAAGAGAACATGGGCTACGAGCCAATTGCCCCAAGTGCGAGTTTTTTAAGAAACAGATATCGTATTGTGGCCACGTGATTGATGAAGAGGGGTTACATAAGTCCCCTGACAAAATTGAAGCGGTAGTTAAGGCTCCAGTGCCTGAAAATATGTCGCAACTGAGGTCATTCCTCGGATTGGTGAATTACTACCATAAGTTTTTGCCGAACTTGTCCACAATTCTGCACCCACTGAACGCCCTACTACAAACTGGAGTAGCATGGAAATGGAGCGATGAATGTAAGCAGGCCTTTCAGAAGTGTAAAGACCTAATCACTTCAAGAGAAGTATTGGCTCACTACAACCCATCACTACCGATAAGACTGGCGTGTGATGCGTCTCCCTACGGCATTGGAGCGGTACTGTCACATAAATTCCTTGATGGTTCAGAGAGGCCGATAGCTTTTGCGTCACGCTCGTTAACTTCAGCCGAGCTAACTACGCCCAGATTGACAGAGAGGCCCTCAGCCTGGTGTGGGGGGTGAAGAAGTTCAATCACTACCTGCACGGTCAGAAATTTACTCTACTAACTGATCATCAACCTCTTGTCTCCATTTTCAACCCTCAGAAGGGCGTCCCGATAATGACAGCACAACGGCTACAGAGGTGGTCCCTTTTCCTAGGGGCACACCAATATGACATCGAGTACAAAGGAACTAAACAGCATGGGAATGCTGATGGATTGTCGCACCTACCGTTGCCGACGGTGGAAGAAGCACCTGCAGTGGATCCTGTGGAGATATTCCACTCGACCATAGTCGAATGTTTACCTGTGACGAATGCAAACATAGAAAAGGAAACACGAAATGACCCGACACTCTCCAGGGTCTATGATTTAACGGTGAAGGGATGGCCAGCACATGGCGAACCACTGTTGCCAGCATTCTCGCCGAGAAGAGAACAGCTGTCAGTGTGCCGAGGAACCTTGAAGTGTGGATCCAGAGTAGTAATTCCACCCAAATTGAAGGATAGAGTGCTCAATGAGCTTCATGAGGGTCATCTGGGAGGGGTAAAAATGAAGAACTTAGCCAGAGCGTTTGTGTGGTGGCCGGGAATCGATAGAGAAATCGAAGAGATGACCAAGAGCTGTACAGGATGCCAGAAGGTCCAAAACGCCCCACCACAAGCCCCTCTACATCCATGGGAGTGGCCCTCATCTCCATGGCAAAGGGTGCACATTGATTTTGCTGGTCCATTTATGGACTCGATGTTTTTAATTGCGGTGGATGCACATTCAAAGTGGCCAGAGGTAATAAAAATGTCCTCAACCACCACAGAAAAAACTATCACAGTCTTACGAACCATATTCGCCAGAAATGGGCTGCCTGAACAGATTTGCTCCGACAATGGATCACAGTTTGTGTCTGAAGAGTTCCGGAGGTTCTTAAAGAACAATGGTGTTAAGCATTACACATCCGCCCCATATCATCCAGCCACCAATGGATTGGCTGAGAGGTTTGTTCAAACATTCAAGAAGGCTATCAAGGCAATGTGTAATGAAGACATACCCCTACAACACAAGGTGGATAACTTCTTGTTTGCCTACCGGAATGCGACACATGCGGTTACCAACCAAACTCCAGCCATGATGTTCTTCAATCGAAGACTAAGATGCCGCTTGGATTTGGTTAAGCCAAACATCAGAAGAGATGTGGAAAACAGGCAGTTTCAGAATATGAATGAAAGGCCGACCAGGAGTTTTAAGATAGGTCAACCAGTTTTGGCCCGGGACTACCGCACAGAGAAATGGCAGCCAGGAACGATCTGCACACGGCAAGGACCTCTAATGTATACCGTGGACGTTGGAGAGAGCATTGTAAGACGCCATGCTGACCAGATTCTAGAGTCACTGGAAAACGTCAATTCCACACCACAATCCGATACACCTGGTGATGAAACCAAAGTACCAATTGCATCTACCTCAGAATCGGTGATATTGGAAGCAGACGAACCAAACAACGACGTTGATCCCGAATCAACTTTGCCAGAAGAACCTGATATCCCAAAGAGGCGTTATCCAGACAGAATCAGGAAGCCTCCTCAAAGACTGAATTTATAATTGCTTAACTTCAGCTAATGTATATAGCAACTGTAATTGTAAATATGTTATTTAATTATTAATCGAATGTTATGTACTGTTTAGCTAAAAGGGGAGGAATTGTAGTGTATGTACTTTGAAGAAGGAACTGTATTCTGCAGCCCCTGTATACTGCAGTACCAGTAGTGACCACCCCTGTATATAAGCCTGTGCAGTAACTTTGTATAGTAGTTCCAGTTTTGTCTCCATTCAGTAAACACCTGTTATAACCAACTCCTGCAGTCCGTGTCTCAATTACACACGGACGTAACAGGTGTGATACCCTGTATGGCCCTTCTCTGGCTTGTTGAGCCGTTTGTGTTAGTACTGAAGCACTTTTATCTTTTTTTTTACGTGCGGAAGGCATTTCCCCTTTAAGGGCTCGACCCTACTTTCTAAAATGACAGGCTAGCTCGAAGAGAACGCTGCCTCGCTCCAGGGACGCTATAGGCACGCTACATTGGGTCTCCTGCTGAGCACCACCTGAAACAGCACAAGGTAGATTTTGCGATGCACTAATTTAGATCAGCAGGCAGCACCAAAATACCGATGCTGCCTGCGCTCTTTTTGCAGGTGGCCATTCACTTCGGCCCGCAGTGGCACCGGCTGTTTCCCAGCCTAATTGAATTTCTAGGCCATACTTAACACATTTCATAAAGTGGTCCTTAAAAATTCAATGTTTTTATTGATTTAATTGGCATCACTCCTTCCTATTTAATCCCTCCTAGAATTTAGTGCCCAATTATGTCATCTCCACTAAATATCTATCTTTGTTGAAATGTCTTTATATAGAATGTTAAACACAAAAATATTCCAAAGCTACATCACCAATAACTGGAACTAAACTGTAACGTAAGATAGTGTGCCATTAAACCTAGCTCTTCTAACCTTGTTACCTAATTCCTTAATTAATGTTTAATACATATAGGATAAGAGGATACACTATGAAGACCTTTGGAATATGATTCACCCTGACAACAATTCATTCTCAACTTTAGGTCAGGTATAGAAATCCTATCTTACAGGTTTCATGTTTGGTCCATTCTCCTTGTATTAACGTTACTCATTCCTAATAAACAAAATATGCAAAATATGATCAGATTGCTACTGCTGTAGACAGAAAGAAAAAAAAGATTTGCCTTTCATGACCGTAGGACGTCCCAAAGCACTTTACAGCCAATTAAATACTTTTTGGAAATGTAGTCACTGTTGTAATGTAGGAAATGCGGCAAACAATTTTCACAAGCAAGATCCCACAAACAGCAATGACAAGAAGTTGTGTCTTGCAGTCCTGGGTCAGTGTTTAATCGTGTAATATATGTCGAATATTATCTGGTTGGGTCTATATCCAGGTCAATCTTTACAGTTTTGGCACCTGATTGATTAATCGGAGCCAATGTTTCTAATGCAGGTACCATCTCTGAAATGCACAATGGGACCCTAGAGACACAGAAAATAAAGAAAAAGTAGCAATGGAATATTTTTTAAAATATAATATAAATAGTCAAAGTTTTTTTTAGTTATTACAACCAAAAGTAAAATGTAAAAGATAAGAATAGAAAAGAGAATATGTAAGAACAGGAAACAGGTGGATGAAGACAGATTGAGCAGCAGTAAACTGTTTAACATTTTAAAGCATTTATTTGTACAGTATGTGAGTAGGTCTATTACTGTAATTAAAAAAGAACAAAATATATAGAATCATGTTTGAAGAACATAGCACATTCTGTGGGGTTAACTAAATTACTAAAGCTTTTTGGGGGGAATTTATGAGGTTATTTGAATATTTCAAAGTGTCAATTATAAAGCAATCCAGCTCATGTGCTATATTGTCTAACTGTGGTAAAATGCTGGCAAGCAGAATTTATTTTTTGCTAGGGAAATGATTCTTGTAATTGTTACTATACATGTACCTATGATAAATGATGGGAAACAAAACAATTGCTTAAATGGAAAAGCACCAGTTTGAACATTCAGAAACATCACTTCACCTTACAAATAAAATAGATCTGTACAGTTTTTAATACGTTAATTTTATGGAAGAATGGGTAAAAAGAAATAAGCAAGATTGGTTGCTCTTACATGATATTGCTCATGGACAAAAAATTGTCTCTCTTCATGTAACTGTATACCTCTCTATTCTGCTCACTCTGTATGGCTGTCACATACTTCCTCTTGTTGCAATCTTTGAGGAGTGGGAACCCAAGTAGATACTTGCTCCTTCTTGAGCCCAGCTTTAGCATCTTTTAATTAATAAATTCATAAAAGAGAAAAAACCCTAAACGCTGATGTGAAAGTAAATCTGATCCCACTCCTATGAATTCTGTTTTTCAATCATTTTCCTCTTTTCTGTAACGTGATCCACTTTAGTCTTTTTGTTTCTCTTTTTACAATTTTGTTTCTTACCAGCACTGATTTGCCTAAGGCATCCCCATGATATGTGGTGCATCCCTCAACTCAGATGGTTAGAGATTGCCCTGGGTCCAGTCCTAGAGTAAAGTGCATCTGGGCCTGCGGAACAGAGTAGTCGTGGCCCCAGCCGAGGCTCAAGATATACAGCTGCAGGAGCCAACACCAGAGCCACGTGAGCCAGAGGCAAATAGGAGAGCGCTGAGTGGCCTGACATGACAGTTGAGGGCAAGGTGGGACAGAGGAGTCAACATTCATGTGATTTTGGTATGCTATGCAAGTATATACCACATTAGGCCTTAGGATATTAAGCTTGAATTCGGCGAGGCCATGGATTAAAGGGATGATTCTGTTAGTAGGGTATGTGTAGCTGAGGCTGCTGATTTTTTTCTTTGGTGGAGGGGGGTGTAGAGAAGACATTAGAGTGATTATAAGTTGGGATGGAGAGGTTTATTGGTAGTTTTTTTCAGTGAATTATTGAATTTTTCATGTTAATTTTGTGGTGATATTTATTTTAAATGGGGATTAATTTTTTGGCTATATGCCACATAAATTGTTTTTGGTTTAATCTGATTGTTGTGTTACTTTTATGACTGACCCAGAGATAATGTTATGATGTTATTGATGCTTAATGGTAAGATTCTAGGATCTGAGTGGTTCCTGCTTTTGAAATCTCATTTATTGAATGTATATAGGTTGAACAGACAGTTGTCTCCAGTTTTGCAATTCTTGTGGCTTTGAATACAACTGCAAATTTCATGATGTTAGCAAGAGAATTTGCATTAAAAAAATGATCCATCTTTTCTATGATAAGACTGGTATGGGGTGGCAATTTTATTTTTAGCTTCTAAGTTTTTGGCAGCTATTAACACAGGTTAGTCCAACAACAGAAGATTGCAGGAGGAACTCATTTAGTGCATCATTTTGGGAGTATGCAGTTAAACACGTGTGCTAATTCTGCATGTCTGCATATTGTCGCTACTTGCCACTTGCTTGAAAGAAGGCCTTAAACCATTTCATTTTGGCTTTCTCTCTAAGTGCTGTTGAGCTGAGCTGTACAAACATTGCACCATTTCATAACATTACATCACCAGTAATCAGAATGTAATGCATTGCAGAAATAACAACAGAAAATGCTGGAAATACTCAGCAGGCCAGGCAGCATCCGTGGAGAGAGAAACAGAGTTAACGTTTCAGGTCTGGGACCCTTCATCAGAGTATTTCCAGCATTTTCTGTTGTTATTTCAGATTTCTGGCACCCGCAGTATTTTGCTATTATATTTGTAATGCATTGCAGGCCTTATTTATGATTGGCTATATTTAAGCACCTCGGCCTTGAAATTGGAGGTTTTAGCGCTGGCCATTAAGGCCCGTTTTAGTGAAAAAATGGCGGCCGTGACACTTTCGCACGCTTCTGGCAGGTCCCGCGGCAGCCGCCATTTTCAACAGGTCATTAGCGCTGCCAATTCCCGTGCTTGCTGGAGATATTTAGATTAGGCAGATTGTGACGTTAGTAAGTGTGCAATGCTCACTTGACGCCCGATCTGCCATTTTCGCGTTCGCCGCTCCACTTACCACTTACTGTGTTAATCATGGCCAGTTGACCAAGCATTCATAAGCAGGAAGGAGCCTCCAGCAGCGCCATTTAAAGGGATCATCATCAACAACTTGCAGCTGACATGGTTTTTCAGTTTGACTGGCTCTGTGTAACTTTCTGCAACTCTTGCAGCTTTCTAAACTTGTTTCAAGCTCCTGAGGTGACAGGGAGTGTTGGTGCAAGTGGAGAACGCCTTCATTCTTATTTAAAGGCTTCTGCTCACAATCATGGGGGCTCTACTTGAAGTCCCCGTTGCGCTCGAGTATCTTCGGGAGAGGGAGCGGAGGCAGCAAAGAAGACGAGAAGATGCACGCAAAGGGGGGGGGGGAGGAGCGGGACCAGGAGGGCTCTCAACAGGAGGCCTTACCCCAAGGGTCTTCCGAGAGCACTTCTCTTATCTGCACTTAAGCGAAGAGCAGTGTATTAAGAGGCTGCGCTTCACCAAGGAGGTGGCAACGGAACTCTGCCACCACCTGCAACCAGACCTGCACCCTCAGAGCAGGGCGACCACGGCTCTCCCAGTAGCCCTCTGTGACCTTCAATTTCTTTGCCAGCGGATCCTTCCAGTTTGCAGCAGGAGACATAGCTAACAACTCCAAGTTCGCCATCCATCACTGCATCCAGGAGGTCACAGGGGCTTTCTACACCAAGAAAAGGGACTACGTTGTCTTCGAGGCAGGAGGAGCGCACATGTGGCTTTGCCAGGATAGCGGGCTTCCCCATGGTGCAGGGCAGCCCATGTGGCTTAGTGGGCGCCGCATACCAATCCTAAGATCTTGCATAACCGCAAAGGCTACCACTCACTTAATGTGCAGTTGCTGTGCAACCACGCCCAGCACATCCTGATGGTCAATGCCTGCTATCCTAGCAGCAGTCATGATGCCTTCATCCTGCGTCAGTCCGGTGTGCCAGCAATCTTCCAGCCACCACATCAAACCCGAGGGTGGCTGCTTGGAGACAAGGGCTATCCGCTCTGCATCTGGCTGATGACTCCCCTCCGCAACCCCACCACTCCTGCCAGCACTCATATTATGCGAATCATGCTGCCAACAGGAACATCATCGAGCAGACCATCGGGCTGCTGAAGCAACGGTTCCGCTGCCTTGACCGCTTGGGAGGAGCCCGCCAGTACTTGCCAGAGCGGGTGTCCCATTTCGGGGTGGTCTGCTGCATGCTTCACAACTTGGCCATCATGAGGGTACAGCCCTTGCCAGCAGGGATTGCGGAAACACCTCATGAGGAGGAGGAGGAAGAGAAAGAGGAGCAAGAGGAAGACGAGGAGGAAGGAAGGAGGCAGGCAGGCAGCAAATCCCTGTTCCAGACGGGCTGTCCGTGAACACCTCATCTGACTCCGATTCCAGTGAATGAAACCACAGATCCAAGTTGCTCAGCACATCCCCATCATACCATCTCTCTGTCCCGGAACATCACAGCATCCTCCTGGCCCTAAGCTGAAATGAAAGCCACCACAAAACAAACATTCCAAACAAAATTAATGAATTTATCAGTATTCAATTAACATTATAATATGAACTAATCACCCTTGTGCAATCCCTTAGTGCCTGTCATTCGTGTGCCTTTTCCTAGTCTAGTGCTCCTACGCAGTGCTCCCCCAGTGGCTACAGCATGGCTGGTGGAAGGCTGCTGAGTTTCTGTGGGGGAGACTTCCGTAGGCATTGCAGGACAACCTCGAGCAGCTGTGGATCTAGAAGGCCCGGCTGTAGACTGCACCACCTAGGTATGGGTTGCAGCAGTCTGGGCTGGCTGGCTGATGGGCAGCGGCAAAGGCAATGGCGGAGTGCTTGTGCTGGGAATAGGAATGAGGTCATCCTGATAGAGGACAGAAGGTTCCTGGTCCACAGACCCACTGCCACTCCCCCAGGGCGGCGCCTCAGCATTCCTAGCAATCTGTTGGAGGACAGATTGCTGGCCTGCTGCGACACCCTGCAAGCCCCTTTCGACTCTGGTAAAACCAGCCACAATGGCAGCGGTCTGAGCTTGCATGGCAGCAAGTTGGGTTGCGGTGAGGGAAGTGGGGGTGGGGAACAAGATATCCATGCATACAGCATCAGCAGCTTGTAAGTGAGAAGAGATTGTGGGATGGGGGGGAAGTGGGATGTGAGAAGAAGGATTAGGAATGACCAGACCGTTACTGTTGCCAAGGGCTTCAACTTCACCCATTGCCAGGGCCTCGGTGACTTCCACTCCAATGATGTCGACCACCGACTCCTCCAGTTGGCTCAAGGTCTGTAAAGTGGCTTGGCTGTCTCCCATCTGCCGCTGCTTGTAGCAGTTGTGAGCCACCATGGCCTGCAGGAGAAAGGGAAGTGTGTCAGTAAGTGTAGTGCAATGTGTTTGGGTGATGTGCCTGCTATAGTTGAATAGCTGTGGGTGTGAGTGTTGCAGCAGTGGTAAGTGTGTGAGGGTGAAGTGAAGCTAGGATTGTGAGGTATGGGTGGTGATAGGCTGAGATTGTTGGTAGGCAAGTGATGGGGGTGTGGTGCATTGAGCAGTGTGTGCGGCTTGTGGTGCAGATGGTGGGATATGGCATTTGCTGAAGCCTTCACTCACCTTGACCTGCTGTGTGAGGTCATTAAACTTCTTTCGGCACTGTATCCAGGTCCAAGGCACAACACTGTTGGCTGTGATGTAGACAGATACCTCTTGCCAGAGCCTTCTGCAACAGGGCTTTCATGGCTTCCTGCCACCCTGCAGGAACAGGGTACCCGCCTTCTCTCCACTGCCACGACCAAGGCCTCGAGTGCAACATCCGAGAACCTTCTGGCTCTTTCTTGTTGTTGTTGTTGCTGTGCCATGGCTTCAGACTGCAATGTCAATGAGGTGCTGCTGCATCAAAGCATCTCCCCTTTAAGCAGTGGAGAGAGCCTGGAGCAAACATTACTGGCCATTAGACTGCACCTGCTATTGGGCCACCTGCTAACCAATCAGCAGCGCATTTAGCACTGAGATCAGTGCTGCAATCATTATAAAGAGCAGACAGCATGAATTTTGCGTGCTGCCTGGACCACTTTCAACGGGCGTAGGCAAATAACACTGGCCTAATCCAATTTCTAGCCCCTCCTGTTTTGGATGTGCGATATACAGTTGTGCCTCATTGGAGTTGTACTCATTTAATGTATCACTTGTTTTGTGTGCGCTGATTTGGATATTCATTGATTATGTCTGGTAATAAATGGTGCTCTTTGTTGCATATTGCTAGGTCGAAAGCATTGCAGACTATTCTTATACAAAAAGACGGCACCATTTATTTTGCAAAATAAATTTTGTAATGTACAATCCTTCCTACAAATTACCTTTTAGAGGCAGGAGATCTGTTGAATTTTCTATTGTATTAAAGTTGCAATTTTTGTTGGTTCTTACTGCACTTTGAATGCAGACTCTTTCATTGTACAGACCAGTTATAAAAACTAATTTTGCACTTCATCTTTATTTTAATATTTTACTTTACAATAACCTATACCAACTTTCCTCCGTATGTGCCTGTCTCTTTTTCTGGGTCCTGGGGTTTGAGCTCTACTCTGGTTCCACATTATTTACCTGAGATTTTCTGCTGATAATTATTGGGTTCAGATAATGCCGGACATCAATTTTAAGCCTGTGACAGTTAGGAGGCTACCATTTTTATATGTAGCAAAACCTCGCTCTGGGAAAATCTTACTCTCTTAAACAAATATTTAAAGTCAGGAGTTCATGCAAATCAACTTTCCTTCTTTTGGCAGAGGATATTTCAGAAATAAAAAGAGTTGGAAGTTTATCCAGTCCAACATTTATTTATAGAATCTTTGCTGCTGAACAAAATAGATTCTATTTATTTATTTCAACACTGCTCCGACTCAGCAAAGAGCAAAAGGAGGAACCAGAGGGCCGAACCCCTCTAGAGTCCTGTCAGATCCTGGATCCCTTCTACAGGTGTTATCGACAGTGCTATCAAGCGGCACTTACTCACCAATAACCTGCTCACTGATGCCCAGTTTGGGTTCCGCCAAGACCACTCGGCTCCCGACCTCATTACAGCCTTGGTCCAAACATGGACAAAGGAGCTGAATTCCAGAGGTGAGGCTGCATTTGACCGAGTGTGGCATCAAGGAGCCCTAGTAAAACTGAAGTCAATGGGAATCGGTGGGAAAAACTCTCCACTGGCTGGAGTCATACCTAGCACAAAGGAAGATGGTTGTGGTGGTTGGAGGTCAATCATCACAGCCCCAGAACATCACTGCAGGAGTTCCTCAGGGCAGTGTCCTAGGCCCAACCATCTTCAGCTGCTTCATCAATGACCTTCCCTCCAACATAAGGTCAGAAATGGGGATGTTCGCTGATGACTGCACAGTGTTTAGTGCCATTCACAACTCCTCAAATAATGAAGCAGTCCATGCCCACATGCAACAAGACCTGGACGACATTCAGGCTTGGGCTGACAAGTGGCAGGTACTATTTGCGCTACACAAGTGCCAGGCAATAACTATCTCCAACAAGTGAGAGTCTAACCACCGCCCATTGACATTCAACGGCATTACCATAGCTGAATCCCCCACCAACAACATTCTGGGGGTCACCATTGACCAGAAACTTAACTGGACCAGCCACATAAATACTGTGGCAACAAGAGTAGGTCAGAGGCTAGGTATTCTGCGGCAAGTGTCTCACCTCCTGACTCCCCAAAACCTTTCCACCATCTACAAGGCACAAGTAAGGAGTGTGATGGAATACTCTCCACTTGCCTGGATGAGTGCAGCTCCAACAACACTCAAGAAGTTAAACACCATCCAGGACAAAGCAGCCCGCTTGATTGGCACCCCATCCATAACCTTAAACATTCACTCCCTCCACCACTGGCGTACCATGGCTGCAGCGTGTACCATCTACAAGACGCACTGCAGCAACTCGCCAAGGCTCCTTCGGCAGCACCTCCTAAACCTGCGACCTCTTCCACCTAGAAGGACAAGAGCAGCAGGCGCATGTGAACACCACCACCTCCAAGTTCCCCTCCAAGTTACACACCATCCTGACTTGGAAGTATATCGCCGTTCCTTCATTGTCGCTGGGTCAAAATCCTGGAACTCCCTCCCTAACAGCACTGTGGGAGTACCTTCACCACACGGACTGCAGCAGTTCAAGGCGGCAGCTCCCCACCACTTTCTCAAGGACAATTAGGGATGGGCAATAAATGCTGGCCTTGCCAGCGACGCCCACGTCCCATGAACAAATAAAAAAAGTGTTCTGGCAGACCCTAGTCTTTGTCTCTAATGCTACACCCTATCCAGCACCCACATTGGTTCTACTAAGCTCCAACTCCACCAAGTAATGCTAAACCCCAGACTTCCACCCAAGTGCCCAACGACCTCAGACACATATCCTCCAAATGGTGTCAGACTCCATCCTCCAGCATTGTCTGTCTCCAACCCTACCTCCCTGAGTTATGCTAGATGCCAGCTCCCATTGAAGTCAGCCTTAAAACTCCTTCCCACAGTGCTTCAAAGTTCCCTGAATGCAGTTGGTAATAGAAATACCAGTTGACAATTAGAATTTGCCTTTTTGAACTCTACTTAATACTGACAAAGCAGCACCAACCAAATATACTGATTTTTAATATCAAAAAACAAACTTATAACAAGAATAATAAAATGAAACTATTACAACTGTATAAACTATCTAACATGAAGAAAAAGATGATCAAGAGGATTATCACAATAATCAACTGTAAATAATTGAGGGGAAGAGCAAGAATGTTGTTGCCTGATGAGAAACAAAATGTGGCTCTATTTTTATGTGAGGGACATGGTACCACATGGTTCCACGCCGCCCGTAGTGGCATCCGATGGTGTGTGTCAGCATAGAAAATATCATTGGGATGTTGCCCACCATGTGGTTTCACCAGAACATTGAACCTAACCTGGCTCAGCTGAATGAAGAAGAATGGTTATTTTATTCACTGTGTTCATGTTCACTCCAGTTGTTTTATTTCCGATATTAATAATACCTCACAATTTTAATACCTTCAAAATGCAAACCATTAGGAGGAATTCAAAAATAACTTACTTGAATGAATGGGACACAAATATGTGTATATTGGCTAAGAGTTATTAATTTGTGATCTGTGGGCATTGTTAATAACTATGCCGTTGTTAACAACAAAAATTCATACATAATAGTTCATGAAAGGGCTCAGACCTTCAAGTCTCCACACAACAAACTCCAGTTCACACACAGGCCACCAGGGGAAGCCCTGGTTGGGGTATTTTAATGCTTGTGTGTGTGTGTTAGCTGGGGTGTGGGGTGGGGGGGGAGGGACTGGTGATTGAATCCTTCGGACGGCATTCTTGCCCTTTCTGGTTGGTATTTGCAGAGCAGCATTAGTAGTGGCCTGGAAGCAATTTACACTGGGGGCGATTTTCCTGTTGTAGGCGGTTTGGGAGTGGGTGGGTTCCAAACCCTCCTCCACTGTCAGGTGGGAAAAAGTTGGGATTTTCCCCTAATTGCCCAATTAACTCCAGGCGTGTGGGTTCCCGGCCAATTACTCTTTTTGGACTGAAACTTGCCTCTGCTGACGTCACTTATACAGCTTCATTTAAGGGCTGCTTGCTTCCTTGGCTCATTTCACTGCTGTTTTGTGGAAGCTGAACACATTTGCGCTGAGAAGAGATGGCCAACTCGAGAGCCAAGGCCTCCCCGAGGTTCTCAGTTGAGTCTCTGACTATTTTGGTTGAGGGGGTGAGAGCTAGCAAGGAGGTGCTCTTCCCCTCATCTGGGAGGAAGAAGCCTCCCACACAAACCAAGGCTGTCTGGGTGCAGCTGGCACAGGATATAACCTCCAGGTCTGTGTGCAGCAGAACATGGCTGCAGTGCCGCAAGAGGTTCAATGACCTTGTAAGATCAGCCAAATTGAGTATACCATCAGCTTGACCCTCATTCTGCTCCTCTTCTCCTCTCATCACCAGCACTCTGCATTGTCAACCTCCTCCTACACATCCCACTTTACCCTTACAACCCTTGCACCCTTAACCATCCCCCTCACTCTATGAACACAATGGGGTCAATTTTAACTCAGGTGCGGGGAATTGTCGGGTTCCCCGAATTTAGTGTTTCCCACATGAATCTAAATGGGTCTGTGAGATTGATGCAATTTTAACTCAATTGGCCAATTGATTTCCAACGTGTGGGAACCCTTGGCAATTGAGTATTTCTAGTCAGAAAGTTGCAGAATATGACGTCATCATTGCTGCTGCTTTTAAGGTCCACAGCAAGCCTTGCATCTTCTGCAGGCTTCCAAACTTTACCATTAAGATGGCACGGGAGCCTGCAAGAGCAATGGCCAGCGGGAGGGCAAGAGCTGCCCCAAAATTTGATGAGGCTTCACTCCAGGCATTGCTGGATGGTGCTAGGCCCCACAGGGAGGTCCTTTTCCCTTCTTCAGGGAGGGAGAGGCCTCCCAGTCAGACCAAGGCTGTGTGGCTACAGGTGGCTGGGGAAGTCAACTCCTTGGGGCTCACACGGCGCACCTGGATGCAGTGCAGGAAAAGATTCCATGACCTTCATCGCACTGGAAAAGTAAATATGAAGTTTCCATCACCCTCAATCTGATCCCCATTGCCTTTCCTCACCAGCACTCAACTTTAGCAGTCTCTTCCTCCACATCCCACTTGACACTCACATCCATGCACCCTTAGCCATTCCCTCTCTCTCTATGCTCACATTCACCTAACTATTCGACCATGCAGCCCTCACACTCCCTCTCACTCTGATGCTTTGAACACAACTGACAACACACAGGGATCGCCCTTGGTCTTGCAACCTCACTCCATCTTTGTCTCCTTCTAAGTATCTATGCTATGCAATCTCTCCTTCATTCTCACTCAACCTCCACTTGTCTCCCTCATTGCAGGAAAAGAGAGCTCACAACAGGAGAGAGCGAGCCAGGACAGGAGGAGGGCCACCCTCATTAGCCCAGCCCACCCCCTGGGAGGAAGCCGTCCTGGAGATTGTCGGGGCTGACAGAGATGCGGAAGTTGGGGAAGGACAGACAGGTGCATCCCCGCAAGCTGGTGACAGAATAGTTTTCCATCTCTCTCATTGGCATTGCATGAGTCGCTGATAATGATTCTGAAGCTACATCATACACTTATGATCATCTGCAAAATGCAATGTACATGCAACCTTGGCATCACATCTCTAACTTTTTCCTCGACTCCCCCACAGGACCATCAAGAGCCCCCATCCCCAGTGTGCAGGAGGAAGAGCCTGAGATGCCAGACTCCTCAGAGGAATCTGCAAGCTCTGAGGGTGCAGCGTCAGCAGAAATAAGCGCACCCAGCACCAGCGCAGACACTCTCACCACGGTGGGACCTTCGGGACATAGAGTAGAGTTGTCACCTGGTGTATCACAGCTCACAAGTGAGCATCAGCAGATTGTGGAGACAGGGACAGCAGTGGAGAGTCCTCGTCGGAGGGCGCAGGACTCCTCCAGCTCGACTCAGCTGCACGTCGACCCTCTGCCTCTGGGTCCATCCGTAAGATCAGAGGTGATGGAACTCCATGCACAGATGCAGGAGTCTCTGGCAGGTTTTGTCTCCAGGGTCGCTGCGAGTGTGGAGCAAATGGAGGAGTCCATAGCGAACATGAGCAGAGCCTTTGTGGAGTCAGTGGCGCATGAACGCATCAACACGGAAAGGATGGCTACCTACATGGAAATGATTGCTGCCTCCGTGGTAAGGCTGGCTACAGTAGAGGAGAGGAGGGCTACGGTAGAGGAGAGGAGGGCTACGGCCATGGAGGAGGTTAGTTGCCAGGGTATGGAAAACATGGTGAGTGTTCAGAATAGAATGACATCTCTTGAGGAGCGATGGGCATCTATTGAACAGAGAAACCAGACCTTCATGGAAGTCCTTCTGAGTAGGACTGCCATTGCAGAGACGGGTCCCCATGGCCCCCCTGATGTGCAGTAAGGTGCTCTCAAGCCACTTGGAGGCACTGAGGGGGACCTGACCCATGAGATGGAGGTTGGTGGCAGACCTCAAGGAAGTGGGGGCTCCTCTCCAAGCGTTCACACTTCCATGCCACTGCAGAGCCCTTGGTCAGAGCCCCGCCGGAGTCCACACCCAACTGAGATAGACGTCTCAGCTCCTGCACAGCCGCAGGAGCAGCAGACTGCTGACGAGCCCTCACAGGCTCGCCACCCCAGAGGATGCCCGCCAAAGGTGTTGAGACAGGAGCAGCAGGAAAGTGAGCTAGGGGCCTCCACATCTGCTGAAGCCACAGGGGAACCACTACGTAGGAGCACGCGTAAGAGGAAAATAAAGCACAAATAGTCACAAGGGTAGTCACTTGGGTGAAATGTTGTATATTTTGTAAAAATGCCATCAGTTTGTTTTGCATAAAGATTCTGATGGCAACTGCTGCAGTTCTGGCGTGTGTCATTTTGCAAATGGGGCTTTCACATTGAGGGCTTAGGATTACTTGCAGTTGTCAGGATGCTGGTCAAATAGCTCGGAATCCGCAGGGTTTGGCCATTGTCGATGCTCAGGTAAGAAGCTGTGAGGCAAAAGAGTTTGATTTACTAGGCTAAGCAAATCTGGCCAGGATGAGTGCGTTCCTTGCATCCCGGGCAGCAGTGTTCTCATGTAATGCTGCCACTGGTTGATGGGCCTCTGCAGGATGCTCATTTTCGCCCTCCTCCTCATCATCATCTGAGGAGGGTATGTGAGGAGCCACTTGGTCCTCAGGAATCTGTAAGCCACGATGCTGTGCCATGTTGTGGAGTGCACAGCAAACCACGACGACTCTGGAGACCCTGGCTGCTGAGTACTGTAGGGCTCCACCTGATCTATCCAGGCATCTGAAGCGCATCTTCAGCAAGCCGATGGTTTGCTCGATTATGGATCTGGTGGAAATGTGGCTGGAGTTGTAGCGCTCCTCAGCTTCGTTGGCTGGCCTCCTCAACGGCGACATTAGCCAAGTCCTCGGGGGATAGCCCTAGTCTCCAAGTAGCCATCCGTGAAGTTGGTCTGGCGGCCTGAATAGCGGAGGCACACTAGACTGGCGAAGTATGAAGGAGTCATGGCAACTGCCAGGGTACTTGGCACAAACATGCAAAATCTCCTTGTGGTCACACACCAGCTGAACGTTAAGGGAGTGGAAGCCCTTGCGGTTGACAAAAATACCTGGATTGCGATGGGGTGCCCTAAGGGCCACATGTGTGCAGTCAATGCCGCCCTGCACCCTTGGAAAGTCTGCTAGATGAGCTAATCCAACTGCTCGCGCCGTCACATTTGCGCGATCCCTGGTGAAATGGATGTGATTGTGCGTGAGGGCAAAGAGGACATTGGTTACCTGCGTGATGCAAGTGTGTACGGCCGACTGGGAGATGCCGCTGATGTCTGCTGCTGATCCCTGGAATGAGCCTGAGGCCAAAAAGTTGAGTGCGGTGGTGACTTTGATGGCCACTGGTAAGGAGTGTCCACCTGGTCCTCTGGGCAGCAGGTCTTGCTGTATCATTGCGCAGATGTCAGTCACTACCTGTCGCGAAAGTCGGAGCCGCCTTTGGCACTGCTTCTCAGTCATGTTGAGGTAGCTGACCCTGTATCTGTAGATCCTGTTTGGGGGGTATCTCCTGCGCCGACTTGCTTCCATGCGCTGGCCCCTTCTGGCCTGTGCTGCCTCAGGTGGGTGAGCAGCAGCCTGTCGCTCCTGCTGCTGCTGCTGTTGATCCTGGTTCTGCTGCTGCCGCGCCTGGTGCTGGAGGTCCTCTAATGCCAAGAAGGGAAGGAAAAAAATGCCTCCCATGCTTCTGGTAGATGCCTCAGTTGAGGAAGCGCTGAGTGAGGTTGGTGAGAGGGGTTTCGCAGGAGGTCACACTGGAGAGTGTGTGAGGCTCTAACCTTCCACAGGTGTGGTTAAGCCTGGTAAAAGTTGCCCCAGGCCTGAGACAACAAAGTCCTGCCACCTGCAAATGATGACTGATCAAATCTCCTCTTTAATGGTTGACCTGCAGCTGATAGTCAGCAAGCCAATAGTGCTCACGCCAGGTTTCACAGGCGTGATCCCCACCAGGCGTGTTTTACGTGGGAAAAGGGTTAAACAGGCAAGGGCCTGTTAAAATGGGATTATAAAGGCCAATTAGTGCTGTTTAAGAGCCCTAAAGACCAGTCCCGCCTGTTGCAGGCGGGTCTGATTCGGGACCATCAGACACGCCTGGGTTAAAATGGCTAGGTGTCGGGAACCAGGCGGGGGGGGTCCCGACCCCCAGGTTTTGCGATTTTAACCCCCCACACGCCTCAAAGCCCGCCTGACGGCTGAGTTAAAATTGAGCCCAATTACTTCACTATTCGACTATGCTGCCTTCATACTCCCTATCAATGTTATGCAATGAGAACGACTAACAACACACAGGGAGGGCCCTTGGAAGTGGAACCTCACTGCATCTTTGTCTCCTTCTAAGCATCTATGGTCTGGACTCTCTACACTCACTCCGTCATTCTCACTCCAACTCTACTCGGCTCCCTCGTTGCAGGAAAAGATAGCCCTCATTCTCACTCCAACTCCACTTGTCTCCCTCGTTGCAGGAAAAGATAGCCCACAATAAAAGGGAGAGGGCGAAGACTGGAGGAGGGCCACCTTCCCTCACCCATTTGACCAATGCTGAAGAGGCGGCCCTGGAAATCGTTGGCGTGGAGGTGGAAGTGGGGGACGGACAGACGGGCACAGCAGAGCAAGCTGGTGACAGAATAGTTTTGCATCTCTTTTACATTGCAGGAGTCACTAAAATGGCTGCGAATGTACATTTATAGAATGGCAATTGATCATCTGCGCTATTGCATGTGCATGCCACACTACCGTAACATCTCTAACTCATTCCTTTACTCCTCCACAGGACCATCGACAGCCCCCCTCCCCACTGTCCAGGAGGAAGAGCCTGAGGCGGAAGACTCCTCAAAGGAACCTGCAACCTGAGGGTGCAGTGTCAGCAGATGTAAGCGCACCCAGCACCAGCACAGATACACACACCTCGGTGGCACCTTCGGGACAGAGTAGTGTTGTCACCTGGTGTATCACAGCTCACAAGTGAGCATCAGCAGCTGGTGGAGACAGGGACAGCAGTGGAGAGTCCTCGTCCGAGGTCGCAGGACTCTCCCAGTTCTGCTCAGCTGCATGTGGACCCTGTGCCTCCGGGTCCATCCAGAAGGAGAGCGGTGCTGGAACTCCAGGAACAGGTGCAGGAGTCTCTGGCAGGTTTTGTCTCCAGGGTCACTGCGTGTGTGGAGAGGATGGAGGAGTCCAACTCGAATATGAGCAGAGCCTTTGTGGAGTCATTGGTGCATGAGCGCATCTCCTCGGAAAGGTTGGCTACCTCCGTGGATGCGATGTCTACCTCCATGGTATCGATGGCTGCCTCTCTGCAGACGATGAGGAGGAGATAAGTCGCCAGAGTGTTGAAAACATGGTCAATGTTCAGAATAGACTGACATCTCTGGAGGAGCGATGGTCAGCTATTGATCAGAGAAACCAGAGCTTCATGGACGTCCTCAGCAGTAGGACTGCCAGTGCAGAGACGGGTCCTCATGGCCCCCCCTGATGTGCAGCAAGGTGCTCTCAAGCCACTTGCTAGCACTGAAGTGGGGCTGACCCATGAGAGGGATGTCAGTGGCAGAGAACAAGGAAGTGGGGGCTCCTCTCCAAGCGCTCACACTTCCATGCCATTGCGTTGCCTTTGGTCCGAGCCCCACCAGAGCTCTCACCCAACTGAGAGGGGCGTCTCAGCCCCTGCACAGCTGCAGGAGGAGCAGACTTTTGGCGAGTCCTCACAGGCTCGCAAACCCAGAGGACGCCTGCCAAAGTGTCGAAGTAGGAGCAGCATGAAAGTGAGCAAAGTGCCTCCACTTCTGCTGAAGCCACAGGGGAAGTACCACGTAGGAGCACGTGTAAGAGGAAGATAAAGCACAATTAGTCACACGGGCAGTCACTAGGGTTTTTTTTGTGTTTAATGATTAAATGCCATCACTTTGTGAATGTATTAAACTCTGGTGATGGCAAAGTGTTGACGTTATGACCTCTGTGATTTCAGTTTTGGAAGTTCCACATTGCGGCCTCAGCGAGACTTGCTTGGTCAGGTTGGTGGTCAGAGTGAGAGAAAGCCAGAGAGTCATGTCCATTGTCTATCTTGTGCTAAGAAGGAGCCAAGCACATGTGCTGGAATGGACAACCTAAGCAAATCTGGCCAAGATGAGTGCATCCCTTGCATTCCGGCCAGCAATGTGCTCGCGTGCTGCTGCTGGTTGATGCGCCTCCGCTCGGTCATCATTCTCCTCCTCCTCCTCTTCATCTGAGGAAGCTATGTACTGAGCCACTTGCTCCTCAGGAAGCTGTAAGCCATGATGCTGTGCGATGTTGTGCTGCGCACAGCAGATCTCGACCATTCTGGAGACCCTGGCTGCTGAGTACTGCAGGGCTCCACCTGATCGGTCAAGGCATCTGAAGCGCAACTTCAGCAAGCTGATGGTTTGTTAAATGATGGACCTGGTCAAAATGTGGCTGGCATTGTAGCGCTCCTCAGCATCGTTCGCTGGCGTCCTGATCAGCGTCATTAACCACATCTTCAGGGGGTAGCCCTTGTCTCCAAGTAGCCATCCGTTAAGTTGGTTTGGTGGATTGAAGAGCGGAGGCACACTAGACTGCCACAGGATGAACGAGTGATGGCAACTGCCACAGTACTTGGTGCAAACATGCAAAATCTCCTTCTTGTGGTTACACACCAGCTGCACGTTGAGGGAGTGGAAGCCCTTGCAGTTGACAAAAATAGCTGGGTTGTGATGGGGTGCCCTAAGGACCACATGTGTGCAGTCTATGACACCCTGCACCATTGGCAAGCCTGCCATATTTGCGAATCCAACCGCACGCGCAGTTATACTTGCTTGATCAGTTGAAAAGTTGATGTAATTGTGCGCTTTTGTGAAGAGGGCATCGGTAAACTGCATGATGCAACTGTGGGCGGCCGACTGGGAGATGCCGCTGATGTCAGCTGATGATCCCTGGAAGGAGCCTGAGGCAAAAAAGTTGAGTGCGGTGGTGACTTTGACAGCCACTGGTCAGGTGTTGGTGCAGCATTGCGCAGATGTCAGTGACTACCTCTCGCGAAAGTCTCAGCCTCCTTTGGCAGTGCTGCTCACTCATGTTGAGGAAGCTGCTCCTCGGCCTGTGAACCCCGAGATGAGGGTATCTCCTGCGGCGACGTGCTGCCATGCGCTGGCGCCTTCTGCCCTGTGCAGCATCAGGTGGGTGAGCAGGAGGTTGGCGCTCCTGCTGCTGTTCTGCCTGGTTCTGCTGCTGCCGTG
This sequence comes from Somniosus microcephalus, assembly GCF_052327205.1. Classification (NCBI taxonomy): domain Eukaryota; kingdom Metazoa; phylum Chordata; class Chondrichthyes; order Squaliformes; family Somniosidae; genus Somniosus; species Somniosus microcephalus. The sequence goes on along the minus strand of NC_140991.1, from coordinate 147,600,528 downwards.
GCTGCTCCTCATCCGAATCTGAGGTCCATGATGAAAGGAAATAAATGTTTCCCATGCTGCTGGTAGATACCTCCGTTGGGGAAGCGCTCAGTCCAAGTGGGGAGAGGGTTTTCCCAGGAGGTCCCAAAGTAGATAGATCTCAGCTGCACCACCTCCGACTTCAGTAGGCCTGAAAAAAGTGCTCAAAGACCTGTGCAACAAAAGTTCTGCCACCTGCAACTCATCCCTGTTGAAAGCTCTGTTTTTATGGTGGAGCTGCAGCTGTGAGGAGGCCAGCCACTTGTCAACCCGCCAGGATTAGCTGGCGTGGTTTAGGAGTGGCGTGCAACACGCTGTAAATGTGTCAAAATAGGATTACAGAGGCTCTTAAGCACTTGTTAAGGGTCTTAACTGCCTATCCCGCCTCTTGGAGGTGGGACCGAATCGCACTCATGAAGCCCGCCTCTGGGAAAGTTGCGCAGAGGCAGGTTACGAACCCGCACTCACTTTTTGTAATTTTACCAACTGTGCTGCCTCCAAACCCACCTCCTCAGGGCTGGGAAAATCACCCCCTATGTGTGTGCTGATGGAATCTAAAATGTGAGAAAATAGCAATTAGATTTAAATATTAAAGAAAAGGAATAGATGAGGGGGAAAAAGAAGTTGTTATTTTGCTGAAGTAGAATATCACACCTTCATAAACCTAGCATCCTGGCTGAGAAAAGATAAAATTTAACTGAAGCAGTTAATATTTATATCAGTCAGTGTTAGACATTGAACTTTGTGTTATCAGTGTGTGATGCTGAGTAGTTTCCAGACCTGACAAGACATTTTATTTGAAGGGATAATCAGTCATTTTGATTTTTTTTTAAATATTTTGATTAATTGCATTTTTAAAAATAATCACAACTATATGGACTTGCAATAGGTTTGCAATTTGCCTCTTTGATCAGCTCTTGTTTTGCACAGTAAAAACGGTATTATGTCCATTTCGGGAGTCACGGAAGAGCTTCAGTTACCAGGTCATAATGTGACATTTAACTTATCAACGTTCTACTAATGAGCTATTTGACCTATGATTTGATTTTTCATTTTATGGTACTAAATTACTGCTACAGGGGGCGCTAACCAACCCAATTTTTCCCCCTATATCTTTTATCATCCTACAATCATCTTCTGTCATATGCAGGGAGCACCTGGCCTCCACTCACCACTAACCCACAGGATTGCCCAACATCAGTACACAGGAAGAAGCTGGGCTTTACAGCATCATTATCCCCATCAAAATAAGGCCAGATGCAGATTTTTAGATATTAGCCAAATGACCAAGAAGTAATGAAAAATTTTTTTTACAGTATTATTGGACAATGGATGTGTTTTATCCAGAATGATAACACATCCATTATTATGAAACATAAGGCGGAACTTCCAACTTCGGCAGAGGAGTAAAACGATCACTATTGGATTGGCCGTACGCCATGCACCTAGCCAGATATTCCTTTCCATTCAATAGAAAGAAAAATCAGGCGGGTTGTATAATGGGCAGCCGATGCAATATTGCCTGCTTTACACCCCTGCCTAAATTCAAAGTTCAGTCGATCATTTATTAAGTCGGTGGGACATTTGTCTTCAGTTAATAATGACAAATGTCTTGCAAATAACCTAAGGTTCAATACTGTTGAGTTTATACTACAGTGTGTTTGAACTAATGCAATGAAAGTGGAACTAAAGCAATTCAAACAGGGAGTTGTGGAAGAGGTGAGCACAGACCTGGGTCATGCTGATGCACTCAACGACCTTAAGAGAGGAAAAGATGGTTGAAGATGAGCTGATTGTTGAAGAGGATGGAAGGGTTGAGGGTGGATTTTTCAAGAAGTGATCACATCAGTTTTGAGAGGATAGGAAACAATCTGTGGCAAGGAAGATACTTACGATGTCAGTGAACATTGGACTGTAAAGAGGCAGGTGAGCAGCCAGAAGCTGGATTGGGAGGGGATCAAGGGAGCGGGAGGTAGGGCTAGAGCAGATAGGTTTGATGAGGGTTAGGGGAGATGGAGGAAAAGCTATAGAATATTGTGGAGACAGGCTAGGAAATTAGGAGGTTTGGGGTAAAGTGATGGGGGAAGCGAAGATGGAGGCTCAGTTTTGGAAATGAAAAAAATGAATGAGCAACCCACATTTGATAATAGAGGCTGAAGAATATTGAAGGATATAGCCAAACAGGGACAGCTGCAGCTGGGGCAAGAGTCCTCCCTACCCTATACAATGAAATGGCAGAAGGGGAAGAAATACAGTCCTCCAGAACTTAATGCCATCAGGCCCAGAATGGAGGATCAACTGAGATCCATTCCTTTTTTATAAAAATGTTGTTTTTCTCTTCACTGTTGTTATTTTCTCTCTTTAAAGTTTCCCCATGACACACACTGTCAAAAATGCAAGGAGTCAACTTGCTATCAGGCTATTTTGTGTTTGGTCACTAGATGGTTTTCCCTATGGTAAACTGCCTATCCACTGCTCTTCTCTTTTTTGAAGCTCAGCCTAGAGGAGGCATTTTACATGTAGCAAACCAAGGGTGCAACTGTTAAATTCTACCACTCCAGGACACCTACATTTCTACTTTACATTCTCTACAACTGGTGCTATTATTCCATATGTTTGCAACTCTAAATGGGAACAAATTCTGGATATTATTAAATTATGCTTCTTTGCTCCTTGCTCTCTAAAAAGAATTTCTCAGTTTCCAACTTATCAACGTCGACTCTATTTTCTCTCCACGGATGTTGCCTGGCCTGCTGAGTTTTTCCAGCATTTTCTGTTGTTATTTCGGATTTCCAGCATCTGTAGTATTTTGCTATCGTACTTTTTATCATTTTCTTCTATAATTTCAAACACTTCAATCATATGATCTCTTTTCCTAAAGAGAATAAATGGAGCACATTAGCTCATTATTTCTATTATCTAAACCCTGTAACCATCTTAGTTGTACTTACAGATGACACTCCAGTATTGGAAAGGACAACAGATGGCACTGGGCATAGTATTGTACTCCAAAGCATAGGCGCACTAATTAATATCTAAGGTGTCCCAAGTTTTTGTCTTCTTTTGCATAGGTGCATGCCATAGAACCTCAAGGACTACAAATAAAGGTTAAATAAATGTTCCCCTTAATTTGCATATATCTGAAGTTGCTGATACAAACAGATGGATGTGCACTGGTTTAAGATTCATCCACAAATGAGGCTACAGCTCTAAAAGCAATCCTTTCCATACCTCTAAAATTAAGAAATACTAGAGTAAGAAATATAAGTTCAAAAGGACTCAATTGCCTGGGCCTTAAGGGCTGGATTGCCAAAATTTAGAGGCCGCATATGGTTTTAGAGGTACAGATTAGACAGCCCTGTTCTAAATTACTCCCTGGCTTTACAACTAATAATTCTTTACAGCTGCTACCACATACTATAACTACATTCTCTGTTGCTTTGTCATCTGCACTATTGAACGCTATATTACATGACAGTATTTTTAGCACCTACATGCAATACCTTACATTTAACATCAATTTTCATTTGCCATTCATCTTCCCAGGTGTTATCAATTGAATGTGTGCCCATCCTGTGAATTATGAACAGGTCTGTTATTTGTGCACCGTTATTTAAAAATGCTATTATAGAGAACTCTATTACTGGCAGTATTATTGCCCCGATTAATCTTTTTTCCAACCAAATACTTTCTATAAATCAAAACTGCTCTACTGACCTTTATTATGTTTTTTTTCCCTCTCTCCTTCCATTTTGTAAGTTATCTTATTTTCTTTGGGTTTTCAATTAACACATTAGTTCTTACTAAGTTAGTTGGGCAGGTTTTGACTTGTGAAATGGTCAGATGGAGATATGCCAGAGCAGTTGGGTTGACTTGGTTGAAAGTTTTGTCGCTGACAGGCTGAATATTGTGTGATTGGTTCAGTTTATATATGACTGACAGTTCCTTTTTAAGTTCTACGGGTCAGATATACAAAATGCAGAAGTGTCCAGTAAATCGTCCAGAATATATGGGGTGGAAATTGCTTTAGGCCTGCCTTCGGGCCTGTAATGGGCAGCGTGTATGGAGCATAGGTCCCAACCAGGAGGACCAAGGCCGTCCTGAAATTCAGCCGCAGGCCTAATATTATTTGGGCAAGATGCCAGCATCTGTCAGGCCTCAACAGGCAGTTCATCCATTTAAAAAAGATGAATTTGGGCCACTTGCTTCACCAGCAGCATTTTGTTGGTGGCGCTGCTTCGGGCGCAGAGACTGCTGAAGAATCCGGTGAAGAGCAGGACCAGCTTCTGCTTCATTCTGTATGTCCAATTTCCCAGAAGGGGCTGAAAATGGGTGCCGGCCCCTCATTTACATATGTAAGGGGCCTAACTCCAGTATTAGGCAGCCGCCAGGGACGCCTGAAAATTGCTGACCCTAATATCGGATCAGATGTCTTTCCAGCGTCTTGTAAAACGAGCACAGTGAGGTCCAATTTCTATCCCGTTCTGTTTAAATTCAGAGTCCACTTGGAGATTCTGTGAAAGAAGGAACACGTGCCTGAAATTACCCAGGCTCAAATGCATCACGCCTCATTTATCGACATGAAAGCATTTGTGTTCCACAAGACAAAGAGGTTCCTCTCAATGTATCCTTACTTCTCAAAGACCATGAAGATGATTACGGTGTTAAATCCATTTGTGGCGCTGAGTGAAATTCCTGCTGAGACCATCCAAGTACTCCATAGCCTAACTATACTTGTCAGGAAAGGCTAATAGGCTGGGGCTCTTAAAGAGCTAGGAAGTATGAATATCCCATTGCCATCTGTACCACTCGGGGCAGAATTTTCTCCCAATCTTGCTGTCCAGTTCTATCACCACCAACTGTTAATGACCTGCTATAAGGGTAATGATTTGTGAAGATTGGGATTTTTTTTTTTTTAGGGTAAATTGGCTTATAACATCTCAGATACAACCTCTCTGGCTGCTTCCTACAAGTGCTTTTACAAGTCAGTTGTCTAAATATGTAGTTGTTTGAGGTTCATTGTGCAACGATTAAAAGGCATCAGCTTATTCTGAAGTACAACACAACTCTATAGAGCCCAAGTATTAGGATAAATCAACATAATAAACTTGACACAAATCAGCAGTCTCATTCAGAGGTGCAACAATGATCCTGACTATGGAAATTATAAATGCCACAGCAATACAGTGCTTTATGCAGAATAGCTTTCTTTACAATTCCATGATATATCTGAAGCAAGAATTCTTGATGATGACAATGGATGCCAAAAAACAAAGTAAGTGTTCCAGTATTGACATCCCTCATCTTGATACACACAACATTCATCAAAAATGTAACTGGATGCTTTGGTAATACCACTACTAGCAGCAGCTGAACTCTCTATAAAGCCAGAGGTTGAATCTCAGTACTGATTGCATTTCACAATTGACCTTCCTCTTAGGACATGTTAGCTTATTTGACTGGGTAGTTTCTGGCCAAATAAACAGCAGAACTGGTAGAGTTTGTGGGAAGGCTTGTGGGTTGAACCAACTTATCACTCTGGTTAATAACAGCGGAAATAAGTTGGAAGGTAGGGAACAGAGCAGTAAAAGTTTTTACACACAGTGCTAAATACAAAATTGTTACTTTGAACTAGATTGTGAAGATTGAAACCAGATGGATAATTATTATTGGTTATGTGTTTCCAACATTTGGGATATTGTTGACTATATATTGATATTGCACTATTGTTTTAATCTGCATGATTCACCAGGATAGATAAAAGAGAAAAGAAAAATTCTCTCTCTCCCTTCTACCTTGGTGAATCGCAGACATTAAATAATGGTGAAAAATAAATAGTTAACAAAATGTAAGTGCTAGCAACTCAAACAAATGTATCTCCATTACAAATACAATCCTAGCAGCCTGGTGGCACAATGACTGGTGAATGTGAAGGCAATAAGAAATCGGAGATTCTGATGATTAGGTGTGGCGTTTCTTGAGAGAAGAGGAAACTGGCAGACAAGTGCATCCAGGGATTTCTACACAGTTCCTAGTGACTGAATAAATATTCCTTCTGGCCGAGGTCTGGTAACCGATCGTTTGCCCAACATTAGCTGAATGATGGTGCATGGTGCTGCGGGAGAGGACAGCAGAAAAGCAGGCTTGCCAATTCTTACTCATTTGGACTCATAATCAATTAAAATGTGAACTATTTTGTTGTGCATTATTAAATACAGCTGCACAGGGCTTATTCTATGAATGCATGCTCCCGTTTGGGAACACATGCATATCAGGAAATTGCAGGAATGGCCCTGCCCCAATTTTCAAGTACCCAGGATTTTACCTGCTCCCTGCTGCAGCAAGGATCCTAGATGGGAGCATGATTTCATTGAAATGGGCTCTCATGTCTAAATGTATTTGTAATTTGTTTCACTCTTGCTGACCTTAAATCTCACTTCTAATTGTTTCTGGATGTTGACCATTGAGTTAGTTTAGTAACTAGAAGGAAACAAAAACAAATTAAAAATGGGGCATCAATTATTTATTTTTAAATCATGTGACCCTCTAACTCTCCTGGTTACATTATTTTCATCTATTTTCCTTGCTTCCGCTGTACCATACATCATTATATCACTGAGATGGTGGACAACCTGTTCCCAGATCTTGTGCAGTATTGTTCTGGAAGTTAAGCTAAAAGAGGAAAGCAGTATGCATTAAAGGCTCCTCTGATTTGTCTCCCAACATTTCAAGCTGAGACCAGAAATTCACTGTTTTGCGTGTCACAGGGGAGAACCTGCATCCTACCAAGCCAAACTCTTACCTGAGTCTTTAATGTCACTAATTTTATCTTTGATTTTCTATACTGTAAATAGGATAACAGCTTTTAATTACTGTTGTTTTAATTTAACTGTAAATTAAGGATTTCAACAAAATTAAAATTGAAAAACACTTCTAGATACATGTAATGAGCAGGACTTATCAAAGAATGTTGCATCTTGTAGTGCACATTGAATCAACATGATAAGAGATTTCACTGTATACATTATTCAATACAGTGAAAAGTATATTAGATTTTTTGCTGATAATTCAGTGTGAATTACATTCAAGTTATACCTTCTTAAACTGTCAAAAATGTTACTCAATTATCATAGGAAGAATTGGCTGTGCCATAAATACTGGTTTCATGACAAAGTCAGACACAACATAATTAGATTAAGTTACTCATAAGTTATAAATTGCAAGATGTCCAAGAATCATGGAATTTTACAACACAAGAGGCGGCCATTTGGCGCAGCATGCCTGCGCCTCTCTGAAAGAACTATCCACATAGTCCCATACCCTGCCCTTTATCCATACTCTCTAATTTTTTTCTTTTCAAATGCTTAAATATCCAATCAAGCATTATGCTACCATCCGTGTTAAATTATGAGTTGCATTAAAGTGTACAAAAACCTTATGTTGTTCTGTGTAGAGTAAACATTTTCAGGAAAAGGGCATAAAGGAATGTAGTCCTTAAGATTCATCATTGCTCTTAGGATATAGAATTACATAGAATGTACAGCACAGAAACAGGCCATTTGGCCCAACTGGTCCACGCCGGTGTTTCTGCTCCACACGAGCCTTCTCCCACCCCTATTCATTTAAGTCTATCAGCATATCCTTCTATTCTTTTCTCCCTCATGTGTTTATCTAGCTTTCCCTGAAATGCATCTATACTATTTGCCTCAACTGCTCCTTGTGGTAGTGAATTTCACATTCTAACCACTCTGGGTAAAATTGCAATGCACTTGCAGCATTTTCCACTTCCACTCTACATTTACAGCATTTATTAAGGATTTTGCCTAAACCTGTTCATTTTCATCTGTGCTTGTATCATATAGATAGAACCAAGCCTACTTAGAGGTGCATAGCTACTTCATGCATATAAAAAACATCTGATTATATTAGATAGTTAACATGTTTCTTGTTTAATTTAAAATAAGCAGACAGATCAGTTCCCATAAAATCAAGGCTCTGTGTTTCCCTAGAGCAGTTGTACCTAGTTAAGTTAATTTTTACTGCATTCTCACCAAGTAATAATTAATATTTGAGTATGAGCTAATTGAGCATTTAATTTAATGTGCAAAAGAGGCTTGTATGACTTCTATGCAACTCTGATCCTCATACTTCCTGTACCTTCTCTTCAACCACTTTTACTCTTAGCCCAAGTTTACTCAAACACGAAGAAAAATTCTCTCTCCTCACTTTGTTAGTGACCAGCCTATTGCCTTTATATCAGTATCTAAAGTCATGGAAGCTTCTGTTGGCTCTCAAATTATCCATCATCTTGAATGTTCTGGTCCAACTGATGATCTGCGGTGTTGTTTTTGGCTTGACTATTCCATTGGTGATCTTGTTGCCTATACTACGTTCCTCTGGAATTCTGAGCTTGAAATCTTTGGAGATGATCAAGGCAATGACAGATGATTCACCGAAGCTTTCAAATGTGTACTTCTAAGCAAATTACCAGACCTATGCTATCTAGTTTCCTCTCAAATCACTCTATGCTACTATTGATGGCTTATCATATGACTCTGTCAATTAACTTAGGGATTCCCCAGGACTTTGTATTTTCTTACATTGTTCCTTTTTAATATCAATGAACTCCATCACTGATCATCCAACCCCATCTGTTCTTTTGCTGATGACTGCACTCTACATTAATCAACCTCTTTCAGATCACATCCCTCAGTGCTCAGAGCCAATGACCAAATCACAACAACATCTCCATTCTCTTGGGTCCATGAAAGTCTTGTTTATTTCAATTCTTTAGACAGTTTCTTCATGTCTCTCACAAGTATAACCAACAGCCACCATCTATTAGCTTTGATGGTTTCAACTTTAGTCTTTCATCTATAAGCGTTCTTGGTCTCACTATCTCCTCTAGCCTCAAATGGTACTCCAACATTTTATCAATCTGAACTGTCTCGAAGAAGCTTTATTTCCTCTTTCATACCAAACACTTTCATCCCACAATTGCTCTTGACTCTTTATAAAAGTGCATCCAGGAATTGACTACTGCTCCCACATTTGTGAAGGTGCTCATAGCCCCTCACACTCCTGAACACATTACAAGAAAAAGCTTGTCTAAAACATTATTCTTTTTATAAGTAAATGGTAATTTTTATGGAATTCTAGCACACAAGCATAATTGTCACTACCATAGTTCATCTGCATCATAATTGGTGAACAGCCAGATTGTACTGGTCATTCTGGGACTACTCCTTTGCCTTGTGTGTCAGTTTTAAATTTATCAAATAATATATTTTTTTTTTTAAAAGAGTAATTCTGGTTCCTCTCTAAGTAGGGTTAGAGTTCCATTTTAGACTAATCATTAAATACTTTCCTCCCCTGCACCACTTGCCTCTCCACCAATCACGGAGACACTGTACCAAAATAAAGAGAGGGAAAGAAAGATGGGATTAAGAGTGAGAGATAAGAGACAGAAAGAAAAAGTTAAAAAAATTTTTTTTAATGTTTTAAAAATCTCTAACAATAATTAAAATCTGAAGGAATGAGACTCCATATTTGTAAAAGTTAATTTTCAGTGCCAGAGAGATTGTTTGGCAGTAATTAAGACTTATCATGCCGTTAAAAATTCACTTACACTTGAATGGACAAGCCCCAACTTTTTCTGGCAAATTTAGTTGGTATCTAGTGGGTAAGTACCGCAAATTCACACCCTTCCATTTGTTTCAATGCCTAGTCTCTTGCCGCAATTCCAGTATAGCGCAGCTTCTGGAGGAGCAGGGTAAATCGGATAGCAACTTCTGGATTTCCGCGTTTTACTGCGCATACGTGGATGCCAGAAGTTGCTGTCCGATTTACTCTATAATAACGGTGAGCGCTGATAGCCTCACCATTATTCTTACCGCAAAATCCGGGCCAATGTTATTGGGCAACAGTCTTAATGAGTAACATCAGCGTACAGCACAACTGAGATTATATCAAATAACAGAGTATTTTCAATGCAGAAACTGTGGAAATATTTCTCATTCATTCAAAGACTATAATAAAACAAATAGCTGTGGCTTTTCAAGTGAAAACTGTTGTTCCTGACATTATAGAGAGATATCACTGTAAAACAGTTAATGAGACCATGTAAAAAGGTAAAAACATTCCATATAGTAAGTAGCGTACTTTATTAAGAAACTAAAGTCTCAGTTGAGACATTTAGATCCATGGACATGTAATATGGTTATAATGTACATTGTACTGTAGCGACAGTATGTGTATTCTTTCAACACTTAAAACAAAAGTAATAAATCAGAAAACAAAATCATCACTGTTGTAAATGTATGTTTAGATAGATAATGCACTTGGCGCATAACATTTCCACATGACTGGATTGAGTTATTTTGATCGATTATATAATTAGCCAAATTCTACAAATTATCAACACAAAAGACGCAATAATCAAATGAATGGTTGCAAAAATCATATGTGAACATTTTCATATCAGAATGTTACAGGTAGTCATTAATTTTAGTCCCTTCCTATCTCACAAGACCATCACAATTTTTTCTGTAAGGCAAAGCTCATTATAGATTGGTAAGGGGGTAGGGGGTCCAGGCCAGGGTAGCGGTCTGAACTCCTAAAGATGATCATTTTTATTTTGAAAAGTTTTAGTGTCAGCCCCCTTTGTAAGAGGCAAGAATCATGTCTCTGGGGCACCCTGCAGGTAGACACCAGAGTTTCTAGCAAAATGGGCAGACATACTATGGTGGGGTCAACGCTAAAGGGCTCCTGACATGGCAGGTGTGATGCCAGCATAACTGCCGGGATCACTTCTCACTTGCTTTTCATGTGTTTATATGGAAATTTATTTATTTAAAGGATGAAAATAAATACCCTTCCCCTATTTTTCCCCAGGTTCGCTAAACCACAAAAGTCTCCAGGACCATTGGCTAATTTTCCTCTATGATTAGTAATCTTATCTCTACAAGAAGCATGACTCACTTAATTGAGGCAAGTGAGTTTTAGCTAGGGCTGTTATTCATACAAGCATTCGCAATTTTCTGGCTGAGAGCTGAACCACAAGAACTACAATACCAGCAACAGAACTTTTATTGAAAGTCATTAATACAAGGAAATCAAGAATAAATCAATTGCCATATTTTACTGCAGTATTTAGAAGAACAGTAGACATTCTATGCAAAGAGCAGCATTAATCTTTTAGGAGTCACAAAGTACAGAGTTTTCGAGAGTAAAATCATACCAGAAACTTGATAAATTTTCATTCATATTCTTCGGTAGATGCAAGGTGACTGGGAGGTCTAGAAAACTGGCTTGTATTGCTAGAATATGAGGGGCTAGAGTGAATGGTACATCACTGAGGAGCTCTGCAGTTAAAGGAAAGCCTTCTAATGTTTGGTTCATCTGTTGAGCAGTCCATGTTTCATCTGTCCGTACTGGATATAAATTTGCTGCTTCTCCCTAAGAGAAAGAAAAATAATTAAATATCTGTGATAAAGCTCATGGTCTGTTCTTAAAAATTCTTATACAAAGACCAAATTTGACATACACTAAAGTCTAAGGTATTGCCAAAATTAATCTATGATTCATCCAATCAATTTTATAGCTATACATATTATGGGTTAAATTTTATGAGGTAGCCCTCCTTGCAGGGTGCCTCACTCAATAGAAGGGCGGATAGGACAGAGTGCTTCAAAGTAAAAGTGCTCAATTTGTGACCCTCCCAATGCTCCGGTTAATAATTTTAATGAATGGAAAATAAGGAGGGCTGCAAATCAGCCGTGCTGACCTCTGAACCCAATTGTCCAATCTGCCCTCCTGTCAAGTGAGGCTGCCTGCCAGGAGCGCAAACTCATAAAATTTACCCCTATATTTTCTGACAATGCACTAGTTACACAAGTAGATGACTACGGTGACTTTTAGAAATGGAGAAAATCAGAATTGAGGTATATCAAGATTCCTGACAATTTGGCTTTAGGGCTACTATATCAGAATCATAAGAGAATAATGCTGAAGTTAATTTATGGAGGCTTACTAAAAGATCTAAAAGGTAGCAATACTGGTATATTTTAATTAAAAAGTTAGCAAAATGGTAATGGTCGCAATATTAATTATTACATGTTTGCTCTTGATCAATACCTTTACATTTGGAGATTCTGAAAATCTGAAATGAGAGCTACAAGCATGATGAATAGGATTAGTGAAATGAAGAGTTAGAAATGTGGACAAAGGCTCAGGGGGGGGGAAGAAGGGAAGGTCAATACATTAGTTATCCGTGTTTTCTGTTATCCAAAAGAATCAAAGCCCAGAGATACACAATATTGCTTGGAATTACACATGCCTATACAGTATTAGGAAACTTCTCATGTACAAAAGTTAGTAAGCTAGACTTGACCTAGTCAAACCATGAGAAGGCTTTGACAGATATCCTTTCTTATTCTATCTCCTCTCCACCAACATTTGCTGTTTCTAACCAGACTATTTTATGTATAGTTTTATATATATTTTTATAGCTTCCGAACCTTGCAGAGCCATTACCTAACCAGTAACCATCCCTGACAAATCCCACTCTACAATCTACATAGAATTAACAGCAATGTAGGAACATTTTTTTGAGAACATGGACAAGTCAGTGGCCAGACAGGTTTGCCCTTTTTTGTTAATTTTAACCTAATCTTCTCGCTCCTCACTTTTTCTCTTTCTCTTCCTTCTAAAGAGAATTATCTTTTGAATCCATTTCTTCTATTTGCTTTAATTGGTATTTTTGGTAGCTTAAATACATATGTCTATATTCCTCTGAATGAAATAGTTCTGTTTGAATTCCTACTTACTCCAAACAAATTATGTCTCTAGCTGGTGAACCCTTCGCCAGAGTAAACAGCACGGTGGCATAGTGGTTAGCACTGTTGCCTCACAGCGCCAGGGACCCGGGTTCGAATCCGGCCTCGGGTGACTGTCTGTGTGGAGTTTGCACATTCTCCCCGTGTTTGCGTGGGTTTCCTCCGGGTGCTCCGGTTTCCTCCCACAGTCCAAAGATGTGCGGGTTAGGTTGATTGGCTATGATAAATTGACCCTTAGTGTTAGGGGGATTAAATACGTGTGGTTACGGGGATAGGGTGGGATATGTGTTGGTGTAGGGGTTACGGGGATCGGGTGGGATATGTGTCGGTGCAGGCTCGATGGGCCGAAATGGCCTCTATCTGCACTGTGGGGATTCTGTGATTCTGTGAATTTGCATTAACTTTATTAATCCTCCTCATAATCTTGAACATAAGAACATAAGAAATAGGAGCAGGAGTAGGCCAATCGGCCCCTCGAGCCTGCTCCACCATTCAATAAGATCATGGCTGATCTGATCCTAACCGCCAATCCACTATCACAGAACCATCTCCTGAATCTAACAGAATTAGACACACGAAATAGGAGCAGGATCAGGCTACACGGCCCCTGGGCCCGCTCCGCTACCCACAGGGCCATGACCGATCCGAACCTAGACTCATGTCCAAATTCCTGCCCGCTCCCCGTAACCCTTAATTCCCTTTACTTCTAGGAAACTGTCTATTTCTGTTTTAAATTTATGTAATGATGTAGCTTCTACAGCTTTTTGGGGCAGCATATTCCATGGACCTACCACCCTCTGAGTGAAGTAGTTCCTCCTCATCTCAGTTTTGAAAGAGCAGCCCCTTATTCTAAGACTATGCCCCCTAGTTCTAGTTTCACCCATCATCGGGAACATCTTCCCTGCATCCACCCGATCCAACCCCTTCACAATCTTCAGAACATTTCTAATAGCTTACCTCTTTTCCAATAAGAAAAAGAAAATCCCCCGCTTCCTCAGCCTTTCCTCATAACAGATTTCTGACACTTGTTGTGGGATAGATTTTAATTTTCACCACCAGGCAGAAAACTGACTGTAGTGGCTCAGTCGCCTTATACACTGGATTGACTTCAATAGAAAGGAAAATAGGGTGAGGTGTATAACGGGCGGCCAATACACAACAGCCGGTGAAAGTAAAATTTTACCTGTTGGTATCATCTTTGTCAACCCATGCTGCATACTTTCAAGGGAAATAATATCCTTTTAATGGTATAGGGACACAGTGCTCCAAATGGGATCTAACCAGTACCTTATACAGTAACATTAACCCAGCAATTAGAGCAGCTATTTGCTAGACTGATTATTTTAACAATTCTTCCACAATAACTGCAAAATGTCATTCCTGATCAGTATGCTGGATAACTGTTCCTTGAATACATACTTTCAATTTTGGTTTATTATTTTATGTATTTTTATGTTGAACTGTATTTGCCATGTTTTGGCCCAGTTGTCAAAAAAGTTCCAAATACCTCTGAGGTTAGCTCCATTGTTTTCCAATATTTGCTTGGCTTCTAATATTAGTGTCATTTGCAAACTTGGTAGATCTTGCTGTTGATATTCTCATCCAATTCATATAATACATATATAAAAATAACTGGAGTCCCAAGACTAATCACTGAGTTAGCTGACTCTTAACCACTTACCAGCTTGAAAAGCTGTCATTCACTTTCCTGTATATAAGCCACCTTTATATCCATAGGAACAGGAGGAGGTAATTCAGCCCCTCAAGCATGTTACACCATTCAATTAGATCTATACCTCAACTCCATTTAACAGCTTTTGTTCCATATCCCTTGATAACCTTACCTAATAAAAGTCTATCGATCTTAGTCTTGAAATTTTCAATTGACTCAACAGCCACAGCCCACCCATTGAAAACAAGGGAACAAAAATCGGATGGCTTCTATAAAGGGCAGACAATCCACTCTGCCAAGTTACCACCCAAGCGGTGAGATCTCCCAGGCAAATAAGTGTGCAATACTGTAGGGAACTTCTCTGTAAAACTTCCTTCCAGGGGAAACAGCTACGGGATATGTGGGACACCTCACTCGCCAGTGGAGCATATCGGAAATTTGTGGGCGCACCGATTATTCATCCATAAATGTTAATGGTGAGGAAATTACCGGCAACCTACCTGCAGGTTCTCTATTGGAAGTATAAACTTGGAAAATTACTCCACTAGTTTCAACCTTGTCCCTGACATTTTTTGAGGAACCTAGATGAAGGGTCAAGGACCAATGTACAAGACAGCATCAATGCTGAAAATTTCAGACAGGATGAGATAAATAAATTGGTGGTTAGGTGATGCCAAGAGAGGGAATTTAAGAGGAGTAATGAGGAATAGAAGTCCTAAAATAACTTGGCTAAGATTGAAAACTTACCATAATATGTATACAGCATAAAGTAATGGGCCGTATTTTGCGACCCCTACGGGTGCGTACAAGGTGCGCATGCGCCCATAGGGGCCGCGCAAGTTCTGGGTTTAGGCATGCGAAGCGAATGCGCTAAAACTCAGAACTTGCAATCTGTCAAGAATCCTCTTGACAGATCGCACGCATCCCCCAGAGAAGTAGCACTGCTGGCGCAGATTTGTGCTATTTGGCCAACTACTGGCCAGCAGCTACAGACGAAACTGCTACGATAGATAAAAGCAGGCGTACAGCCTGCATTCTATCTAAAGAAGCAGCAGGAAGAAGACGTGGAAGTCAGGGAGCTGGGAAACAGGACTATTTTAGAAAATAGAAAAATAGGAGCAGGAATAGGCCATTCGGCCCTTCGAGCCTGCTCCGCCATTCAATAAGATCATGGCTGATCCTCTATCTCAATACCATATTCCCGCTCTCTTCCCATACCCCTTGATGAATTTAGCTTTTAAAGTTAACAAAGTTCTTGGTGCAAAGCCTGATTTAAGTTTTTAACAACTTTAATTTGTTGAATATTTCATTGGTTTTGGATCTTGTTCTGAGGAGTGTAGATAATTTAAAGAGGAACTTTCGCTGTGGACAAGGTAAGAATTCTATTCAATTAGATTTCATTTTTTTTTAAACTTGAAAATTACTCTTTAAAAAATGATTTTTTTCAGATTTACTAATGCTTAAAATAATTATGCCAGAATATATGAATGTTTTAAATGTTAAATTTTTTAAACAACATAAAAAAGTTATGTCTGACTTTGTAAACATTTTAAAAGTCTTAGAAATTCATCTCAGGTGGTGATATTAATCAGGCGGATATGACGGATGGCCGATCAGATACCGCCTGTTTTGCACCACCACTCAATGTGAATTTCTACCCACTCACTTTATTAATATGACTTTTACAACTCTTTCCATTTTATCCCTATTTGTACTGCATCTATTTAGAGAGGAAGCCTGTGAGGGAGAAACATGCCTCATGATGATGTTGCCCCGATCTTCTGTGTGATTCTGGCACATAGAATCAAAAATGCCAGGGAACAACAAAGAAGTTCGAGGAACCATCACTGTCGCCTGATCAGGAGAAACTACTACCCAACCCAGAGTGTGTACAGGGAGAGGCTGTCTTTTGAAATGATGTCGGAGAAGTTGTGTGTGAAGAGGCTGCACTTTAGCAAAGAGGCAATCGGCCGACTATGTGACATGTTAAAGGATGACGTTCAAACACGCTCGAGTGTTGCGAGGGCCTGCATTCACCAGATCACAGATGCCATATTCCGTAGGGCTTCCGAGTTCATAGACTTTGACTTGTCCACTCGGCAGCAAAAGGAGAGGCCCTTACATTTTATAGGATTGCTAGCTTCCCCAAAGTGATTGGGGCCATCGATGGAACCCATGTTCCATTGAAGGCACCAATTGATGCACCTGTGACATACATCAACAGGAAGGGGTATCATTCATTAAATGTAATGATAGTCTGTGATGCGCAACTCAGGATCCTAAACATGAATGCAGATCACCGGGGGAGTGCTCATGACTCCTTTGTCCTCCGTCACTCGGACTTATATGGCACCCTCAGCACATTGCCTCCAGGATCCACATGGATATTGGCCAACAGGGGCCACCCGCTAAAACCGTGGCTGATGACACCATACCGCAGGACAAATAATGAGGCTCAGGAGAAATACAATCGTGCACACACGTGTTCACACGGCAAGTGGTGGTGAGGACAATTGGGGTTCTGAAATCACACTTCCAGTGCCTGGACAGGTCAGGGGAAACTTTGCAGTACTCTCCTCTGAAAGTGTCAAGGATTGTGGTGGTCTGTTGCGCTTTGCACAACTTTGCTCTGCGGGAAGGACTGACCCTTAACCCTGCAGACGAGCACCCTGCTGAAATGGAGGACATGGACGATGCCAATGTCCCTGTGATCAGGCCTGATGGGGAGGAGTCAAGTGCTGCCAAAAGCAAAGCTGCTGGGGAACAGCTAGTACCCAACACGTTTACGAGGTGATGACAGTGTCGCCTCCTACCTCCCCCAACCCCAGCAAGGCACAGAAAAGAACAGATACAACTTAAAGTGAAACCGTGAACTTTTATTGCGGCATCAAAGTCTTTTAATGTACTTTTTTGATGTTCTTAGTCTTTAAATAAAAATTGTTAGCTAGCTATTTTCTACTTTGTAAACATTTGCAAAGATAAATTGGTTGATAAAAAAATGTAAACAGTTTAAAGTGACTTTTTGGGTTTCTAGTGCAATAAAGACTTTGGGGGGAAAATCTGATTGCTTTGCACCTCCCGTTGGGCACAAAGCGACTAGCGCCTGGGTGCGGCGCCGCCAACACCTCCCATGAAATTCAGCAGGAGGTTAGCAGCGGTAGTAACCGTTAGCGATGATGTCATCGCCGTGTGCAGCACCCCACTCGCGCCCCAGCCGTGATCTTCGGTAGCGCCCCCTGACTTAACGCCGGATGCTATGTCCGACGGGGTCAGGGGGGCCTACCTACGGCCGGGGCGGCACTAATTAAAGGTGAGGTGCTAGGCGGCCATTTTTGTTGCTGGCCACCTGCCAGCACCTGCCCCCATTGCCGTCCCCGGCCTCCTGAGCAGCCCCCCTGCGGAGTGCCGGCTGCGCTCCGTTAGCCCGGCACTTCTCTTGAGTGCCGGGCTCTTTTGCCGGCACTCCAATCCCTGGTGGCCCAGCTGGGCCCCGGATCGCGCTGCACAAGGCCCCTCCCCTTTAAGAAGGGGAGGCAGGCCTGCAGTACCGCAGCGCCACGATATTCCCTTGCAGTGCCCCAAGAGGGAGGCGGGGCAATTCCAGTAGTGCCCCGCTTCCCTCTTAGGGCGCTACCAATGAATTTCAGCCGCGGGGGCGCAAAATTATTCGGGGTGCTAAAAGTTAGCTCCCCAAAGGGGGCGCGACTCCATTTTTCCCCCTTTACATTCAAGATATAAACGAGCTATTTTCTACTTTTTAAACAGTTGTAATGTTAAATTAGTTGTGAATAAAAAAAAGCTGAAATAAACTTTAAAGTGACTACAGGCTATACATACGAAACAAAATGGTTGAATACACTATTAGTCACAAATATAAATTTCAAGAAATAACACACCAACATTTAAATAATAGCAAACATTAAAGAATTGTCAGATATGCCCCCTCGCATCTGTGCCCGAGGATCGAAGGAGGTGGATTGTGCAAAAAGTGGCACCCTACTGTCTCCTGCGCTTTCCCCTTCCCTGTGACCGGAGCCCTCTCATACCAAGTGAACTTCTGGCCAAGCTGCCCTTTGTCCTTTGCGCGGCGCTTTAGACTTCGCGGTCCCAATGAGCCGCAGGCGCTTTGCCTCAACCTCATTAAGGAGTGTGCTGATGTCATCATCATTAAAATTCTGGGCTCTCTTTATCATCACAACTATGTTTGCTCCTTCCATTTCACTTTGCTGTTTAATTAAAATTATTGAAAATTCTTTCAAGGTTTTAAAACTATTTAAAAATCTTCAAATCCATGTAAAAGTCTTTAACATTTTCTAAACGTTTACAAAAGGTTTTTAAAACTATATTAAAAAACTTACCATTGCGAATTACAGCTGCTTTCAATGCTAAAGGCTCTGCAGAGTTTTTTAAAAAATGGGGGCGTGGCCTATGCAAATGTGGAATTTTGACAGATCTTGCGGGTGGGTGTCACTTACGAATGAAGTCCCAGGCTCCGCGCTGGCTGCGCTCCTGGGCGGCGTGACGTCATACGCTGCCCAGGACTCTGCAGACTCAAAGCGCAACTCTCTGTGTGGGAACAGACTTCAAGTCAGTGCAGATTTATTTTGCTGGTCGGAGGCTTTCGCCCGTGGGATGCATCCGAGCGGAAATTCCGGGCCAATGTGTTGTGGCACTGAGGTGTCTACCTTTGTTGTTTATGTGATTAGTAAGTAGCATAGTTATTTTCCCTTACCCATAACTCCCATCGTGTCACAAGGTCTCAGCTGGCTCTGGGCACAATAATCCATATATTTTCTACTCCTTATTTTCCCAGTCACAGATATGACAAATACCAAATCTTTAAAACAATTCTATCAAATAGATTAAATCTTTCATAAATTGTTCAACACCATTGTATAATATCTAATCTAATGAATACTATAGTATGCCTAATTCTCTTGTTCTCTTCCACAGCATTTAATTAAGTTGCTCTCCTCTACCTCCAATAGAAATATTTGCTGAAATTATACAGATTTCTTTAAATCCATCCTCTCTGTTAGAATGGTTCTCTATCTTATTACTGGAAATGACACGTATGGAGTATGTATTCTGAGCAATCCATTTGTTGGGCTGTGTACTCTAACATAATTCAAAACCAATCTAAGTACCCATTTTTCTATTCTAACATTGCAGCACAAATGCAAATTGACCTAAAATTGGTCTATCGCGTATGTGTCATTTCCACAGCACCTCCTGTGATACAGAACCAGTCTAAAAGAGAAGATGGATTTAAAGAAATATTGGCCTATTTCAGTATTTTTTTGTTGGCGACAAGAGGAGACATAATTCATTGTTGCATTTTAACAACGGAGTGACTGCTGCCAACAACTGGAAGCTGCTTTGCGCATAAATCTGTGGTGGTTTAAGTATGAATGTATAATAATAGTCATATCGCATGTATAATAATAGCACTGGTTTGTTTAAGTATTAATGTATGATATTTTCGTGGGGGAGGGTTGCGGATATATATTTGTACTCGGTGTGAAGGGAAAGCAGAAGAAAATTAATAAAAATTGACATTTACTGTGTTTTGCTGGCGCAGGTTTTCTTTTCCTGATGCGGCTCTGTTCAGCAGTAGCGATCTCTTTTCACCACCCTCTCCCCTCCTTTCTCTCTGGAAGTGTTTTCTTTGTAATAGTGACAATATTTTTTTTCCCAGTTAGCGAACAACCGAAAAAACTGTGCATGCGCAACTACTTCAACATCGTTGGCAGCAGTCACGTCCATTTAACAATGCCATCTGTGGTAGGGATCAGGCTATCTCCTTTGTAATAATATCATTTCTATCAAAATAGACCTCTTGCTCGTCGGTGCAATTTTTGTCTTGGGATCAGACTGACCTATCTGAACACTAGTAATGTTCCCATTAAGCTGGGCGGCCATACAGCTGTCTGGAGGTCCCGTAAAGGCCGCTTGCCAGCTCTACAATAGAAAAACAGTGCATGCACAGAAATTTAAAGGGGCCACGCACCCAAAAAAAAAATTAGAGGGAACATTGAACACTAGGTCACTTAAATTCTCAGTCAGACTTGTGCTTTCATTTATTCTTCATAAAAAGCAAGGGGTGGGATGGCAGGGTGCTGCTTGGTGTAACCCAGTACACAGCATGGGGTACAGTGAACCTTCTATTGCCCCATGTCACCAACATTATTATGTTCTAAGTCTGCAACTATTAGTTGATTGAAAGTCATCCACAGTAAGCTATACAGTGGTCATAATATGGTATGGCTGGATTAAATGGCCATGAAAGTGAATATAAAAATTATTGCTGTATAGTGGACAACACTGATTGTATTGTGCTAGCTTTTTTCCAGGAGCATGATGTATGACAAAGAAGCTGAATTCCAGAGGTGAGAGTGACTGCCCTTGACATCAAGGCAGCATTTGACCGAGTGTGGCCTCAAGGAGCCCTAGTAAAACTGAAGTCAATGGGAATCTAGGGGAAAACTCTCCACTAGCTGGAGTCATACCTAGCACAAAGGAAGATGGTTGTGGTGGTTGAAGGTCAATCATCACAGCCCCAGAACATCACTGCAGGAGTTCCTCAGGGCAGTGTCCTAGGCCCAACCATCTTCAGCTGCTTCATCAATGACCTTCCCTCCAACATAAGGTCAGAAACGGGGATGTTCACTGATGACTGCAGCGTTCAGCGCCATTCACAACTCCTCAGATAATGAAGCAGTCCATGCCCGCATGCAACAAGACCTGGACTTCATTCAGGCAGGTAACATTCACGCCACAGAAGTGCCAGGCAATGACTATCTCCAACAAGCGATAGTCTAACCACCTCCCCTTGACATTCAATGGTATTACCATCGCCAAATCCCCCACCATCAACATCCTGGGGGGGTCACCATTGACCAGAAACTTAACTGGACCAGCAACATAAATAATGTGGCAACAAGAGCAGGTCAGAGGCTAGGTATTCTGTGGCGATTGTCTCACCTCTTGACTCCCCAAAGCCTTTCCACCATCTACAAGGCACAAGTAAGGAGTGTGATGGAATACTCGCCACTTGCCTGTACGAGTGCAGCTCCAACAACACTCAAGAAGCTCGACACCATCCAGGACAAAGCAGCCTGCTTGATTGGTACCCCATCCACCACCTTAAACATTCACTCCCTCCACCACCGGCGTACCGTGGCTGTAGTGTGTACCATCTACAAGATGCACTGCAGCAACTCACCAAGGCTTCTTCGGCAGCACCTCCCAACCCCGCGACCTCTTCCACTTAGAAGGACAAGGGCAGCAGGCGCATGGGAACACCACCACCTCCAAGATCCCCTCCAAGTCACACACCATCCTGACTTAGAAATCCATCGCCGATCCTTCATCGTCGCTGGGTCAAAATCCTGGAACTCCCTACCTAACAGCACTGTGGGAGTACCTTCACCACATGGACTGCAGCGGTTCAAGAAGGTGGCTCACCACCAGCTTCTCAAGGGCAATTAGGGATGGGCAATAAATGCTGGCCTTGCCAGCGACGCCCACATCCTATTAAAAAATTTTTTTTTAATGTATGGCTGCTACAGACAAGCAACAGATTTACGCAGGTAATTGTAAGCACAGGTTAGAGTGTGTAATTTTCATAGTTAAAACCTATTACTACAGGAAGTGCTCAGTGGATAATCTTTCTTGGCCACCACTCGAGGTCCCCACCATCACAGATGCCAGTCTTCGGCCAATTTGATTCACTCTACATGACATCAAAAAACGGCACTGGACACAGCAAAGGCTATGGAGCCAGACAACCCCTGCTGTAGTTCTGAAGACTTGTGCTCCAGAACTAGCTGCACCCCTAGCCAAGCTGTTCCAGTACAGCTATAACACTGGCATCTACCTGACAATGTTGAAAATTGCCCAGGTATATCCTGTCCACAAAAAGCAAGACAAATCCAAATTGGCCAATTGCCGCACTATCAGCCAATTCCCAATCATTATCAAAGTGATGGAAGGAGTCGTCAACAAGTGCCATCAAGTGGCACTTATTTGCCAATAACCTGCTCACCGATGCTTAGTTTTGGTTCCGCCAGGACCACATGGCTCCACTCCTCATTACAGCCTTCGTCCAGACATGGACATAAGATGGATTCCAGAGGTGAAGTGAGAGTGACTGCTCTTGACATCAAGGCAGCATTCGACCACCAGTGAGTGTGGCACCAAGCAGCCTTAGTAAAACTGAAGTCAGTGGGGATCAGGGGAAATCTCTCGAGTGACTGGAGTCATAGGTGGCACAAAAGAAGATGGTTATGATTGTTGGAAGCCAACAATCTCAGCCCTAGATCATCACTGCAGGGGTTACTCAGGGCAGCGTCTGAGGCCCAACTATCTTCAGCTGCATCACCAATGACTGTCCCTCCATCATAAGGTCAGAAGTGGGGCTGTTCGCTGATGACTGCACAGTGTTCAACTCCATTCGCAAGTCCTCAGATAATGAAGCAGTTGGTGCCAGCATGCAGCAAAATCTGGACAACATCCAGGCTTGGCCTTGATAGGTGGCAAGTAACATTCACACTACACAAGTGCCAGGCAATGACCATCTTCAATAAAAGAGAGCCTAAGCACCTCCTCTTGATATTCAATGCCCCACCATCATCATCCTGCAGGTCACCATTGATCAGAAACTCAACTGGACCAACCACATAAATGCTGTGGCTACTAGAGCAGGTCAGAGGCTGTGTATTCTGTGGCGAGTGGCTCTTGAAGCTTCTAAACCTCCTACAATGCACAAGTCATGAGTGTGATGGAAAACTCTTCACTTGCCAATGACCAGGACAAAGTAGTCTGCTTGATCGGTACCTGTTCCACAAACTGAAACATCCACCACTTGCGTAATGTGTCTGCAGTGTGTACTATCTATAGGATGAACTGCAGCAACTCGCCAAGGCTTCTTCGGCAGCACCTCCCAAACCCAAGACCTTCACCATCTAGAAGGATGAGAGCAGCAGGTGCATGGGGACACCATCATCTCCAAGTTTCCCTCCAAGTCACACACCATCATGACTTACATAAGAACTAGGAGCAGCAGTAGGCCCCAAAAGCCTGCTCCACCATTCAATAAGATCATGGCTAATTTTCTACCTCAACTTCACATTCCCTCCTTATATACCAACATTTACTAGTCTCTCACCTTTTAGAAAATATTCTGCTTTTCCATTCTTACTACCAAAGTGGATAATTTCACACTTCCCCACATTATACTCCATCTGCCACCTTCTTGCCCAATCACTTAACCAGTCTATATCCCTTTGCAGCCTCTTTGCGTTCTCCTCACAAGTTACTTTCCTACCTAGCTTTGTATCGTCAGCAAATTTGGATATATTACACTCAGTCCCCTCATCTAAGTCATTGATCTAGATTGTAAATAGTTGAGGCCCAAGCACTGATTTTTGCAGCACTACACTAGTTGCACCCTGCCATCCTGAAAATGACCAGTTTATTCCTACTCTGTTTTCTGTCCATTAACCAATGCTCAATCCATGCTAATAAATTACTCCCAATCCCATGAGCCCCTAATCTTGTGTAACAACCTCTTGTGTGGCACCTTATCAAATGGCTTCTGAAAATCCAAATGCAAGAGTAGGAAGAAATGGGTCATTTTCGGGTTGGCAGGCTGTAACTCGCAGGGGTACAGCAACGATCAGTGCTTGGGCCTCAGCTATTCACAATCTCCGTCAATGATTTGGATGAGGGGACCAAATGTAATATATCTAAGTTTGCTGATGATACAAAGCTGGGTGGGAATGTAAGTTGTGAGGAGGATGCAAAGAGACTTCAAGGGGCTATAGACAGGCTAAGTGAGTGGGTAAGAATGTGGCAAATGGAATATAATGTGGAGAAATGTGAAGTTATCCACTTTGGTAGGAAAAATAGAAAAGCAGAGTATTTTTTAAATGGTGAGGGATTAGGAAATGTTGGTGGTCAGAGGGATTTGGGTGTCCTTGTACACAAATCACTGAAAGTTAACATGCAGGTACAGCAAGCAATTAGGAAAGCGAATGGTATGTTGGCCTTTATTACAAAAGGATTTGAGTACAAGAGTAAAGATGTCTTACTGCAATTATATAGGGCCCTAGTAAGACCACACCTGGAGTATTGTGTACAGTTTTGTTTTCCTTACCTAAGGAAGGATATACTTGCCATAGAGGGAGTGCAACGAAGGTTCACCAGACTGGTTCCTGGGATGGGGGGATTGTCCTATGAGGAGAGATTGAGTAAACTAGGCCTATATTCTCTAGGGTTTAGAAGAATTGAGAGGTGATCTCATTGAAACATACAAAATTCTTACAGGGCTTGACAGGGTAGATGCAGGGAGGATGTTTCCCCTGGCTGGGGAGTCTAGAACCAGTGGTCACAGTCTCAGAATAAGGGGTCGGCCATTCAGGTCTGAGATGAGGAGAAATTTCTTCACTCGGAGGGTGGTGAATCTTTGGAATTCTCTACCCCAGAGGGCTGTGGAGGCTCAGTTGTTGAGTATATTCAAGACAGAGATCAATAGACTTTTGAATATTAAGGGACTCAAGGGATATGGGGATAGTGCAGGAAAGTGGAGATGAGGTAGAAGATCAGCCATGATCTTACTGAATGGCGGAGCAGACTCGAATGGCCAAATGGCCTACTCCTGCTCCAATTTCTTATGTTCTTATGTTCCCATTCATTTCTCCAGTACTTTTGCTTTATTAATATGAATTACTTTTAAGTTCCTCACTCTCATTAGATCCTTGGTTCCCCACAATTTCTGGTGTGTTCTTTGTGTCTTCTACTATGACCATAGATGGTTAGTACCAGGCAATGACCATCTCCAACAAGAGAGAATCTAACCACTACCCCTTGACATTCAATGGCATTACCATTGCCGAATCCCCCACCATTAACATCCTGGGGGTCAAAATTGACCAGAAACTTAACTGGGCCAGCCACATAAATACTGTGGCTACAAGAGCAGGTCAGATGGTGGGTATTCTGCAGTGAGTGACTCACCTCCTGACTCCCCAATGCCTTTCTACCATCTACAAGGCACAAGTCAGGAGTGTGATGGAATACTCTCCACTTGCCTGCACGAGTGCAGTTCCAGCAACATTCAAGAAGCTCGACACCATCCAGGACAAAGCAGCCCGCTTGATTGGCATCCCATCTACCACATTAAACATTCACTCCTTCTATCACTAGCGACCGTGGCTGCAGTGTGTACCATCTACAAGATGCAACTACTAGCCAAGGCTTCTTCGACAGCAGCTCCCAAACCCGTGACCTCTACCACCTAGAAGGACAAGGGCAGCAGGAGCTTGGGAACACCATCACCTCCAAGTTCCCCTCTAAGTCACACATCATCCTGACTTGGAAATATATCATTGTCGCTGGGTCAAAATCGTGGAGCTCTCTCCCTAACAGCACTATGGGAATACATTCACCACAAGGACTGCAGTGATTCAAGAAGGAGGCTCACCACCACCTTCTCAAGGGCAATTAGGGATGGGCAATAAATGCCGGCCTTGCCAGTGACACCCTCAACCCATGAACGAATAAAAAAAATTAAGTGATATTGCAAAAGTTGTATCCTGCTTAATCACAATAAAAGTATTCTGCATTCAATACAAATGTAATTATTCTTCTGTCCAATTACACAGAGAGAGTTCTGCTGTCAGAGGTTCCATCATGAACCTGGTGCAAGTGGCAGTTGGTCAATCTTGCTTTCAGTTCCCTCTATGAGCTGTTATAAACGCTATTTGAGAAAATTTGGCATAGGCTGCTTCTGTGGCAGTAAAGGCTCCCATAGTAACAGAGGAAGTCTTGTTTATACAGCTCAGTAGTGTCATAAAGGTATACACAATCTCCTATCCAAAGTAATCCAACATGAGAAGCAAAGTTGTTGCAGAATTAGCTGTGAATTCCTAGACACATAGGGGTAGAAATGTATTTGCGCCGGCTTCAATCAGATTATGAATAAACTATTGAAAGGTGTATTTGGAGGTGACTTCAATGTGATAAGGTGGCCCACAGCTCTTCTCCCTCTCCAATCACAAAAGTTTTTCCAAACATTTGTTCATGGTGACATGCTTGTTTAAAAAATACGGAAGATTCTCTTCTAGTTCCCTCTACAGTTAGTATAAAATAAGGCATAGCAATAATAATCCTTACGCCATGCTGTATTTATAAAAGAACAATAATGATGTAGTATATACTAATTATTAATTGCCAGCACTGGTAAATACTATTAAAATTAAAGTTGCGGATGCATAAATGTTACACAGTAAGTGTATTTCAAATTTGTTAAACTTTCTAATTTAGAACAGGTATGCAGGACCTTCCATACAGTTTTCAAAAATAATAGCAAGGTACTTTATTAAGAGAATGCTAATATTGTTCCATAATTGATCACAGTCTAAGTGTTCGTTATTGAGAATGTTTTTAAAAAGAGCTTTTTGTACTTGTTATTAGTCTGTATTTTGACCCTACTATTCCCGAGGCTTTGTTAAAACTATTAAATTAATGCATTTGAGAGATTTGTATGATGAGACTCTTCAAATTGTGCGTCATGCTTTGCTGCTTTGTGAATTAATGTCTCTGGCTTTGATCTCAAATACTCCATTTTTATTGTAAAACATTTGGCTACTATATGCAGAATATTTTATAATGTACTGTTAACTACACAAAATAAACCAAAAAAAGTAATATTTCTCTCCAAGACTTCTACATTGATAACTATTTGTTTCCTAAAATTCATTTATTGCCCATCCTTAGTTGCCCTGAGAGCGTGGTTGTGGGCCTTCTTGAACCACTGCAGTCATGGGGTGAAGCTGCTCCAATGTAAATTAGGTGGAAAGTTCCAGGATTTTGACCCAGGGGCGATGAAGGAACGGCGACATATGCCCAAGTCGCAAAGAGGCTGCAAAGGGATATCGACAGGTTAAGTGAGTGGGCAAGAAGGTGGCAGATGGAGTATAAAGTGAGGAAATGTGAGGTTATCCACTTTGGTAGAAAGAATAGAAAAGCAGAATTTTTTTAAAAGGTAAGAGACGAGTAAATATTGATATTCAGAGGGATTTGGGGGTCCTTGTACACAAATCACAGAAACTTAACATGCAGGTACAGCAAGCAATTAGGAAAGCAAATGGTATGTTAGCCTTTATTGCAAGGGGGTTGTGGTATAAGAGTAAAGAAGTCTTGCTGCAATTATACAAGGCTTTGGTGAGACCACACCTGGAGTACTGTGTACAGTTTTGGTCTCCTTACCTAAGGAAGGATATACTTGCCATAGAGGGAGTGCAACAAAGGTTCACTAGACTGATTCCTGGGATGAGAGGGTTGTCCTATGAGGAGAGATTGAGTAGAATGGGCCTATATTCTCTGGAGTTTAGAAGAATGAGAGGTGATTTCATTCAAACGTATAAAATTCTTGGAGGACTTTACAGGGTAGATGCTGAGAGGCTGTTTCCCCTGGCTGGAGAGTCCAGAACTAGGGAGCACAATCTCAGGATAAGGGGTCAGCCATTTAGGACCGAGATGAGGAAAAATTCCTTCACTCAGAGGGTTGTGAATCTTTGGAATTCTCTACCCCAGAGGGCTGTGGATGCTCAGTCGATGAGTATATTCAAGACTGAGATCAACAGATTTTTGGGCACTAAGGGAATCAAGGAAAATGGGGATAGGATGGGAAAGAGCAGGCTTGATGGGCCATATGGCCTACTCCTGCACCTATTTCTTATGTACCTGGAATAAGTCACTGATTTACCATTAGTGGTCCTGTATTCACACTATGATGGAACATGTCATGTCGTTCAAGGCTTGAATATCAAATAATAAACGCCAGTTCTGACGAAGGGTCATCGACCTGAAACATTAACTCTGTTTATCTCTCCACAGATGTTGCCTGACCTGCTGAGTATTTCCAGCATTTTCTGTTTTTATTTCAGATTTCCAACATCTGCAGTATTTTGCTTTTGAATAAACATTAATATTTTGCCATCAGCACTAATCTGACAAAGATAGCTTGAAGGTCATCTACAAAAATGTGAAGGCTTGTGCATGATAATCACACATCTGCTGTATTGCAAAGATTAAACAACAAAGATTAAATGGTAGCTTTTTGTTATCTAACACTTGATCTAATTTGTATATATAAGACAATCAATTTTATCTTTTTAGACCCAGATGAGAGTCCACAAACAAGTCCTTGTAAAATTCAGTGTTATAGCTTAGGCAAGATGGAAACAAAGACTGTGTATGACTAGTTTCATGTTCTGCATCCCTCTCCTCACTATTTTAGTTTTAAAGCCAGTGGTTTAGAATGAAAATTACACATTTTCCCTGGCGGAATTTAAAATATGCAAGTCTTGTTCACAACCAACGTAACAGGTCTGAAAACAACAACAGTAAATATTTACACTGTTCTGGTTACTGTCACTGACATGTACATTTTCAAGGACTGTTAACATTTAACAGCAACTTACTAAACAATTAATTTCAATAATAAAGCAGCACAACACTTTTGTTTTAGTTTTAGTCCCATCTGCCACTATTCACATAGGACTTTTGCATGCTCAAAGTGAGGTAGAGGAGCTTCACGTGTCTTTGAGGCTATATAATTTAGGCTACTGACTGGATCCTTATGCCCAGAGTGTCAGGAATAGATTGTTGTAAAATCAGTCCAAATAATGATATGCACATTAGCCTGGGAGGCAGAGGCAGAAGCTCAAGTCACTGAAGCACTAATTTGTGTAGATTGTTTATAGGTAAGTTTGATCTAGTGGGTCTAACAGAATGCCAACCTCATTTCCATAGTCTAGTTTATTTCAATTATCCAGCCTTTTCAATCTGGGGAATAGAAGCTTTGTTCTGTATGGCCAATATCTCATATAATAGTTCTAGAAGTCTGTAACTGAGGGAAGAAGGCTTTCTCAGTATTTAAGCAAACCACATAAAGCTTATGGTGCTGCAGCATGCTCAGCCAAATTCTCCCAAAGCATTCCAGTCGAAGTCAACATAGATAGTAGGAGACTAAACCCTGGATGTGGACAAAGCCACTAAATTCAGGATGTTTGCTACAGGATTTTCAGGATAAAATAAACTCACCTGGAAGCCAATAGAGGTACTATCTATTTCTCTCTATCCTTACATCTATTATATATAAAATTTGGTATGTGGGGCACATGTTTCAATGAAAACTCATTACAAGTATCTGCAGTACCTGTTACTCCTGTAGATGGTGCTATGATGGGTATTTTCAACAGTAGAAGTGTTTAACGATGTGACACACAATCACTGCTGTTTAATAGTTAAACTATATTACCCTGAAATTGTGCAATCAACTACTACTACAACTTGCATTTATACAGCACTATTAACATTGTAAAATCTCCCAAGGCGCTTCACAGGAGTGATTATCAAACAAAATTTGAACCTGAGCCAGACAAAAGATATTTTAGGCCAGGTGACAAAAAACCTTGGTCAAATAAGATTTAAGGAATATCTTAAAGGAGGAGGATAGAGGTAGAGAGGTTTAGGGAGGAAATTTCAGCGCTTCGGGCCTAGGCAGCTGAAAGCAATGGTGGAGCAAAGAAAATTGGGGATGCCTAAGAGACCAGAGTTGGAGAAGCGCAGAGATCTTGGAGGGTTATAGGTCTTGGCAGTTATAGAAATAGGTTGGAGCGATGTCATGGAGGGATTTGAAAACAAGGATAAGAATTTTTAAAATCTGTCCAACGGTTCAAAATGCCTTCTGAAATTTTTCCAGTTGCATTATTTCCCAATAATTAAAATTTCTAATATCCAAAATAAGGGTTCAAACAAAATTTAAAAGATACATCTATTGAATCGTCTTTTGTGCCCTTTAATGCCTTCATTAGACTTTTTACTTGAAAGTCATCAGATACCAAGTGGTCAGGCAAGCCCTGAAAAGGATGATGACAATGATGACAAGGGGACCACAAAGCTTTCTGAACGGCTCTAATGGGGTTCTACTCTGCAGTCACTCGAGGCTCTTGCTGCTATTCTTTGTAGTCGCCTTGATGCACCCACTGCTTTCTCCTCTGAGGCCTCCATGATGATGCTTCACATTACACACGCATGGCTTTACATTCATCACCTCCCTATCTTCATTCTATCTTGCTTATTCATATATTCGGCTACATCCGAAAAGTACACTGTTAAAATGTCGGTGGGCAGGAGTACGTCGGGAATGCAGCGGTATGTACTCTACTGTTATTTTAACCACTTGTCGTTACCAGGTGGACAGTGTTAAGATTATGGCTCAAGTATCCACTTACCAGTATTGCAATGTGTAGAGAATGCACATTGAATGAAAACCCTATGAGGGAGTTAATCTATTTTTCTTCTTTCCATGTCCTCCACATATCTTAGGAGCATATCAATGTAAAGATTGTGGAGAAGGCTAGATTGAATAATGGAAAGGAAGAAGCATGAAATCACCCTCTGCAAAAACAGAGCAATGTAAGATGTAGTCAACTATCCATTTGGCTGGGTTACATTGCTTAGTTAATGGTTTACCTTGCGTCTTTGCACGGAGGAAATAAAATCTGTTCAGACTTCCTAAACGCCTCTGAGTGAAAGACCTGGGTAGATTTTTGTCATCACTGCCTAGGCAGTAATCTGATGGGCGGATCAACGATCCTTTATAGAACCCACCTGATTTTCATTCCACTGGACCACTGTGCTCCACTCCTAGGATCCTGCTGTGCTGCTCTCCCCAGCACCCTACTATGTTTCACGTTATGACTCCCCACTGTGCTCTACTTCACAGACCCTGAATATGCTCTGCTTCCTAGCTGTGCTTCATTCTTCAGCCCCCACTGTGATCTGCTCCCTATTACATTAAAAATCACAACTGTGCTTCAGACTACCCATGAGCAATGCCACAGGAGATCAGTTACTCTATATAAAAATGACACCAGTAGAAAGCCGGAGTATCCAAAACCAAGACACTTTGTTAAAAGGCTTTTCAAAAAAGGTTTTAATGTAAATACTGCCAAACTGAGGCTTTGCAATGGTTATGTATTAAAAAGGTCCTCATTCCCCAAATCTGCCAAATTTCTAAACAGCTTGGATTCAGGCTAATTTTGTTCTTTTTGCAAACTTCTTTTCCCTTCTTCCTCTAACCCCTCCCCATCACATTAACTTACATTCATTGGTATTTTAATCTGTCTTGATGCAAGTTTCTACAAACTAATTCCAGATATATGAAAGGAAGAAACTAAAATAAACTGAGTTAATGACAATGCATTTGCAAGTCAAATGGTTTCAATTAACTGTAAAAGTCAGACTAGGGCCACAGCTTCAAGTGTACTACTAACAAATCATGCTGCACTGAACCAGGCTGGCCAATGTCGCACAATGACAGGCAAGACTTGTAGGCCTAGAGTTTCCGCAAGTTTGCGTGCCTGAAATCGGCCAAACAATAAAAGATTATGGAATTTTAAGCACAAGTTAAGTCCAGCATAAATAGAGTTTCTGCAATCTTTAATGTTGGTTTATAAACATCGCGCTGGAAGCCGGCCCTGCTCATAAAACTGGTCATGCCCCCGATTGAGATAATGAGCATGGTGAGTTTCTGCCAGTTGCGCCTGTTTGCGACCGTTCAAGAAAGCACTTCAAATTAAACTTTTTTTTTAGCGCAAAGGTACTAGTAGGCATATTTTAAAACTTTTTAAATAATAAAAAATAATTTACTGAGAAACTGACTAGTGTACACCATTGAAACGAGTAAATGGTTCAATATAGTTTTTTTAAGTAATTTTCAGTGATTTAAAATCAGATTACTCACAGGTGGTGGACTAGACACTCTTTTAAAAATGCTTATTTTTTGTGATAAACCCATTTTCAGCTGTATTAGTAAAACTGCACCAGGTTACCACTCTTAAATGAATATTTTTAAATGCAAGGGGAGAAAAAATTACATTCTATTACACTGCCTGATTGCGCTGGTTCATGGAAGATTTTACATTTGTGATTATGCAAATGAGTTTGAGCAAAAATTTGAACCATCATTTCAATTCGGAAAAACAGCGCAATTTCAAGTGCAATTTGCGCCCAGATTGCAGATTACGCCCAAATCGGTAACTCTGTTTAAATGGGCATTTAAATATTTGTGTACCCTCCCCTCCCCAGACAAAATGATTCTGAATTTAATTTCAAAAAGGTTCCCATTATCTTCCAGTTTTTGAAGCTGGGCACAGAAACATGACATTTTTATGGGTTCTCAGCATGTTCCACTGAAAGCAAGAAAATGACTTCTTGTTTCACTAGTAAATCTTCAGGTGAATTTGGGGTGGAAACTGATTCATGATACTCTTGGCCACTGGGAATACTGGGGAGGGATGGGTGACTAAAAGAGGGCAAGAAAAACTAATTTTTAAAAATGACGGGGAAATACAATTGTGCTGTTTATCTCAGCACCGATGGTAATGCAATCGCCAATGGGATTTTATTTAGTAAAATGAAATCTGGGTTACCTCTGCCAATTTAACATTAGTCAGTTAATTTGACTATATTTCTTGTCTGTGTTTACACCACAAAACAGAACATTTAAAAAGTAATTTCTTCCCTTTGTGGGGACATAAAACAAAAAAAATAGCAGTACCACCAGCCCACAATGTCCTTTCCACAGCAACACCAGTAAATGTGGAAATGCACCAGGACTGCAACAAATTACAGGAGGATGTTAATGAACTTGCAGAATGGGCAAATAATTGGCAAATGAAGTTCAACACAGATAAATGTGAGGTATTACATTTTGGTAGGAAGAATAGGGAGGTCACATCACTTAGAGGGTGCGAGTCTAGGTGGGGTAGAGGAACAAAGGGATCTCGGAGTACAAATACACAGATCACTAAAAGTTGCGCCACAGGTTAGCAAGGCCATAAAAAAAAGCAAACCAAACACTAGGGTTTATTTCTAGCGGGATAGAAATGAAAAGTAGGGAAGTTATGCTAAACCTGTATCGAACCTTGGTTAGAAGACCACACTTAGAGTACCACGTGCAGTTCTGGTCACCATATTATAAAAAGGATATAGAGGCACTGGAGTGGGTGAAGAGAAGATTTAAAAGGATGATACCAGAAATGCGAAGGTGTTGAGATACCGCGGCAAACGTGGGAGTCGAGAGCAGAGTTGGTGGAACACAACTGCTTTAATTCACATCATGGCAAAGAGAGAGCTTGAAAAGCCCGCGCAACCACTTAAATACTCCCCAGACAGGAAGTGCTCCCGGCAGCCTGTCCCTGCGGGAAACAAGTTGCCGGAGGAAAGGGCCCCCGGCTGGGGGCGGCTGCTGCCGGCAGTGCGCCTGCGTAAACTGTCCGTGCCGCCGTGAGCGGATTATGTCCAATGGTGGCGTGTCGCCACAGAGCTCCCCCCAGAATCCGCTTAGGAGTGGACGAGTTGTGACGGTGGTCTAATGGTTCTGCCAGAGCGGCTCCGAGTGGTCGCCGGTCTAGTTGGTGGGGCCGGGTGGTTCGCCGCCGGCTGTGCTGGCTTGCTGGCGGGACGGCCTCTAGTTGGAGGTCGGGCCACGGGGACCTGTTCCCCTGGTTCTGTGTGTGCCGGTTTGAGTCGGTCGATGGAGACTGTTTCGACCCTGTCGCCGAGTCGCAGCTTGAAGACCTTTTCCCCGGTTTGTAGTACCTCGTACAGTCCGTCGTACGGGGGTCGCAGGGGTCCGCGGTGCGCGTCGTGTCGCACGAAGACGAAGCGTGCCTGCTGTAAGTTTGGCAGGACGTGAGGTGCAAGTTCGCCGTGTCGGTTGACCGGAAGTGGGGCGAACTGTTGAGCGGAAGAGAAAGAGTTGAGCCGCTGCTGTTCGGCCGACCAAGGCGTGGTAGCCTCCGGGAGGAATTCGCCTGGTACGCACAGCGGTTGTCCGTAGACTAACTCCGCTGCTGAGGACTGGAGGTCTTCCTTGACCGCGGTGCGTAGGCCTAGTAGCACCCACGGTAGGCGGTCAGTCCAGGTACTGTCCTGCAGGCCGGCGCGGAGTGAGGCCTTGAGTGACCTGTGGAAGCGTTCACACAGCCCGTTGGCCTGCGGG
This sequence comes from Somniosus microcephalus, assembly GCF_052327205.1. Classification (NCBI taxonomy): domain Eukaryota; kingdom Metazoa; phylum Chordata; class Chondrichthyes; order Squaliformes; family Somniosidae; genus Somniosus; species Somniosus microcephalus. The sequence goes on along the minus strand of NC_140991.1, from coordinate 147,565,922 downwards.
TGGTACGCCATGGTTCGGTGGAGCATCACCCCGAGGTTGCGTGCTGTGGCCGTCCAGAGTTCGGAGGTGAACTGGGCGCCTCTGTCGGAGGTTATGTCGGCCGGTACGCCGAACCTCGCGACCCAGGTGTTAACGAACGCCCTGGCGATGTCGGCTGTGGTGGTGGAGGTCAGCGGCACTGCCTCAGGCCAGCGTGTGTAGCGGTCGACCATCGTGAGGAGATAAGTTTGGCCTTGCGATGGCGGCAGAGGACCGACGATGTCGACGTGTACGTGGTCGAAGCGACAGCTGGGTACCTCGAAGTCTCCCAGGGGTGCTTTTGTGTGCAGCTGTACCTTAGCCCGTTGGCAGGCGAGGCAGGAGGTGGCCCAAGTCTGAACATCTTTGCTGAGGCCGCGCCAGACGAAGCGCTGGGAGAGGAGTTTGACGGATGCGTGGGAACCCGGATGGGAGAGCCCGTGGAGCGCGTCGAAGATGCGGCGGCGTCAGGTTGCAGGGACGACCGGCCTGGGTTGGCCAAGTGAGACGTCGCAAGTGACTGCCGTGGCTTCAGGCCCGTGCGCGACCTTGGCTAGGCGTAGCCCTGGCAGGCTGGTAGCCACCGAGAGGAGGTCTGGGTCCGTGAGCTGGGCCGCTGCTAGTTGCGCGTAGTCGACCGCTAGGTGATTCGCGCAGATGGCGGGACGGGATAGACAGTCGGCGACAACGTTGTCTCTACCAGAGACGTGCTGGATGTCCGTGGTAAACTCGGACACGGCCGCGAGCTGGCGTTGCTGCCTAGCGGACCAGGGTTCGGTGTGCTTGGTCATCGCGTATGTGAGCGGCTTGTAGTCCACGTACGCGGTAAAGGGGCGGCCCTCCAGGAGGAACCTGAAATGGCGGACTGACAGGTGGAGCGCGAGGAGCTCGCGGTCGAAAGTAGAGTATTTGACCTCCGGGGGGCGCAGTTGGCGGCTGTAGAAGGCAAGTGGCTGCCACGCGCCATTGACCCACTGCTCGAACACGGCTCCGACCGCATGGTCGGAGGCGTCGGTGGTGAGCGCGACCCGGGCATCGGCCCTCGGGTGCGCGAGCAGGGTGGCGTCGGTGAGCGCGTTTTTGGTGGCGTCGAAGGCGGCTGACGTGTCAGTGGTCCAGGCTACGGCCATCTTGCTGGATTTACTTCGGAGGGAGTCGTATAGGGGCTTCATGAGGGCTGCAGCTCTGGGGATGAACCTGTTGTAGAAGTTCACCATCCCGAGTAACTCCTGGAGGCCCTTGATGGTTTTGGGGCGTGGGAATTGCTGGACGGCCTGCACCTTGTTGGGCAGGGGGACGGCCCCAGCAGGGGTGATGTGGTGGCCGAGAAAATCGATCTCGGCTAGGCCGAATTGGCACTTCACCGGGCTGAGGATGAGCCCGTGTTGGGCTAGGCGCCTGAACAGGATGCGAAGGTGTTCGAGGTGTTCCTGTTTGGAGGAGCTGGCCACGAGAATGTCGTCTAGATAGACGAATAGGAAGTTCAGGTCCCGGAGGACTGAGTCCATAAGGCGCTGGAAAGCCTGGGCTGCATTCTTGAGGCTGAAGGGCATCCTCAGGAACTCGAACAGGCCGAATGGGGTGATGACGGCCGTTTTGGGGATGTCCGCGGGGTGTACGGGGACTTGGTGGTAACCGCGCACCAGGTCGACCTTGGAAAAGACGGTTCGTCCGGCCAGTCGGGCCGAGAAGTCCTGGATGTGCGGCACCGGGTATCGGTCGGGGGTGGTGGCGTTGTTGAGGCGGCGGTAGTCCCCGCAGGGGCGCCAGCCTCCGCCGGGCTTGGGGGCGATGTGGAGGGGCGAGGCCCAAGGGCTGCTGGAGCGGCGGATGATGCCGAGTTGCTCCATGGTGGTGAACTCGGCCCGCGCGATTTCCAGCTTGGCTGGGTTGAGTCTGCGGGCGTGGGCAGAGACCGGGGGGCCGGTGGTGGGGATATAGTGCTCCACACCGTGTTTGGCGGCTTTGGCCGAAAAGGTCGGGTTAGTGAGGGCGGGAAACTCGGCTAGAAGTGCCGAGTAGTCGTCCGTGGCTCTGGCGAGGCAGTAGGTCGTCAGGCCGGCCGAACGGGCCGGGGTGAATGCGCCAGGGATGGGGGCCATAGTGTTGATGTCGACGAGGCGGTGCCTCGAAATGTCGACAAGGAGGCCATGGGCGCGTAGGAAGTCGGCGCTGATGAGTGGGCAGAGGACCTTGGCTGTGAGGAACTCCCAGCGCTGGCGGCGGCCTGTGAGGTCGAGCGTGACCATGTGGGTGCCGTATGTGCGGATGTCAGAGCCATTGGCTGCGGCCAGCGTGATACCCCGTGCGCCGCATTGGATTTCGAGGGCGGAGGCGGGGGTGATGCTGTGCTGGGCTCCTGTGTCGCACAGGAATCGGCGGTTGGTGCTGTTGTCGGTGACGTACAGTAGGGGCCCCTTTTGCCCCGCGGCCATCGTGGGGGCCGGTGCGGGGGGGGTGTTTGAAAGTGCACGGTGGCGTGCAGCGTTGGGCCCTAGTGCCAAAACGGGTGTGGTGGTAGCAGTGACCCGGAGTGGAAGGGCGGTCGGGCCTAGTGGGCCGGGGAGACCGCGTGGTCATTGCCGTGAGGTCGGGCACAACGTCGCGGGCGGTCTGCGCAGAGAGCAGCCGGTCGGCCTTTTCGGCTATCTCATTCAGGTCTGTGGAGCCAGACTCCACAATGAGCGGGCGGATGCTGGCGGGGAGCTGCCGAATGAAAAGCGTGCGAAAGAGGGCGCCGGGGTTTTTGTCGTCCGAGAGGGACAGCATGTGAGAAAGCAGGTCCGACGGTGAAGCGTCACCAAGGCCTGGGAGGTTGAGGAGTTGGCAGTTGCGCTGGTAAGAGGACGCCTGAAATTTTTTAAGAAGCGCGGCCTTCAGATGTTCGTACTTGCCTTCCACTGGTGGATCCTGCAGCGCTGCCCAAACCTTGGGGACTGTGGCGTAGGTGAGAGAGGCGACGAGGTAGTCGTACTTCGTGGCGTCGACTGTAATGCTCCTCAGCCGGAATCTGGACTCGGCTTGAACGAACCAGGCCTCGGCCAGGTTCTCCCAAAAGTCCGGTAGTTTAACCGTGACTGCGTTTGTATCCGCCATGCTAGCTTAGGATTCGTCCTGAGCGTCGGGGTCACCAGTGTTGAGATACCGCGGCAAACGTGGGAGTCGAGACCAGAGTTGGTGGAACACAACTGCTTTAATTCACATCATGGCAAAGAGAGAGCTTGAGAAGCCCGCGCAACCACTTAAATACTCCCCAGACAGGAAGTGCTCCCGGCAGCCTGTCCCTGCGGGAAACAAGTTGCCGGAGGAAAGGGCCCCCAGCTGGGGGCAGCTGCTGCCGGCAGTGCGCCTGCGTAAACTGTCCGTGCCGCCGTGAGCGGATTATGTCCAATGGTGGCGTGTCGCCACAAAGGTATACATATCAGGAAAGGATGAACAGGCTGGGTCTCTTTTCTCTTGAAAAAAGGCTGAGGGGTGACCAAATAGAGGTCTTTAAAATTATGAAAGGTTTTGATAGAGTGGATACAGAGAGAATGGCCCCGATTTTCTGGCCGCCGTCGGGCGGCTTTTCATGCGGCCGGGGCCGAAAATCGGTGAAAAACTGGGTCGGGACCCCCCCTGCCTGATTCCCCGCCCCGTCCGACTTTCGGACTGCCGTTTCCGCGCGCCCCGCTTCAGTCCCGGCCACCGCTGGCGGGACTGGTCGTCGGAGCACTAACAAGCAATTATCTGCTTGTTGAAGTAGATTTTCCCGTGCCGTTGCGACTTTGGGGCTTTCCCCACCTGAAACCCGCCTGCGGGGAACCCCGCTGCTGAGAGCTGGTGTGAAAACAGCTGGCTTGCTTGCTTGCAGCAGCAGGTCGCTGAGGGCTGAAGAGATTTAAATAGGCAGCATTTTCAGGCTGCAGGACCTTGTTGATCAAGGCTTGGGGGAACTTTTTGAAGCCTTAGGAGCAGCTGCAGAAAGTTGGAGCCTCACACACTTCTCCAGTGTGAGCTCCTGGGAAGCCCCTCTCACCACCCTAACTCAGCGCCCCCTCAACGGAGGCATCTGCCAGAAGCATGGGAGGCCTTTGGGACGTTCCCTTCCTGGCATAAGAGGATCTCCAACAGCAGAGGCGGCAGCAGCAGAACCAGGAACAGCAGGATGAGCACCAGGAGCACCAGGCTGCTGCTCACTTACCTGAAGCTGCACAGGCCAGAAGGGGCCAGCGCTTGGAAGTGGCTTGAGAGCACCTTGCTGCGCTTTAGGGGGCCATGGGGACCCGTTTCTGCACTGGCAGTCCTACTCAGAAGGACTTCCATGAAGATCTGGTTTCTCTGTTCAGCAGATGGCCAACGCTCCTCAAGAGATGTCATTCTCTTATGAGCACTCACCATGTTTTCCGTACCCTGGCGAGTTATCTCCTGCATGGAGGTTGCCAACCTTTCCATGGTGATGCGTTCATGCGCCAATGACTCCACAAAGGCTTTGCTCATGGTAGCTATGGACTCCTCCATTCGCTCCACACTCGCAGCGACCCTGGAGACAAAACCTGACAGAGACTCCTGCATCTGTGCATGGAGATCCATCACCTCTTCTCTTGCGGATGGACCCAGAGGCAGAGGGTCGTCATGCAGCACAGCTGAGCTGAGCTGGCAGAGTCCTGCGCCCTCCGACGAGGACTCTCCACTGCTGTCCCTGTCTCCAGAATCTGCTGAGATTCACTTGTGAGCTGTGAAACACCAGGTGACAACACTACTCTATGTCCCGAAGGTCCCCCCGAGGTGTGAGTGTCTGCGCTGGTGCTGGGTGCGCTTACTTCTGCTGATGCTGCGCCCTCAGAGGTTGGAGCTTCCTCTGAGGAGTCTGGCTGCACAGCCTCTTCCTCCTCCACAGTGAGGACGGGGGCTCTGGATGGTACTGTGGGGTAGTAAAGGAAGGAGATAGAGATGGAATGCCAAGGTTCTTCTGGTGACTCCCAGCGAGTTGGCATCTGCTGACACCTGCATCCATGCAGCATTGGTCTCAGTGGGAGGCCTCTTCCTCCCTGACCTAGGGAAGAGGACCTCCCTGTGGGCCCTAACCCCATCCAATAATGCCTGCAGTGAAGCCTTGTCGAATTTGAAGGCAGCTCGGCCTCTGCCGCTGGCAGCAGCTGGTGCAGGCTCCTCTGCCATTGTGCAAGAGTGGTTGAGAAGCCTGCAGAGGTGGAGAAGCTTGCTGGACACTTTGAAAGCACCACGAATGATGACATCATAGTGTGGGGATTTCTGACTCGAATTGGACAATTAGCAAGGCTTCCCACATGCTGGGAATTAATTGGCCACTTGAGGGAAAATTGCATGGAGCTGGCTGACACTTTTTTATGTGTGTCAGAAACCCCACATTCGGGGAAATCCGACCATTCCCCACACAAGCCGAAAATCGGGGCCAATGTTTCTACTTGTGGGGAAGAGCATAACTAGAGGCCATCAATATAAGATAGTCAACAAGAAATCCAATAGGGAATTCAGAAGAAACTTCTTTACCCAAAGACTGGCGAGAATGTGGAACTCCCTACCACAGGGAGTGGTTGAAGCGAATAGTATAGATGCATTTAAGGGGAGGCTAGACAAGCATACGAGGGAGAAGGGAACAGAGGGTTATGCTGATAGATTTAGATGACGAAAGATGGGAGGAGGCTCGAGTGGGGCATAAACGCCAGCATGGACTGGTTGGGCCGATTGGCCTGTTTCTGTGCTATATATCCTATGTAAATATAGACCATCTATGGCCCAAGCACCCAAGCCTTTTCCCCACTGCGGGCCAAGAACGGAGAGGTACTTATCAAGGACAGAGAGGCAATCAGTGCCCGCTGGAAGGAGCACTTCGAAGATCTCCTTAACCACGACTCTGTCTTCGACACGAGTGTCCTCAACTCCATCCCACAGCATGCTACCCGCCACCATCTCAGCACAACCCCAGCCCGGCATGAGGTTGAAAAGGCCATCCGACAACTGAAGAACAACAAGGCCTCAGGAGCAGATAGAATCCCCACCGAGGCACTAAAGCATGTCGGAGAAGCACTACTGGCGCGAATTCATGAACTCATTTCTCTTATCTGGAAGGAGGAGAGCATGCCAGGGGATCTCAGAGATGCCGTAATTGTGACCATCTTCAAGAAAGGTGACAAGTCCAATTGCGGTAATTACAGAGGAGTTTTCCTGCTGTCTGCCACAGGGAAAGTCATCGCAAGAATCCTCCTCAATTGCCTTCTCCCAGTGGCCGAAGAGCTCCTCCCAGAGTCGCAATGCGGATTCCGCCCACTAAGGGGCACAATGAACATGATCTTCACCGCACGTCAATCACAAGAGAAATGCAGGGAACAGCACCAACCGCTCTACATGGCCTTCTTTGATCTCACAAAGGCCTTCGACACTGTCAACCGTGAGGGATTATGGAGTGTCCTCCTCAAATTCGGCTGCCCTCAAAAGTTTGTCACTATCCTCCGCCTGCTTCACAATGACATGCAAGCTGTGATCCTGACCAATGGTTCCACCACAGACCCAATTCATGTACGAACCGGGGTCAAGCAAGGCTGTGTCATCGCACCAATGCTCGTCTCGATCTTCCTTGCTGCAATGCTCCATCTCACCCTCAGTAAGCTCCCCACTGGAGTGGAGCTAATTTACAGAACAAACGGGAAACTGTTCAACCTCCGTCGCCTCCAGCCCAGATCCAAGGTCATCCCATCCTCTGTCGTCGAATTACAGTATGCAGACGACGCTTGCGCCTGCGCTCACTCGGAGGTCGAACTTCAAACCATCATCAACACCTTCACCGAAACGTACGAGAGCACGGGCCTTACACTAAAAATCCGTAAGACAAAGGTCCTCTACCAACCTGCCCCGCCACACAGTACTGTCCCCCAATTATCAAAATCCACGACAAGGCCTTGGACAACATGGACCACTTTCCATACCTCGGGAGCCTACTGTCAACAAGGGCAGACGTCGACAACGAAGTCCAACACCGCCTTCAGTGTGCCAGTGCAGCCTTCAGTCACCTGAGGAAGAGAGTGTTTGAAGACCAGGACCTCAAACCCGGCACTAAGCTAATGGTCTACAGAGCAGCAGTGATACCCGCCCTGCTGTATGCCTCAGGGACATGGACCATGTACAGCAGGCACCTCAAAGCACTGGAGAGGTACCAACAACACTGCCTCCGCAAGATCCTGCAAATCCATTGGCAGGATAGGCGCAACAATGTCAGTGTTCTCGCTCAGGCCAACATCCCCAGCATCGAAGCTTTGACCACGATCGATCAGCTCCGATGGACGGATCACATTGTCCGCATGCCCGATACGAGACTCCCAAAACAAGCGCTCTACTCGGAGCTCCGGCACGGCAAGAGAGCCCCAGGTGGGCAGAGGAAACGCTTCAAGGACACCCTCAAAGCCTCCTTGAAAAAGTGTAACGTCCTCACCGACACCTGGGAATCCCTGGCCCAAGACCGCACAAAGTAGAGGAGAAGCATCCGGGAAGATGCCGAACACCTCGAGTCTCTTCGCCGGGAGCAAGCGGAAGTCAAACGCAGGCAGCGCAAGGAGCGCACGTCAACCCAAGCACCCCACCCACCCGCCCCTTCAACCACCATCTGCCCCACCTGTGACAGAGACTGTAGGTCCCGCATTGGACTCATCAGTCACCTGCGAACTCATTTTTAACGTGGAAGCAAGTCATCCTCGGTTCCGAGGGGCTGCCTAAGAAGAAGAAATATGGTATCCTGGCATTATTTTTGGAGTGGTGGCGATCACGGCACTTAACTATTTAGTAGTGTACCACTGCACTACAATTTAGCCAGAAACATTTTGGATTTCCAAATTCAGCTTACTAGATTTCATTTTTTGTGGACAATATTCAATATGAAGATTCTTCATTTGCTTGATCAAAAAATATCTATTCCACAAAGCAATTATTAGTACCGTTACCACGGTTAAGATTAAATATATTTGCCAGTCCAAAGATTTTTAAGTGTATTTATTGTATATGGTGCACAATACCACTACAGGTAGACTATCCTTTATCCGAAAACCTCGGGACCAGCCGAGTTTCGGATAAAGGAGAATTTCGGATTTCGGAAGGTGGGTCGGCGGGGGTCCGCGGGGGGTCGTGCGCACGACTTACGCTGACGCTCAGCGTGTCAGTCGGGGTCGGCGGGGGTCGGGGCCGGCGGGGTCGGCGGTTGTCGGGGCCGGCGGGGTCCGCGGGGGGGTCGGGGCTGGCGGGGTCGGCGGTTGTCGGGGCCGGCGGGGTCCGCGGGGGTGTCGGCGGTTGTCGGGGCCGGCGGGGTTGGCGGTTGTCGGGGCCCGCGGGGGGGGGGTCGGCGGTTGTCGGGGCCGGCGGTTGTCGGGGCCGGCGGGGTCCGCGGGGGGGTCGGCGGTTGTCGGGGCCGGCGGGGGGGGTCGTGCGCACGACTTACCCTTTATCCGAACTTCCGAAACCGGAACCCTCTAAAAACCGAAGGTTTTTTCGCTCGTACGCACGACTTACGCTGAACGAAAAAACCTTCGGTTTTTAGAGGGTTTCGGTTTTCGGAAGTCCGGATAAAGGGTAGTCTACCTGTACTTGTCACATCCCACCAATCAGAATGTTTCCATTATTCCCTACTTTGCATCTCCAACCTCGCAACCAATTACCAACCCATTTTGCAAGGTTACATCCAATTCTTTGGTCAGCTTGTCCAAGTGCTCAGTCACTCTGTCCTTGATGATAGATTCCAGTAACTTCCCCATAACTGATGTTAAACGGACAGGTCTGTAGTTACCAGGTTTCTCCCTTCCTCCCTGCTTAAATAATGAAGAGACATATGCAATTTTCCAATCCATAGGCACAATTCCTGAACCTAGAGATCACTGGAGAATTATGACCAATACATCCACAATGGAAAAAAAATTGGGCTGCCGATTTGCAATGGGCGCGTTTAGCACTACTAGCGTAGACCAATTTCACCCCCAAACTGTCCACTTTCGAAAGAGAACAGAAAATCTGTAATTATTACCTGTATTTTATTGATAACTAGCTGGAGTGCCCGGCGGTGCCGAGGGTTTTTTGAGGGCATGTTGTTATGAAAAAAGTAGAAATAATTTTTATCTATATGTATCAATGAGTCTGTCCGTCTGTCTGTGTGGGGGAAGGAGAGAGAGTGGGAAGGAGAGAGGGGGGGGGGAAGGAGAGAGAGAGGGGGAAGAAGAGAGAGAGAGAGAGAGAGAGGGGGAAGGAGAGAGAGAGAGAGGGAAAGAGAGAGGGGGAAGGAGAGAGAGGGAAGGAGAGAGAGAGGGAAGGAGAGAGAGAGGGAAGGAGAGAGAGAGGGAAGGAGAGAGAGGGAGGGAAGGAGAGAGAGAGGGGGGGGAAGGAGAGAGAGAGAGCGGGAAGGAGAGAGAGAGAGCGGGAAGGAGAGAGAGAGGGAAGGAGAGAGAGAGAGAAAAGAGAGAGAGGGGGGGAAGGAGAGAGAGAGATAGAGAGGGGGAAGGAGAGAGAGAGAGAGGGTGAAGGAGAGAGAGAGAGAGGGGGGAAGGAGAGAGAGAGAGAGAGAGAGAGGGGGAAGGAGAGAGAGAGAGAGAGAGGGGGGGAAGGAGAGAGAGAGGGGAGAGAGAGGGAAGGAGAGAGAGAGGGAAGGAGAGAGAGAGGGAAGGAGAGAGAGAGAGGGTGAAGGAGAGAGGGGGAAGGAGAGAGAGAGAGAGAGAGAGAGGGAAGGAGAGAGAGAGAGAGAGAGAGAGAGAGAGAGAGAGAGAGAGGGGGAAGGAGAGAGAGAGAGAGGGAAGGAGAGAGAGAGGGAAGGAGAGAGAGGGAAGGAGAGAGAGAGAGAGAGAGAGAGAGAGAGGGGGGGAAGGAGAGAGAGAGAGGGAAGGAGAGAGAGAGAGGGAGGGAGAGAGAGAGAGGGAGGGAAGGAGAGAGAGAGAGAGAGAGAGAGAGTGGGAAGGAGAGAGAGAGAGTGGGAAGGAGAGAGAGAGAGAGAAGGAGAGAGGGAAGGAGAGGGAGAGAGAGGGAAGGAGAGAGAGAAGAGAGAGGGGGCGGAAGGAGAGAGAGAGAGAGGGGGGAAGGAGAGAGAGGGGGGAAGGA
>NC_140991.1:147335052-147555321 GCF_052327205.1 Somniosus microcephalus | reverse complement strand
CCCAGGTGATACTGCACCAATGCATTTGCTGGAGCTTGCCAGATATCTTAGTAAAGATAAGTAAGGGTAAGTGTTTTTTTTTTAAAACTTTGTTACCAGCCTTGCTGTCCATCCCATCCACAGAAATAATTTATCAACCCAACTCTCACCTAATTTTTTTGATCCACATAATTGAATCATAGTCCTGCATCACTTCAACCCGACAGCCCTGTTGATCTTTGCCCCATGGCTCTGCTGCACTTCACCTCAATAGCCCTGAAGACCCTACCACATTTTTCCCACCCCCACCTAAGCCTAATGACTCTCAAACATCTGTGGTTCTACCCTATATTCATCTGAGTGAGCCCTTCTCCATTCTCCCTACAGGATTTCCAAATGAAAATTTTTCTCTTTATTTCACTTAAAGTTGGAAACTTGATTCTTGTTCTTTGGTATAATTCTATCCCAGATCACGTTAAACTTAGTCATTCTATGGACTCTGTCTCCAAGGGGTGCTATGACTTTGATTTCTCGTACGTTATCTGGGTCATTTACGAATACCAGGTCAAGATGAGCACTGCCTCGCGAGGAGTCTCTTACAGACCAAGTCATGAAGCAGTCCTACACTACATTTACCAACTCCTACTGTAAACCACTTGTGTTTTGACAATTTATATTGGGAAGGATGGAGGGAAACATGAAAGGGTCAAGCTATCCAGGACCTCTCTCAAATTGGTTAGTGAATTGGTAAAAAAGGAGCATAGACTCAGGGTTATCACAGGAAGAAGGAAGGAGGAAGAAATTGTTTCACTCCAAGGTTATTAGAACACAGGGTGGCTTTACCACAAATGGTTATTGAGACAGAGACAATAACATTATCTAATAAGGAATTGATAAGTATGAAAAGGAAGAATGTAAAAGGATATAGGAAAAAGGCAGGCAAATGAGATTAAAATAGATAATTCCAGTTGTAGAGTTAGCACAAGCACAGGTACTATGAGTCGAATAGCCTCCATCTGTTCTGTAATTTCTATGATCCTATCTCCCAGCAACAATTTAATAGAAGCAATGGTACAGACTCGAGACCAGATTGCCTTCACATCTGCCCTCTTGGTTTATAGTGGTGATGGTAATCAAAAGTTTTAAGGGGAGTAATTAAAAAGAATGCAACAATCTTTTTATTTACAGTAATTTATGGATAAAGTAAAACGTGAAACTTAATTATCGTTATTTTAAAACAAAGGTATTACCACATTCCTCAAAGGATTAAAAATAAATGCCCTATATCTAACAAAAGCCCTTTGAATAAATGCATTTTAAGTCAGTGCAATAACTGTTTATTTTCTAGTAGCACCCAGCAGCTAGAATAATTACTCTAATGTTTATTTTACATTTTTGTTATTCTCTTCAGTTTCACTCAAACACTACTATATCTTCTTTCCACTTAACACATACATTACACAGAGTAAAACACTGTACAAGATGTGAAGAAAATATAAGCATTTATGTACTTCACTTTTTTAGAAGAACATATGGCCCCTAGCATTGTGCATAAGATCATTATATGCTCTATGACATTTTAACACATTAACAAGTCTACAGTAAATTCCTTTCGCTAAATAACTGTGACGTTTCACTATCTTGACTTCTCAGACTGAAGCCCATTAAGTCAGTGTCTGTTGTAATTCTGGGAGATGAAATCCAAAGACAGCAAGGCTCATTACTCTAAAACTCCTTCAATGACAAACAGGGATTGCGGTCAGCCACTATGACAGGAAGTGAATGACAGTTATTAATGAAGATCTATTCAGCTCCTGCCTCTAAAAGGCCTTTTCCGATCTTCTTGCAGTTATTCTGCACTACATGTATTTCTGCCATTATTTACTGACTTGGTGAAAATGTAGGCTGAAAAGCTGGACTGAGGAAGTTGAAGTTTTCAGCTATGGGCCATTTAGGGAAGGGAAAATGATTTCAAAAGTTTCTAAATAAAATCTGAAATATATAGTTAATAGAATCATAGAACGATAAAGCACAGAAGGAGGTCATTCAGCCCATTGTGCCTGCGCTAGCTCTTTGGTACAGCTATCCAATTAGTCCCACTCCCCTGCTCTTTCCCCATAGCCCTGTACATTTTGTCCCTTCAAGTATTTATCCAATTCCCTTTTGAAAGTTACTAATTAATCTGCTTCCATCACCCTTTCAGGCAGTGCATCCCAGATCACAACAGCTTGCTGCATATTTTTTTTCCTCATGTCACCTCTAATGGTCTCTGTAAGCTGTGCGGCTGCACGGCACTCCCGGGACACCGCGCAACCAGCTTTTCAATGAGAAAAACCATGCATGCGCATGCATATTTTGAATGGCCTGAACTGCCCCTTAAAGGGACCACACAGTGTTAAACAAAATTACAGGGAATATTAGCAAAAGAACCAGAGGTGACCAATCACCCTAAATCTGTGTCCTCTGGTTATCGACCCTTCTGCCACTGGAAACAGTTTCTACTTATTTACCCTATCAAAACTGTTGATGATTTCGAACACCTCTAATAAATCTCCTCTTAACCTTCTCTGCTCTAAGGAGAACAACCCCAGCTTCTTCACATAACTGAAAGAACAAAAGGGAACGTCTGTGATAGGGTGGAAGACATGAGTGATTTAATGGCAAAAGGGATGATGGTGCAAGGCAAAAGGGGGTAGTAATAGGACAATAAAGAAACAAAAGATGGGTCTAGTGGAGGTGTAAGTTGCAACAGTAGTACCATTACTTCCAGGTGAAACAGCAATTTACTTGGACTTCTTCAACTGTGTATACTGTATTCGTTGCTCACAATGCCGTCTCCTTTACATTGGGGAGACCAGACCAGAACAGGTTGTGTGATCGCTTTGCTGTAGGTTCTCAAAATTCCCACATTCCCCAAAAGTTATGGATAAAAGGGACCCTGTATGGACAAGTTATTAAAAAGGGTACCCAAAATGGCTTCTGCAACCTCGTGACCAAAAGTACAGGATTTTAAAAGCAAGGCCTTGCAAAAAGGCAGGCACTTTTCAAAACCTGAAACGAAACCTAAAATGCATGAATCTGTGAAAAGACCTTGTGGAGCCAGACAGCTAGGTAAACACGGAATATGCATTCATTCACCTCGGAACAGATCCAGTCAGAATGGGCCCAATCGAGGCCATTAGGTTTCTGCATTTATAATCGGTAACAGCTCACAGTAGCCATCAAGCCAGGATGAGGACAATTCAAATTCATAATTAACAAACAGCCAGGACATCGAAGCCATTAAGCACGGAGACAACCACCCCAGAAGCCGTTAAAGTAAATGGCTGTAATCATTTTAAACGAGCCCGCCAAAAGTTAGACAAAGGACTGACCTGATTTGGCGCGCAGATAAGGGATGAAGAACCAGGTATAATTGTAGGCCCACCGGTAGTGATCGGTCTCTTATCTCTGGCTCTTATCTCTTGGCCTTTGCCTCTTGCCTCTCGTTCTCGCTTCGTGCCTCATGGTGAGCTCTCTTCTCGCTCCCCGTGCCACTCAACATCAAGGACGCCCATTATTACACCGAGGGCCACACGCTGGAGGAGAACGAGACCCGAATCGTAAACACACAGGACCACGAACAGATGAGACGAAGAGAACGGTAAACCAGTAAAGGCAGAGAAGGGCAGCGGAAAGAAGCGTTGGGGGAAAAACGCCTAGTTATAAGCTGGCGTTTGATGAATAAGTTGACGTTTGAAGCATGGATAGCAGCATCCATGACGAATAAACTGGCGTTCGAAGAATGTGTAGAAAAATCAGTTTGACAGTATAAACCGCCAACTGAGCCCCAACCGTTATAAAACCCGTCAGCGACTAAAGCGCCCGAGGAAGAAGAAGACCCATCGCGACTCGACGAAGACGCGACTCGACGACGACGTTAGCTGAGGAAAAGGAGGGTGATTCGCATAAACAACTCCACCGCCGCGCCCTGTGACCACGTGGCGACGAAGGACCCCAAAGGACAGTAAGAGCGGACCCCAAGCTCACAACCGTTAAAAGTCAACAGGTTTCAAACTGGTGAGCATAAATCCCTGGCCCCTCATAGCTTAATCTAGTTAGGTATAGGGGGTGGGATAAGGATAAGGGGATTTTAATGTGTTTGTTCCCTCGATGTGCCGTGTGTTCCCCATTCCCAAATAAGTGTATTATTTTTTATATGCCTGTAATTATCTTAGTAATTCTCAGTATTGTGATCTTGTCCTGCCTTTAATAAAGATTACGGTTTTCTTGCACCGAACCACTTGTCTACTCGTTTTTCTGTATCACCGCCTGTACCTAAGTCCGGTGTCTAGAACCCATGGGGTGTGGGAGCGATTTGAACCGCTCAGAGACAGTCAGGGGCAGAACTGACTGGGCACACGCCAAAATCCCCTACATTGCTGAACATCTCCATTCCGTGCGCAAGTGTGAACCCGAGCTTCCAGTCACTTGCCATTTTAATTCTCCGTCCCACTCTCAATCTGACATCTCTGTCCTTGGACTCCTACACTGTTCCAGTGAGCCAGTGCAAGCTTGAGGAACAGCACCTCATCTTTCGATTAAGCACTTTACAACCTTCAGGCCTCAACATTGAGTTCAAATCGGAGGCCTGGTGGGGGGAAATCGGATTCCCGGGGTGGGGGAATCAGAGGCCTCATTGGGGGGTGGGGGGAGGAGGTGGCTCTCCAATCGTGGGGGGTGGGGGGGGGGCGGCGGTTAGACAAAGAAGCTGGATCCAGGAGGTAAGTGTAAAGGCACTTAACTCCTGGATCCAGCGGTCCTCGCTTTACTTTAGCTGGCGGGTTTCACGAGGCCTGCAAAACCCGACCAGCTACAGTTAAATTTGAAATGGAGGTTAAATCTGAGGCACGGCAGTCTCAATATAATATTTAAATAGACGACCCACCTCCTGGGAGCGGGATGGCTGCCCCTATCCCACCCCGTCCCGTCCCGCCTCCATTAAAACTGAAAGTGGGCGGGTTGGGGTCGGGATTCAGACTTTTAACACTTTAACTTCCCATCCGACCCCAAACCACCCTTTTATGGGGGAGGGGGAGGTGTTAAAATTCCCCATTAACTCTGTTTCTCTCTCTACAGATGCTGCGTGTTTGCAGCATTTTCGGTTTTTATTTCAGATTTCCAGTATCCACAGTATTTTGCTTTTGTTATAGAAAATTGTTACATAATTTGATTCTGTACCATTAGCACCTAGGGACAATGTTGGCTGTCTCTTTTTCATACTATTTTCTGAAGTTCCAATTTTGTCCAGAACCATTTGATAAGGTTTTGTACAAGGGATTATTAGCAAAATTGAGAGAGCACGGAATTGGGAGGTAACCTTATGACATGGGCCAGTAATTGGTTGGGAGGCAGGAAGCAGAAAGCAGGGATAATTTTCTGATTAGCTGGATGTAACAAGTGGTCTCCCCCAGATATCTGTACTAGGACCTCAGCTTTTCACCATATATTTCAATGATTTGGATGAAGGAACAGAGAGTTGTATATCCAAGTTTACAGATGGCACTAAATTAGGAGGCACAGTAAGGTGTGTGGATAGTTTCAGGAAGTGACAAATGGGCATAAACTAAGTGAGTGGTCAAAACTATGGCAGATGTAGTTCAATATGGGGGAAGTGTGAGATCATTCAGTTTGGATCTGAAAAAAACAAATTAGAATATTTTCTTAATGGTGTGAGACTAAGAGCTGTGGAGGATCAAAAGGATGTAGATGTCCATGTACAGAATCACTAAAAGCTAGTGCACAGGTATAAAAAAATAACCAAAAAGGGTAATGGAATATTGGCCTTTACCTCAAGGGGGATGGAATTCAAAAGTGAAACTTCAGTTGTACAGAGCCTTGGTCACACCCCATGTGGAGTACTGCATTCAGTTTTGGACACCAAACCTCAAGAAAGATATATTGGCCTTGGAAGGGGTACAGTGCAGATTCAACTTCGTTTTATTATCGGACTGACTCGACCTCAGTGCTTCAGTTAGGGATCTGTCGATTCCTACAGCATGACATTTAAAGGGTTAAATTATGTGGACAGATTCCATAAACATGGCTTACAATCCCTTGAGTTTAGAAGATGGAAAGGTGATCTAATCAAGGTCTTTAAAATGATAAAGGAATTTGATAAGGTAGCTATGGAGAAACTATTTCCTTTGGTGGGGGAATCCAGAACAAGGGGGTATAATCTTAAAATTAGAGCTAAGCCATTTAGGAGTGAAATCAGGAAGCACTTTTTCACAACAAGAGCAGTGGAAATATGGAACTCGCTCCCCCAAAAGGCTGTGGATGTTGGGTCAATTGAATTTTTCAAGACTGAGATCAAAAGATTTTTGTTGTTAGGTAAGGATATCAAGGGCTACAAACACAAGTAATGGAATTGAGGTACAGATCAGCTATGATCTGACTGAACAGGCTTGAGGACCTGAATGACCTACTCCTGTTCCTATGTCTTCCTTTCAAATTAACCACCAGAATGATTATGCAAATAAACTTCAAGGAAGAATTTGACAATTAAGATTCAGTTAGTACATGTACAGTGGTCTTTGCTGTGATTTTTATGTCAGGAATCATGCTCATACATACAAAATATAATATTACAAGTATGAATTTTAACCAGACTTTGTGTTTGTAGTCATTTCTTTCTTGTGTTCAATATGTTACAACTGTTAAAGGTTTGTTTAGAATGAAGCAATAATAAACAACTAAATTAATGTAAAAAAACTGGCACGTTGATACATTTAATACCTTTTCAATACCTCTCCTGAGCATGTTTGTGTAGGAGTCCAGGGGTGCTGATAGCCCTCCAGTACCATACACAAGTCATAGAGTCATAAAGTTATACAGCACAGAAAGAGGCCCTTCGGCCCATCGTGTCTGTGCCGGCTATCAAGCCCTGTCTATTCTAATCCCATTTTCCAGCACTTGGTCCGTAGCCTTGCATGCTATGGCGTTTCAAGTGCTCATCTAAATGTTTCTTGAATGTTGAGAGGGTTCCTGCCTCTACCACCCTTTCCGGCAGTGAGTTCCAGATTCCAACCACCTTCTGGGTGAAAAAGTTTTCCCTCAAATCCCCTCTAAACCTCCTGCCCCTTACCTTGAAACTATGCCCCCTGGTTATTGACCCCTCTACTAAGGGGAAAAGTTCCTTTCTATCTACCCTATCTATGCCCCTCATAATTTTGTACACCTCAATCAGGTCCCCCCTCAGCCTTCTCTACTCTAAGGAAAACAACCCCAGCCTGTCCAGTCTAGTCTCTCTTCATAGCTGAAGCGCTCCAGCCCAGGTAACATCCTGGTGAATCTCCTCTGCACCCTCTCCAATGCAATCACATCCCTCCTATAGTGTGGCGACCAGAACTACACACTATTCCAGCTGTGGCCTAACTAGCGTTTTGTACAGCTCCATCATAACCTCCCTGCTCTTATATTCTATGCCTCAGCTAATGAAGGCAAGTATCCCATATGCCTTTTTAACCACCTTATCTACCTGTCCTGCTGCCTTCAGGGATCTATGTACATGCACACCAAGGTCCCTCTGATCCTCTGTCCTTCCTAGGGTCCTACCATTCATTGTGTATTCCCTTGCCTTGTTAGTCCTCCCAAAATGCATCACCTCACTTTTCGGGGTTAAATTCCATTTGCCACTGTTCTGCCCATCTAACCAACCCGTCTATATCGTCCTGTAGCCTGAGGCTTCCCTCCTCGCTATTTACCACTCTGCCAATTTTCGTGTTCCCTGCGAACTTACTGATCATACCTCCGACATTCATATCTAAATCATTAATGTACACTACAAACAGCAAAGGACCCAGCACCGATCCCTGCGGTACACCACTGGACACAGGCTTCCAGTCACAAAAACAACCTTCGACCATCACCCTCTGCCTCCTGCCACTAAGCCAATTTTGGATCCAATGTACCAAATTGCCCTGGATCCCATGGGCTCTTACCTTCTTGACCAGTCTCCCATGCGGGACTTTGTCAAAAGCCTTACTGAAGTCCATGTAGACGACGTCAACTGCACTATCCTCATCCACACACCTAGTCATCCCCTTGAAAAATTCAATCGAATTGGTTAGACATGATCTCTCCCTGACAAAGCCATGCTGACTATCCTTGACTCTCCAAGTGGAGACTAATTCTGTCCGTCAGAATTTTTCTAATAATTTCCCTACCACTGATGTTAGGCTCACTGGCCTGTAATTCACTGGTTTATCCCTACTACCCTTCTTGAATAATGGTACTACTTTAGCTGTTCTCCAGTCCTCTGGCACCTCCCCTGTGGCTAGAGAGGTTCTGAAAATTTGTGTCAGAGCCCCTGCAATCTCCTCCCTTGCCTCACACAGCAGCCTGGGATACATCTCGTCTGGGCCTGGGGATTTATCCACTTTTAAGCCCGCTAAAACCGCTAGTACCTCCTCCCTCTCAACACTAATTTGTTCAAGAATATCACAATCCCCCTGCCTGATTTCTATGCCTACATCGTCCTTCTCCATAGTGAACACAGATGCAAAATATTCATTTAAAACCTCACCTACATCTATCGGCTCTACACACAGATTGCCACTTTAGTCCCTAATGGGCCCTACTCTTTCCCTGGTTATCCTCTTGCCCTTAATATACTTATAAAACACCTTGGGATTTTCCTTTATTTTGCTCGCCGGTGTTTTTTCATGCCCCCTCTTCGCTCTCCTAATTTCTTTTTTAACTACCCCCCCTGCACTTTCTATGCTCCTCTAGGGCTTCCACTGTTTTCAGTCCTTTGTATCTGCCAAAAGCCTTCCTTTTTTCCTAATTCATTCTTGTATATCACTTGACATCCAGGGTTCCCTGGGTTTGTTGGTCCCACCCTTGACCTTTACAGAAACATGTTGGCGTTGTACTCTCTCTATTTCCTTTCTGAAAAACTCCCACTGCTCTGATGTGGATTTTCCTACAAGTAGCTGATCCCAGTCCACTTTGGCCAGATCCTGCCTTATCATGTTAAAATCGGCCTTCCCCCAATTTAGAACCTTTATTTCCGGTCCATCTTTGTCCTTTTCCATGACTGCCTTAAATCTCATTGAATTATGGTCACTGTCACCAAAATGCTCTCCTACTGAAACTTCTACCACTTGCCTGGCTACATTCCCTAGAATTAGGTCGAGAACCGCCCCCTCTCTTGTAGGACTTTCTACATGCTGGCTCAAAAAGCTCTCCTGGATGCACTTTAAGAATTCCGCACCCTCTACGCCTTTCACACTCTGACTATCCGAGTTAATATTGGGGAAGTTGAAATCCCCTACTATTATTACCCTATTATTTCTACACTTCTCTGAGATTTGCCTACATATCTGTTCCTCTATCTCCCCCTGATTGTTTGGGGGCCTACAGTACACTCCCAGCAAAGTGCTTGCCCCCTTTTTGTTTTTAAGTTCTACCCATATGGCCTCATTAGATGAACCTGCTAAAATATCATCCCTCCTTACTGCAGTAATTGACTCCTTGATTCATATTGCGACACCCCCTCCTATTTTACACCCCCCTCTGTCTCACCTGAAGATTCTATACCTCGGAATACTGAGCTGCCAATCCTGCCCCTCCCTCAACCATGTCTCTGCCAACCATGATGGTAGAGACGTCCCATGGGTGGAGCGACGCTGGAAGCTGAAGAATCGCTCATGAGGTGTGACATTGGTAGACGTAGAAAGGAGAGACCTGATGGAATGCAACACGTCAGGGAGCATAGTTTCCCACTGCTGGTCTGGTAGGTTGCGTGACCTTAGCGCAAGACAAACAGCGTTCCAAATGATAGCGTTCTATCTCTCAACCTGTCCATTACCGATGGGACGGTACGGTGTTGTTTTACTTGTGGCGATTCCCCGTTGGGAGAGCTAACTTTTGAGTTCGCTTGACATGAAGGAGGGACGCCGATCAGAGTGGATGAAATTGGCCGTACCGCAAAGGGAAAAGACTTGATCAAGGCATTTGATCACTGTGGAAGTAAGCAGATTGGGACAGGGGAAAGCAAAGGGAAAGCGTGAATATTCGTCCACCATAGTCAGTAAGTAGGTGTTTCGCGTTGAGGAAGGCAATGGCCCTTTAAAGTCAATGCTGAGTCGCTGCATAGGCTGCATAGCGTGTATGAACGAGCCATCCGATGGACGGAAGAATTGCGGTTTTAATTCCGCACAAATTCTACAGGAGGAGCACGTTCTTTTCACATCTTCCGTAGAAAATGGGAGATTTTTAGATCGCACAAAGTGCAACATACGGGTAATGCCAGGATGGCATAAGTCAGTATGAAGATCCGCAAGAATCGAAGTTGACATAGAAGAGCAGAATGCCCGCGTGAGGGTATCCGGGGCCACATTCTCTTTGCCGGGTTGATAATGTATGGTGTATCCAAAGGCAGCCAATTCCATCCTCCAGAGTTGTATTTTGTTATTCTTGATTTTAGTGCGTTTCCAGTTACCCAGCATAAAGGCCACGGAGCGCTGATCGGTTATAAGTGTGAAATGGCGACGAGCGAGAAAATGACTCCATTTACGTACCGCTTTGATGATGGCCGCAGCCTCCTTCTCGACAGGAGGATAATGGAGCTCGCTACCCTGCAAAGTTCTGGACAGAAATGCAACGGGTCGATCACCTTGATTCAAGGTAGGAGAGATCGCCACATCCGATGCATCGCACTCGACCACGAAAGGAAGATTTTCATCAATGGAACGAAGCGTGGCTTTTTCCAGTTGTCGCTTGAGGAGGTTGAAAGCTGAAATAGCCGTTGCCTCCAATGGAAAAGACTTTGCGTGTAGCAGGGGCTGGATCTTGTCGGAGAAGTGTGGTATCCATTTCGCATAATAGGCGAACATGCCAAGTGCCCGACGAAGAGAGCTGAGATTCGTAGGGGGAGGGACCTCCTGAAGCGGACAAAGTCGCTCCGGATCCAGTTTGATGACACCGTTGCCCACCCAGTAGCCAAGGATGTTGACTGATGGTACTGATTTCACAGATTTGGACTCATTTAAGGTTAAGTTGCGACGATGGAGAATGTCAAAACATTTCTGGAGGTTGGCATCATGCTCCTTCTGGTCATGACCAGCAATGGTGATATTATCCAGATATGGAAAAGTGTCCATTAAGTTCCCCTGTTTGACTAGGCTATCCATTGCCCGTTGAAAGACGGCCACCCCATTGGTGACCCCAAATGGAAGGCGACAAAACTGGTAAAGCCGACCATTGGCCTCAAAGGCCGTATACTTTTTGTCAGAGTCCTTTAACGGTACTTGATGATATGCACTCTTTAAATCAAAGGTTGAAAATACCTTGTAGTTGGCAAGGTTATTGACCATGTCATCGATGCGTGGTAGTGGGTAGGCATCCAGGTCGGTATACTGGTTAATAGTTTGCGAGTAATCGATGCAAAGCCATTTCTTGTGTTGCTTCAGAGGATTTTTGACAACGACGACTTAAGCCCGCCAGGAAGATGAACATGGCTCAATGATACCGTCAGCTAGAAGGCGAGAGATTTTTGCCTTGATAAAGGATCGATCATCTTGGCTGAAACGTCGTGATTTAGTGACTATGGGCTTACATCGGGGGGAAAGATTGGCAAACAAGGATGGCTTGTCGAGCGAAGCCGCCGAAAGCGCACAAAACGGTGCTTTGGAAATAGTAAGCTCCGGCTTTGACCCTCCAAACTCGAAAGTGAGTCTATTGTGTTGTTTCTGGAAATCCTGTCCCAGGAGCACATCACTGCATAGGTTCTTGAGCACCCCGAGCCGGGTGGAGAAATAAGTGCGGCCATTGCGAATAAGGTCGACAAGACAAAAGCTGGAAGAATTGGTGGTCAGTGTCGTCAGAGCCATTGCAATGTCCCTGTCCGAGGGGTAAATACGCAGTTTTAACTTACTGACAGCCTGCTCACTGATGAAGCTGTCAGAGCTGCATGAGTCGATTAGTGCACTCAAAATGTGTCCATTTACCGAAACCTTCGTGGCTGCATGGGACAGACTTTGGGGGGAAACAGCTGTGATGGGAGGAGGGACAGTTTTACCCTTGACAGCTATAACCATAGTAGTGGTTCTTGAGGGAGGAGCAGTTTTATAGATTGCAGCTGTAACCTTAGTAGTGGTTCTTGGGGGAGGAGCAGTTTTATAGATAGTAGCTGCAAAACTAACAGGAGCTCTCGACCGGTATACCTTAGAAAAGTGGCCTTTCTTACTAACAGCGGCTCTTGACTGGCATACCTTAGAAAAGTGACCTTTCTTGCTGCAATGATTGCAGGTTGCGTTACGATCAGGACAAAATTTCCTATAATGGAACGCACCTCCACAGAAGAAACACTTCCTTCCAGATTGCCAAGATGCCGCTAGGGCGGGGTCGTCATCAGCGTAGGTTTCTAGGGTAGGGTTGTCATCAGCCAGGTTGGAGTCGTTATCTATGAGGGCTTCTGCCTGAGGCCTATCGAAGAAGTCACTAAAAGTGATAGCAGCAGCCCGTGCACGTGGTGAAAGATAGGTATCTGCACTCCTCTTTGCTAAGTCCAGGGAACATGCCTGGTCATAGGCAGCCTGTAACTTGAGGGTTTTATTCTCCAACAGACGCTGACGTATGAAGGGAGACGCAATCCCAATAATAAAGGAATCACGAATTAACTCCTCCTGGTACTGCTCAGCTGTAACGGCTTTAAGATGACAATCCTTGCTGAGCCTGCGAAGTTTCTGAAGGAATTTGTCAAGTGATTCCCCGGGTTGTTGTCGAGTTGTGGCCAGTAGATGCCGAGCAAAAATTTCATTTGGGGACTTGACATATAGCTGCTGTAGTATTTGGATAGCGGCGTCATAGTCTACACAGTCTTTGATATAATCAAACACATGAGGGGATACATTATTAGCAAGCATTCATAACTTGTTAGGAACATTCTCACCACACTCCTCAAGGAAGTTGCTAAAGGTACGATACCAGTGTTTCCATACCTTAGCAGCTGTAAGTGAATTCGGGTCCAGGTCGAGACGGGCGGGTCTGAGTAGTTTCTTCATGATGGATCGATTACTTGTCTGAGTTCCCTTCTACGGTTCGAGTCGTAGCTAGCTGTTCCCGAAATCACTCAAAGCATGGAGTCGATATCAAGTTGATTAAATTGACGTAATAAAACTCACTACGCACTTGGTTTGAGCATAAAGCAAGGCTTTAATCAACTTGTTTCAGAACATGGAGATCTAGTTGTACTTCACTAGTTCCTTGTCTTACAAAATGTCCCTGGAAAGCTGGACCCACACCCGAGTATTTATACTCCTTGGACGGCGCCACCAGCTGGTCGTCAAGCGTTATTTCATGAGTAATTCTTGATGATGATGAGATTTATAACAGCAACAATATCATACTCTCATGTGTTCATCAACACCTTCAATTCATCTGCCTTACTCGCAAGGCTCCTTGCATTAAAATAAATGCCATCCAGTCTTGCCATACTCCCTTGTGCCGTTACATATTTGCTCTGCCTTCCAGACTGACTTGTTTTTTCCTCTATTTGGCTGTGCATCACCCACTACTATAGCTCCACTCCATATCCCATTCCCCTGCCAAGTTAGTTTAACCACCCCCCCCAACAGTACTAACAAATCTCCCCGCAAGGATGTTGGTCCCATTCCGGTTCAGGTGCAACCCGTCCAACTTGTACAGGTCCCACCTTCCCCAGAAGCAGACCCAGTGATCCAGGAAACTAAAGCCCTCCTTCCTGCACCAACTCTTTAGCCATGCATTCATCTGCTCTATCCTCCTATTACTATACTCACTAGCACGTGGCACCGGGAGTAATCCAGTGATCACTTCATGTGTGAATCTTGATAGTGATCAAAGATAGGCTATTTGAGCGTATGGTACATCACAGATGAGCCTAATCCTGCTCTCATATAATGCTGTCCTTGCTGAAATCAGCTAACTGCGCACACACCGAGGAATGAAACTGAGATCTTCTTGGATCTCAGCAGAACAGTAAACTCAGATCTACTCACTAAGTATCAGACGAGGAGGCATTTTCTACTCTTACAAAGTTTAAATTGAACTAAAGATGGATTTTTAATTGGAGTTTGATGATTTAACAGTATATGTGTTGATGGTGAAAATCAAATCATTTTCTATAATTGGGAATTTTGAAATGATCCACAAATTGCTTTTGTGCAACAATTACATTTTTCATGAGCACATCTTGAAGAAATAATCAAGACAGGCATCTGGGGAGAGAGGAACAAAATCACTGTAATGTATTTTATAATGGACTAGATCCAAGTCTGAACCTCAGACATGGCATTACAACTAATTAGGCAGCAAGTTACAAATGATTCTCGCCTGGTAACCCAAGCAAGGAAGAAAATAGATTTCATTGTGGATTGTATGCCTACCGGCTGTAGTACAGAAGTACTGGTGGAGAGCTGTCGTCAATTGCTTGGACAATGTGGACAACAATGATATATATTCATTAAAAAAAACCTTCCGCCTCTCCACCTCTCTCTTCTCCTTCAAGACCCTCATTAAAACCGACCTCCTTGGCCAAGCTTTTAGTCACCCCTCTAATATCTCCTTCTTTGGTTTGGTGTCAATTTTAGTCCGATTGTGCTATACCATGGGACATTTTCCTTTGTTAAAGACGCTGTATAAATGCAAGTAGTTGGTGTTGCCGTTAATCCTAGAAAATGATAAGGACCTGATAAAAATTCTGTTTGGCCTTCATATCACTGAGGTTTGAACTCCCATGTTGACTACAACAAAATCTAGATCAGGGGTGTCAAATGTCCGGCCCATGGAACAGTTTTATCTGGCCCACGTGCGGTATGCTGTGCTGCACGTGTGGGAATCCTCTGCGATCCGTCCTGGTGCGCGAGTCATGCGTGCATGTGATGATCCTGATGTTGCGGTTACACAATGGAACATGGCGGCTTAGTAGAGACAAAGCAACTGTGGAGCTTAGCGTCTCTCAGTGCCTCACACTTCAGGTAAGTGAGGGCTGGGGTCGGGGTAGCTGGGCGGTGGGTGGCTGTTTCAGGGTAGAGTCCTGTCTGTCGTGGCTTTGGGTCGCTCGTGGCTGTGTGCAGGGAGCTGCTGCCCGGATTTACATTGCAATCTCTAACCATCGCTGCTCATGCCAGGCCGGAAGAGGTGGGGAGCAGTGCACGGCACAGCAGTCCCGCTCCTTCCACTCCTCTTTCAGGGCAACGAACCCCACAAATAACCCCAGGCCTAACATCACCGTCTCAACTGTCGGCTCCTCGCAAAATTTGTAGCCAGAGCCTGAGTTTGAGCCTGAGTTTCAATCAGCAGCAAGAGAAACAGCGGGCTTTGAGGGGGATATCCTGGTGGTGGGGATTATTTTTCAGTAACCTATTTGTAATCACTTTTTGAAGAGCTTCTCAGTCCTCCATGTGTTTTGTTTTTAAATGTTTGGGACATCAACAAGGGTGACTGAATATCTTTTTCAAAAATCTAATGTGGTGACTGGATTTGGTTTTTGTCTCTTGTATACATCAATCCTGCACAGCCTGCTTAGAAAGTCAAATTAGCTTGGTTCTGGGTTGTTGTCTTGTTAGTTACAAGGGTAAACTGTTTTTGGAGTAAGTATTACAAATCTGAATCCCACAGTACTGTAAAGTAGCTACACTCCTAGGCACTTCTCTTTTTTGTTTAATTTGGAAGAGTAAGATAAGGAAAAGGTGAATTTGTAAAGTAAGACCATCCATAATATGCTGAGCTAATGTAACTTGGGCCTAGTAGCCCAATAAGCCCACTCTTTGACAGAGACAGAGACAAACAGAGATAGAAGCAGAATCCTCACCAAATAATTAACATATAGAATGCTAGAGTTGCACTCTGTAGTTTGAATAAAAAGTGCTGATTTATCAGTGATTTTGTTACAACCATACAATTATTATGACTTCATGACTGTGGTGTAGGGTCTGACAAAGGGGAACAGCTGAAAGATGCAATTGATGGGGCAGACTATCCTGGTGGCTGGGGTATTACTGATACAAATCTATAAATCTTGAAGAGTCAGATGTGTTCATGCCTAAATTCATTGATATACTTTTACTTCCACCATTTACTTTACTGATGGTGATGATAAATCTAACAATTCAATGATTTAATTAAAAAATAAAGTAGCTATTTTTCCTCAGCCAAAACCATGCTACCGATTCACTTGAGATAAAACAATTACTACAGCTTCATTGCCTTTGTTACAAAAGAAAAGCTTGCTTTATTCAAAAGCAAAAGTAATTCTTTTTAAAGCTATATCAAAAGTCTTCACTGTCACTTTTGTAGTACTCCCCTTCTTAAAATTGTCCAGTTTGTAACCCAGAACACATTTAGTATCAATTAGGTAAATTACCAGAACATTCACATGAATTATGAAATTAATTGCGTATTTCTTTGTGGACATGGATGAAAAGCCCACGCGCTTGATTTGTAAGCAACAGGTAGCTTTGATGAAAGGACACACATTCAAAGATACTATTAAGCAAACCACGTGACAAATATGATAAATACATAGGAGAGTTACGTAAAGATAAATTGTCTAAATTAGTACCATTGTTTAAAAAGCAGCAATCAATATTTGTTAATGCTCGCCATGTAAGTGATACTGTTGCTAAGATGTGCTATGTGTTTGCCCAAGAAACAGCTGGGTCATCAAAACCATTTTCTGAGAGAGAATTTTGGACAAACTGCATGCTAAAACCTGCAGAAATAGTGGGGTGGAAACTCAAGCACTCACCAGAAGCTGGGGCTAGATGCTCATCTGAACTCAAGCTGCAGGCCTCATTTTAATAATATAGATGAGCTGCCAGCGCTCGTTGCGCCTCCAAAGGCAGTTCGCCCAATTTGGAGATCAAATGTGGTGGGTCTGCTGAGAGGGAAATTCAGGAAGGTGTATGCGTCACCTAGTTTCTCACGAATTTAGCAAAGAAGGATCCTGAAACAGGCACAGGATCCTTTGCACACTTAAATTGATCCAACGGTATTTTCAGGCGTCAGGGATGCCTAAAAACAGTGAGGATCAATATGGCGGTGGCTGTGCCATTGGCGCAGATCAGGTGAAGGACCCCATGCTCAGAAATTGGTATACATTACACCTAATTTACGACAGAAAAATGGCCAAAACGCATACCAATTTCTACTCCAGTGTGTCCAAACAACCTTTGCTGAATGTGGCCCACGCCAAGTGTCCGGATGTCGAATGGGGCCCACCAAATAAAATGAGTCTGACAACCCTGGCCTAGACCAGGATAAATGGCTATTAAAATAGGACATTTGCATAGTCAATATACTGTGCTGCCTTTGATCTTTAACTGCCCTGACAGCCTAAAACACTGCTTCAGAGTAACACTGTTAGTAATAGAGAAACTTACTGATGGGGTCAAATAATTATGCTTTTACTGGTTCTAGTTTTTACAAATGTTTATTATTAAGCATTTTACTTTTTATGCAATTCCACATCTCCACGGGGGATCTGGGAAAAAGGTGTCAGCAGCTGGAGAGGCCAGGTCAGGCCCTCATTGCATATCAACAGCCATACACTGCTGCATGAAGCTGCAATTAGGTTACTGATACTTGCACCTTCTGTCTCTTCTCGAGTTCAGTTCACTTGAAAGGTTACTGAATACAAAAGAAGACATGAATCTTTATTAATCTTTGCTCATTACTAGACCATCTGTCAAATTTAAAAATGTTCACAAGGAACAGATTTGATTAGTACTGGAAAAATGGTTGTTACTTTGTTTTAAAGCTTAAATAAGATGCAGCCACACACTTGCTAAACATGTTTGCTCATTTGAACTTAGAAGGAACGACATTTTAAAAAAATTATCTGGATGGGTGAGAGCAAGTTTCTAGACATTGCAGACCGCTAAATTCAACAGGTTTGCATATGCCAAACCACATTACAACACATTTCAATGTTCATGTGTTTTTTTTGACCTGAATATCAAAAGTTGATGGGCAAAAAAATATATATGTACTGTTATCGGTGTGTGAAGTAGGATGCTTTTATGCTACGTCTCAAAACTTATGCCACAAACATATATATTCCTTTCTTTTATAAGAAACCAGACCATTGTCTGGTCATTATAGACTACAAATACTTGAAAGCTGGAGACGGATGAGATAAATACAAACATAATCTAAAGAGACAGGTTAAGATTTTAAGTACATACTGATCATCATTTCCCGAGATGCCATCAGTTTTCTCACCCTGTTAATACTCTGAAAGATAGTCTAACTTTGTGTGTCCTAAAAGGGATAGTTCAGTCTCCAGAAGTTGCTATGAAAGCAGCAACTGCAATTTTTTTGACAACTATATCTTTTCAGACTTTGGCAACTGCACACTCCTATATTTCAATGTGACATCAGTATTAGAGGTGGTGAGTTCTCATAATCTATATATATAATAAAGGAATCGATCTGTCTGTCTGTCTATCTGTCCTTCTGTCTGTCTGTCCTTCTGTCTGTCCTCACGTGTGCGTCTGTCCGGCTATGCGCTCGAAAGTTATAGAGCATACCTACGCGCGCGTTACCTCCAAAGAAAGCTTACGCTTCCGGGACGGTCGTAAGCGTATTTACTTTTCGGTCGGATGAAAATTGTTCGCGCCTTATGCAAAAAACCTTCAAAATTAAACTCATTATCTGCTACTTAGCATTGATTGACTGACGTCAAGGTTCGACCAATCCTGTGCCGTCACAATTGACCAATCCTACAGTACAGTCCCCTGATGGTTGGCCAATCGGTGTGTGTGTGTGGGCGGGACTAATCGTTTTCATCTCAGGGATGTGCCAGCCATTGTTTCACTGCTTCCAGCTCAAACTACTCTCCTTATCCAGCTTTGAAAAAGTTAGTATCTCTTTTAAAAATAACATAACATTTACCAAAAACGTTTTATAAGTACTTTGACTTTCATCTTTCAAGGTATTAAAAAGGTAGAAATGTTGCCCGGCAGCAGTTTGAGAGAGGGACACAGACAGGGCCCAAAAGCCTGGGACTCGATTTAAAATGTTGCCCGGCAGCAGATTCACAGAGGGACACAGAGAGGCCCCAAAGCCTGGCACTCGATTTAAACCGCCCGGCCCAAAACAGCCCTGGCAAAGCCGGGCTCCCCCAGCTAGTTAACAATAAAAGAACCCTAAGCCTGACTGCCTTGCTCTTGACATCTGTCATGATGTCAATTCATGTCTTCTTCACTTCTACGTGGGGCCATCACCTTCACTAAGCTGTTTTACTATTTAGCCTTTTTAGTATTATTGCTGACAAATGGCAGATTGGTAACATCAGCTTTTTATCCACTTATTCTGGCCACTACTGCATATTGCAATCCATAAATTTTAGAAATTTCCCATTTGAAAATGCTCAGCACCAGCTATTACAGCAAAAGACAATCCACCATGGCACTGTACATTCCATTAAATGTGGTCATAACTATCACACTCAACAAGTTTTCAGGATGGAAGCCTGCTTAATGGGCTAAAAAAAAAAGCTCTCAGCATCCCAGGAAATAAGAGCCAATTAAATTTCTACACGATCTGCTCACAAGTTACAGAAAGTGCTTAGAGACTCTAAACTAAGGCAGGTCTGGTAGTTTGAAGGTACTTACAATACTGATATTGAATCTAACATTTTTTTTAAGACTGAGGCACGAGGCTACTTTGGAAAGTTTTGGAGAGAAAATATTCAGAAAACTTTTAAAACGTTAAATGAAGAATTTTATTGTATATATGTCACAAATGGATTTTCTGTGTGGCTCACAGAAAATCAGAAGATATGCCATTTTATAATGACAAGAATGATATATCATGTAGCATACAATGTATTGTCCCCAATGGTCCCCAGATTCAGCCTTCTACAGCCTGTCAATCTGTCTGGTTGCCGGTCGTGGAACGGAATGAAAAAATGATAATGAGGTCCTCCCGTTAAATTCAGCAGGAACTCCATCTTCTTGGGCTTTCAGTGTCTCCTCACCCCAGCAAAGATGCTTCCCCCCTCCCTCCCCGTAAATATTGGGGCCAATGAAGCTGATAATATGGTTCCTGCGCAGTATCACATGCATCTTTGCATAAATCAGCTTACCTAACCAAATAATGTGAAATCAGATCATTTATATCATTTTCTTGTGCTCCAAGCGCATCATGAGTGATGCGCAGGGAATGCCAGGGCTGAAATGTCAGGTGCCAGTAGCCAATAAGGTAAAAGTGGCACCAGGTTGACAATTTTCTTTGCTTTTTTTTTTAAGGGCGGTGCACCATTCAGCACCCCTTTCAAACAGGCGCTGTGTGGGTGGAATGTTGCTTAAGCACTTAAGCCACATTATGGGGTGGTTATCCAATTTACATGGAAGTCAGGGGATTAAAGACCCTAGAGCACAGCTGGTGTGCAAGCCAGCAGTCTTCTTTGCACTCACCTCCCACATTGGGGTTCACTGGGTGCTCTAGAAGTGCTGCAAGCCTCAGGCCTCTGCACCCAATTTTCCGGAGAGCAGGCGAATGATGTGTTCCCATTGGATTATCCTAGTGTTTTATCCTCATTCATACTCGATCCACATTATCATTTCATGTACAAGACTAATCCACATTCATATACAGTTCTCATTACCAATTCCATAGGTGTGCAACACTTGTCTGTTAATATCGCCAACAGTAATTTCAAAGCTTAAATTAGTAAGGTGGCTGGTAAGAATGTGATCAAATAGGCCAAAAGGGCTTCTTCAGCAAAACCTATTGTATGATCTTGTGAATGAACAAGTCTAAACAACTACCGAGTAAGCTGCTAGATAGTAGATTGCTTTATCTCAAACTGACAAAATGTCATCAAGAGTACTTGCAACCAATGGAAGGAAATCTCTTTCTCTATATGGGGAAGTATGATGTGCATATGGCACCTTCTCGGACTCTCCCAGATAAGAACACAAGAATATAAGAAATAGAAGCAGGAGTAGACCATTTGGCCCATCGAGCCTGCTCCGCTATTCAGTAAGATCATGGCTGATCTTCCACCTCAACTCCACTTTCCTGCACTATCCCCATATCCCTTGATTCCCTTAATATCCAAAAATGTATCAATCTCTGTCTGGAATGTACTCAACGACTGAGCATCCACAGCCCTCTGGGGTAGAGAATACCAAAGATTCACAACCCTCTGAGTGAAGAAATTTCTCCTCATCTCAGTCCTAAATGGCCAACCCCTTATTCTGAGACGATGCCCCCTAACTCTAGACTCCCTAGACAACATCTACCCTGTCAAGGCCCTTAAAATTTTTAGACATTTCAATGAGAGCACCCCTCATTCTTCTAAACTCCACAGAATATAGGCCTAGTCTACTCAATCTCTCCTCATAGGACAATCTCCCCCCCCCCCCCAAATCCCAGGAATCAGTCTAGTGAACCTTTGTTGCACTCCCTCCAAGGGAAGTATATCCTTCCTTAGGTAAGGAGACCAAAACTGTACACAGTACTCCAGGTGTGGTCTCACCAAGGCCTATATAATTGCAGGAAGACTTCTCTGCTCTTACTAGATTAGGAGTTCACAGGGGTGAACCCAACCTCTGCAATTCCTGCACCTCCACTTTGCCCTCATTTCATAAATCATGGCCTGGAGTTTCCACTCGATTGTGCTGGTTTTCTCGGCGCAATTCCCCTCGATATTGGCATAAAATCGTCATTTTTAGTAATTTCAAATCAGGTTACTCACAAGTGGTGGATTTATACTGTGATTTAAAATTCTTATTTTTTGTGATAAATGCGTTTTCAGTTGTATTAGTTAAACTTTACCAAGTTACCAGTTTTAAATATATTACGGAATATTTCGGGAAAAAAATTACATTTTATAACACTGCCCGATTGCACTGGTTCATGGCAGATTTTATGCTTGGCAATATGCAAATAAGTTGGAGCGTAATCTCGGGGGAAAAAAATACTTTTCGAAATGGGCGCAATTTTGGGCCAGAATCGCTAATTGCACCCAAAGCGGAAACTCTACCCTCATATGTTTAAGATGTGGTGACACAACAACAACTTGCATTTATATAGTTCCTTTAACGTAGAAGAATGTCCCAAGGTGCTTCACAGAAGTGCAGGGAAAATAAATCAGGCAAAAAGTATATCTAAAGAAGATACTGTGGCGGAGCCACCAAAGGACTCAGAGCGGTTGTACATAATTCCTTTAACAGCAATATAGTTACTGTCTGTGTCTGTACCTTTAATTACACTGTTTGACTGTACAATGTCTAGTTACTTTTACAGCGCGGTTTCAACGTGATGACGTCATGCCGTTAGTCACATGATTCCCCAATGGCGGGAAGAACGTGATGACGTGATGACGTCAGCTTTCAGACCAGAGGATCAGTCCTCGTGGAGCCTTCAAGGAGAGCAGACCTGTATTCGATGTATTCCAGCAGTTTCTAGTTAAAACCTGTTTTGTTCCATTAAAGTTCATTGTTTTAATTGCCTGAGTCGAACTCAGTCTTTTCGATAGGAACCTCCGTTCCTACAATACAGTGAAAAAGTGTTTTGGCAGGAAAAGTTAGACAAATATTTTTATACGCATTCATTTTAATTATAATTCTGTGAGCTGTTAATTTAGATATAAGTATCAATGCAACTGAGAAGTCAGGATAGGGCTCAACTAATGAATGAAAGTTCAGACAATTAATAACAATTTTCCTTTATTTAGAATGATAAATAGAAATGTCACTTGAAAGCTTCATCTCATTTATCGTTGCATGTTTTACTTTAACTATATCTATTTCAAGCTTGTTTGAATTTGAAGGCTTTTTTGCTATTGCTATAACTGTGTCTAGATGTTTAAGATGAAGCATGTAGAAAACAAAACTCTGGGTGTAAGGATTGTGGGGGTGGAATGGAAAGAAAATTATGTATTTATGGAAGCGGCACAAAGACAGTTCATAAAAGATGAATTTACACTAAAAGGGTTACCAAGGTTTCTTCTAAAAGCATACAGTGAAAGGTTGGGGAGCAGTCTGAGGCATGAATATTTACAAGTCCTGAAAGCAACCTAACTGACACACTGTAGGAGTAGCACACATAAATATTAAATGATTGCCATAAATGCAATAGTAAATGAAAACATATCTACATGACCCATGCTTCAGTTTTACTTTGTATATACTGTATGACATTTATATTAAATAACTGTCCCTAATGCAAATGCAGCATAGGTGTCCAAATACAGAGTCATGGAAATAATGCTGTATCAAAGAGTCTGAGTGTTTATAAACCTGATTTATACATAATGATTTTATTCATGCCTTATCAATTGTAAATAGCATGTAAACCAAGTACCATCAACCATTTAATATTCTGTACCTGAGTTGATTGGCAGCATGTGCTTGGCGCTTGTCCAACTGGCACAGGACTCTGCAACATTTCTTTTTCACTTGCTGTTTCTCCTGTAACCAAATACATCAACAAATTATAAGCTAGTTCTTTCATAAAACAGCTAGGTTTTGCTGACGAAGGCTAGTTCAGGAATGATTTGGGACCACATACTGAAACTCAAATTACTTGCTTGTGTGCCATGTTATGAGTAGCTTATTTTCCATAAAAATGCATTTGAAATGTGTAATTCAGTAGATTTTAAAACTGATTTTTCTTTCCAATTCAGTTCTGCAACTGTGATGAAGTAAAAGTTTAAACAATTGAAAAACCTTCACAAATTTGAAGAAAAAACAAAACCATAAAGCATCATAATAGTTATCCTTAAATAAATAACACTGCTGCTTAACACTGCATATTTTTGTTATTGCATAATACCATTTTGTAATGTTACAACACCTATGATTTTCCCTGGATGAATGCAAATCTCCAAACCTCTCAAGCCACTGACCTTTGGAGCTCAGAGCTTGAATGCATTTTTCTCATGGACAGTATTGTTTTGCTGATGACTGGAAATGTCAATGGAAAAATAACAAAAACACTTTAATCAGAACCAAGTTTGGTCAGTGAAATCTGCTGAAAAGTTTAGTAAATTCTGCAAATATTTAGTGTAATCAATAGGACAATTACCTCACACTTTTAACATTAATAAAAACCACAAGAAAACATATAGAAAGTACTAGACTAATTTATGAAACAGCTTCATATGCTACCGTATTCAATCATTGTAGCTATTGCATATCTTAAAACAGATTCTTGCATTGATCCATCACAGGCTTGTAATGTGTGATGTGAAATTTTCTCACTGGTCTAGATACTTTTAACCACCATTTTGTGAAAAGTAGACATTTTGTACAGTGTTTTGCAGAGAGCTGACCACAATCATAGCAGCAGTCACTTTCACTCAGCCATCTACAAATGTATAATAGAAACAGCTATTCTGTAAAGTAAAAACACTGCATCATGCTTTTGGTTAATAGTTGCTTGGTGATTATTTTAATTTTGGAGGGTCGTGTGACAATGGAAATGTTGTCAGACCCAACTCCAAAATTATAAACCTGATTTTAATGCAGGTATTCAATTTGAAAGTTCAACAGTAGAAGGTTTCAATGAAATGTCCAGAAAACTTAATTGAAGAATTCAGTGACATCCAGGGAAATTCCAAACCAACAGATTTCCACTGACCTTGCTGGGAGATAGCCAGGAGGGACAACTGTGACACTATCTAACAAGATATTCAGAGAATGTAAAACTGTTTAACAGATGTGTAGAAATAGCATCTTAACTGACTGACGGGCTTTGATTTTCCTATTTATGATGCCAGTTAATACAAATTAAAATATTTTTGACGTTCAACCCAAGTTAGTTTTACCCTAACTTGTATGCCAGGTTACATGCCTCACAAAATATTATAGAATGTTTTGTTTTACAGATCACTGACTATTAAGCACCTTGTGTTTGATAAGAATGGGGACTAAATATATTTAAAGAAAAAGACTTGCATTTATATAACGCCTTTCACGACCACCGGACGTCTCAAAGCGTTTTACAGCCAATGAAGTACTTTTGAAGTGGAGTCACTGCTATAATGTGGGAAACGCAGCATCAATTTGCACACAGCAAGCTCCCACAAATAGCAATGTGATAATGACCAGATAATCTGTTTTTGTTATGTTGGTTGAGGGATAAATATTGGCCAGGACACCAGGGATAACTCCTCTGCTCTTCTTCGAAATAGTGCCATGGGATCTTCTACGCCCACCTGAGAGAGCAGACAGGGCCTCGGTTTAAAAATATGTGGTGTAGGAAATTCCTAAAAGAAAGCAAATTAAATTTGGACAGTGTAAGATGTTGGAACTCGCCCTGAGATTTTCCCTAGACAAGAAATCCTATTACTATCTGGTAGACATTTTCACCCAGTTTTCTCTCCTCTTCATCCTGTGAATGGCAGAATATGAGTTTTTGCTTATGATTCCCTAGAGAGCAAGCCCCTAATCTCAGCTATACTATCATACAGGAGTGCAATGCAGAGACCAGGCACTACTCTGCAAGGGATATGTTATTAAAGAAAGAGCCACTGCATTCAGTCTTGCTCACTTCCTAGCAGCTATATGGGTTAGGTAATTTAAAGTGCAAGGAAGAACGAGCAAAAATGTTTAAATTAGGAATATAAAACAAAAAATGGGACAGGAGCAAACTAACTGTAGGTAACAAATGGGTGCACTTCCTTTGATGGCTCAATGAGTTTATCCAGTGAATAGCTGAGCTTTATAGCTAATGAAGATTCCAGGTTCCAACCCTGGTCTCTGCTGAGTTAGCTGATACTTGGGATAGCACTACAATTGGCCTCAGTTAGGGTGGGTAAATTTGGTGGGCATTTGTGCTCTTGTGATTCAGAAATCCATGTTATACTTGTGTGGATATTGAATGAGGACAGAATGTGCAATGCCCCCTACAGCCAAATATCCGACTGACACTGATCATCAAGATGCAAACATGAATAATGGTCACTTGGATGAGGGCTGGGAAGGTGCCTTGCAGCCATGGAACTGAACC
Source organism: Somniosus microcephalus (assembly GCF_052327205.1). Classification (NCBI taxonomy): domain Eukaryota; kingdom Metazoa; phylum Chordata; class Chondrichthyes; order Squaliformes; family Somniosidae; genus Somniosus; species Somniosus microcephalus. The sequence goes on along the minus strand of NC_140991.1, from coordinate 147,529,350 downwards.
CTAATAAGGTATCAATCCTTTCAGGAAAAGGAGTGGGAAGAAAATTGGCGAAACAAAAAAAAAGTACTGCCCATATAACACTGAATCAAGTAGCCATCCCTCCTCATCCTTGAAGAAATTCAAAATGAATCACCACTCAAAAGATGACCACTATAAAAATAGGTACTGGATTACTATTACTTCTTCAATTAACTGATGGATTTATACAGGATTGTGTAACCCAACAAATTACCAAAACAGGAAAGATAAGAAAAAAAGACGTACATTTGTACAGCGCACTTCATGACCTCAGGACATCCCAAAGTGTTTTACAGCAAAAGTTGTACTTTTGAAGTGTAGTCAATGTTGTAATGTAGGAAACACGGCAGCCAATTTGCATACAGCATGCTCCCACAAACAGCAATTAAATAAATGATGAGATCATCTGTTTTAGATTTTGTTTGAGGGATAAACGTTTGCCAGGACACCAAGAGAAATCCCCAATTCTTGGAATAGTACCATGGGTTATTTTATGTCAACCAGAAAGGGCAGACTGAGCCTTGCTTTACCATCTCATCCAAAAGACAATACCTCTGACGGTGCAGCACTCCCTCAGCACAGCACACAAGTGCCGTCCTAGATTCTGTGCTCAAGTCTCTGGAGTGTGGCTTGAACCCACAGCCTTCTAACTCAGAGGCAAGAGTGCTACCACTGAGACAAATACCAACCATTGCATGAGTTATCATGGAACTGTATCCATTTGCTGAATTTCAGTATCTTTCATATGAGAGGGAAAAACAGATTCATTGTTGTTGTGGTGGGACACTGAACTATGAACTGGGCTAGTAACAATTAATTAGTGATTGTAATGCTAATCTCTAGAGTCAAATCAGCATTGCCTATTGGGTAAATTCAATCATGTGAGCTTATTGTGTATCTGCAACCTTTGAAGTTTCAGGAAAAATTAAAAATATCAAAATATGCTAATTTATACAAGCAATGCACATATTACTTGTAGTTGAAAGCTTAAATTTTGATCCACAATGTATGTATTGTACATGAGACTAAGTGGCTTCTTCTATCCTGTTGAGCTCTGTGCAAAGCTCCAAATGTTAACCAACTTTCTACTAATACTGCAAAAAAGAGTTAATTTCATGTTCTTTCCCCCAAAAACATGCAATTCAATATTTCACAAGTTTTTCTATGTATAGATAAGGTGAAAGTAATTTTGCAAAATTAAGTATCAACCATGTCAGGCCATAAAGGGATAATTCCACGAGGTTCCGCTCCCTGCGTATAGCCTTTTGAGACAGCAGCACGAGCCACAAACTAGGTCCTATAGCCGAACAGCTCTGTCTCTGATCTGCACTCCCATTTAGCAAGGCTCCACGATGGGAGCCTTTCTTTGCAAAATAATTCCTCAAGCGACAGCACAATCAGATCGTGGATTTGGTGAAGTATACAACTGCGGGCCCAGCTCTTTCAGGGAGGAGCAGAAGCTGAAACTAGACAGCATGACTTTCAAGATTAAGTATATTGTGGTAGAGCAGGCATGCAGTAATGTGTGTACACCAGAAATCTTAAGGTGAGCTCTCAGGTGAACAACTAGCTATCACAATAAAATTGCACTTAAGTTAGCAGATGAAAGATGATTGGCTGAAAGGTATTTCCACCTTTACAATGAGGCAATGGTATTGAGATATCACAGGGGATTTAAACCAGACAGTTGTGGTCTGCATGAACAACTCAGCTTAGCAAAAACAAAAACTGAAAAATATATACTTTTATTAAAATTGATGTATTTTCCCAAAACCGACTGAATTATATGAATACTACACTCAAGTACAGAACTCTGATTTAAAAAAGGAAGAAAATTAATAAAAATATATGCTCAGCGATATTAACCTTTGAACAATTAGCCTGAAATTACTTTTGTCCAATTCGAACACAGCCATTTAAAATGAATGGGTTAAAGTCTCTGTTCAAAAAGCATGAACAGTAATTTCACATGAACATGTTAAACATTCCTACACTGTCATTTCTAGGTTAATACTTCTAAATATAACCTGAATTACCATAATAAACAGAAAAGCAAGTACATAGGTTGAGCTTATAAAGATCTTCTTCATAAATGGAATAAACTGTAACCTTTCATATTGTACATTATTGCATATGATACAGCACATGCAGAATCACATTGTTTTAATAAAATATTCTTCATGTTTTAAAAGTTCTTTTTCGGGTCTGTGCCCTCTCCACTTCCCTCTATCTCCCTGGGTCACATATGAAGAATGGTGAAAAGGTAACCTTCCTCTGGCCTTCAGAGATTCTGCTCTGAGCTTCTGCCAGGAATATACTAGGATAGATTGCTCTCAATTTAGAATGTCAGCTTGGCCCTGTAGGTAGCACTCTCACCTCCAAGTCATAAGGTTGTGGGTTTAAGCCCAGCTCCAGGACTTGAACACAAACAGGGCTGACACTCCAGTGGAGTAGTGATGGAGTACAGCATTGTCAGATGTGTCCTTCAGATGAGATATTAAACCAAGTCCTCTCTTTCTGTTTCAGGGAGTTTGCCCAATGTCTTCACCAATACCACCAAAAACAGAATGGCCCAGATTTTGCATTAATAGTAACGGTGAGGCCAACAGCGTTATTATGGAGCTCCACGTTATTATGGAGTAAATTGGACAGCAACTTCCGGAGTATGCACATGTGCAGTTAAACGTGGAAATCCAAAAGTTACAGTCCAAGTTACCAAGCTCCTCCACAGGCTGTGTTATAACAGAGCCTCGTCAATGGACTCAGCATTGAAATACAAGCAACACCGTGAAGTTGGGGCACTTACCCACTAGTTACCCACTAAACACACCAGAAAAATTTATGGCTGTCGCATTCAGGGGTAAGTGGTAATTACTGCCAAACAACCTCTCTGGCCCTGAAAATGTAATTTTTACAAGTGTGGAGTCTCATTCCTTCAAAAGTTAATTAGTGTTGGAGATTTTTTAAACTTTTTCTGTCTGCCCCTGTTATGTCTCTCTCTTAATCCCATCTTTCTTTCCCAATCTTTATTCCACTTTCTGTACATGGTTTAAATCTAATTTATACTTTATATTCCTGGTTTAGACTCTGCATATCTCAGTGAGGATTCTTCAAACTGATTGGTGAAGAACCTTGCTATTTCTTGTCCTGCTCAGAGACACCACAGATGCCCTGTAGAGGACACGGCACTGGGATCAGATGCCAGATTAGAGCAAGTTTCCGCTCAAAAGCCCACAAAAACTTTCTGGGCAGCTGTTAAGAGAGGTGAATGGTGAACGCCGTTCCTTCACTGCTGACCACAAATTCTGGGCCATTAAGTGGTCAGTCATCTCATTGCTGTGTGCAGAATCTTGCTGTGTGCAAAATGGCTACTGTATTTCCTTCCATAACAAGTTATTTTCAGCGCACGGAATATCAGACCGCAGTCTTCCTCTAACATACTCAACTCTATTGCAGCGGCTGATTCAGAAAAACAATAGAAATTTTTAGTGATTTCTTTTCATTAACATATTTTAGAATTTATGCTGAAACTTTATGAAAAACACAAATTGCCACTGAAAAAATTAAGTTACTTATTTAAATCTGTTTTGTCCCATTATATTTACCTACTAAATAATATTAGAAATAGATTTTTTTAAATGTTAGTGATGATGAAAAAAGAAATACAGGTCTGTCCAAAAATAATTTACACAAAAAGTTAACTTCAGCAAGCTAACGTGGAAAACGTCATCAAAAATATTCTGTTTAACAGTACTTTAACATCAGAACTCTCGAAAGGTAAAGTGCTTTTTTAAACAAAATGAAATGTTAAGGATGCTTATGGAGGATTCGACATTGCTTCTCATTAATTAATGCATTACATCATAGAATAGTACAGCACTGAAGGAGACCATTCGCCCCATCGAGTCTGCGCTGGCTCTTTCGAAGAGCAGTCAAGTTAGTCCCACTTCCCCGCTCTTTCCCCATATCCCTGCAATTTTTTCTCAAAGTATTTATCCAATTCCATTTTGAAGGTTACTATTGAAACTGTATCCAACACCCTATCAGGCAGTGTATTCCAAATCCTAACCACACGTGGCATAAAAAAGTTTTTCCTCATGTCACCTCTGGTTCTTTTGCCAATCACCTTAAATCTGTACCCTCTCATTATTGACCCTTTAGCCATTGGAAACAGTTTCTCTCTATTTACTCTATCCAAACCCTTCAAGATTTTAAACACCTCTCTGCTCCAAGAATAATTCAAGTTTCTCTAGTCTATCCACATAACTGTAATCCCTCATCCCTGGAACCATTTTAGTAAATCTCTTCTGTACCCTCTCCAAAGCTTTCATGTCCTTCCTAAAGTGTGGTGCCCAGAATTAGACACAATACTCCAGCTGGGGCCAAACTAGTGTTTTACGTATATAGGTTTAGCATAACTTCCTGGCTTTTGTACTCTATGCCTCTATTTATGAAGCCCAGGATCCCATATGCTTTATTAATTGCTTTGTTAACCTGTCCTGTCACCTTCAAAGATTTGTGCACAAATACCCCCAGGTCTCTCTGTTTATGCACCCCCTTTAAAATTGTACCATTTAGTGTGTACGGTCTCTCCTCATTCTTCCTACCAAAATGTATCACCTCACAGTTTTCTGCATTGAATTTCATCTGCTTTGTGTCTGCCCGTTCTACCAGCCTGTCTATGTCTTCTTGAAGTCTATTACTATCTTTCTCACTGTTTACTACACTTCCAAGTTTCGTGCCATCTGCAAATTTTGAAATTCTGCCTTGTATTCCCAAGTCCAATTCATACTAGATTGATTCCTGGGATGAGAGGGTTGTCCTATGAGGAGAGATTGAGTAGATTGGGCCTGTACTCTCTGGAGTTTAGAAGAATGAGAGGTGATCTCATTGAAACATACAAGATTCTGAGGGGGATTGGCAGGATAGATGCTGGCATATTGTTTCCCCTGGCTGGAGAGTCTAGAACTAGGGGATATAGTCTCAGGATAAGAGGTCGGCTTTTTAAGAGTGAGATGAGGAGGAATTTCTTCACTCAGAGGGTTCTGAATATTTGGAATTCTCTACCCCAAAGGGCTGTGAATGCTGAGTTGTTGAGTATATTCACGGCTGAGATTGTTAGATTTTTGGACTGTAGGGGAATCAGGGATATGGGGAACGGTTGGGAAAGTGGAGTTGAGGTCGAAGATTAGCCATGATCTTATTGAATGATGGTGAAGGCCCGAGAGGCCGTATGGCCTGCTCTTGCTCCTAATTCTTATGTTATTATGTCATTAATGTATATCAAAAACAGCAGTGGTCCTAGTACTGAACCTTGGAGAACTCCACTTCCTCCAGTCTGAAAAACAGCCATTCACTGCAACTCTGTTTTCTATCCCTCAGCCAATTTTACATCCATGCTGCTAATGGCCCCTGTATCCCATGGGCTTCAATTTTGCTAACAAACCTACTATGTGGTACTTTATCAAACGCCTTTTGAAAGTCCATATACACAACCTCAACTGCACTGCCCTTGTCCATCCTCTGTTACCTCATCAAAAAACTCAATAAAGTTAGTCAAACATGATTTGCCCTTAACACATCCTTGCTGGCTCTCCTTTGTCAGTCCATGCTTGTCCAAGTGTCAATTAATTTTCTCCTGAATTATAGCTTGTAAAAGCCACCGACTTTAAACATATTGGCCTGTAATTGCCAGATTTACCCTTCTCCCCTTTTTTGAAGAAGGGTGTAGTATTTGCAATCCTCCAGTCCTTTGGCACCACCCCTATATCTAAGGAGTATTGGAAGATTATGGCCATCATCTCCACAATTTCTACCCTTATTTCCCTCAGCAACCAAGGACACATCCCATCTGGACCAGGTGGCTTATCCACTTTAATTACCGTCAGCCTGTCTAGTACCTATTCTATCGATTTTTATCTCATCCAGTATCCCAGCAACCCCCTCGTTTACCATAGGTCTGGCAAAGTCCTCTTCCTTGGTAAACATCGATGCAAAGTACTCATTCAGTGCCTTGGCTATGCCTCCTGCCTCTACCAACAGATCTCCATTTTGGTCTCTAATTGGCCCCACCATGGCTGAACCATCTGCTCTTTAAAAGCCGCCCATTGCTCCATTATATTTTTGCCTACCAGTCTTTGACTCCAATTTACCCGGGCCAGATCTCTCCTCAATTTGCTGAAATTAGCCTTCCTCCAGTTAAATATTTCCATTCTAGATTGCTCCTTGTCCTTCTCCATAACTAATCTAAACCTTACAATACTATGATCACTATTCCCGAGATGCTCTCCAACTGTGACATTCTCCACTTGACCCACTTCATTCTCCAGGACTAGATCCAGCAATGTCTCCTTCCTCATTGGGCAGGATACTGATCAAGAAAATTCTCCTGAGCACACTTCAAAAGTTCCTCCCCTTCTCTGCCCTTAACACAATCACTGCCCCATTCAATATTGGGGTAGTTAAAGTCTCCTGTTATCACTACTCTATTGTTGTTGCACCTCTCACTAATTTCTTTGCAAATTGGCTCATCTATCTCCTTTCCACTATTTGGTGGCTTATAAAATACACCAAGTAGCGTATATAGATGGGAAAATTCACTCACGGTTTATTTTGATCAGTCTAGCTTTGACTCATTTTTTTTCTTTTCTGCTTAAAAAAACCCCAGAGTAACCACACTAAAAACTGAAACATGTCAAACATTTTTTTTATTCGTTTATGGGATGTGGGCGTCGCTGGCAAGGCCAGCATTTATTGCCATCCCTAACTGCCCTCGAGAAGGTGGTGGTGAGCCACCTTCTTGAACCACTGCAGTCCGTGTGGTGAAGGTACTCCCACAGTGCTGTTAGGTAGGGAGTGCCAGGATTTTGACCCAGCGACGATGAAGGATCGGCAATATACTTCTAAGTCAGGATGATGTGTGACCTGGAGGGGAACTTGGAGGTGGTGGTGTTCCCATGCGCCTGCTGCCCTTGTCCTTCTAGGTGGAAGAGGTCGCAGGTTTGGGAGGTGCTGCCAAAGAAGCCTAGGCGAGTTGCTGCAGTGCATCTTGTAGATGGTACACACTGCAGCCACGGTACACCGGTAGTGGAGAGAGTAAGCGTTTAAGGTGGTGTATGCGGTGCTAATCAAGCGGGCTGCTTTGTTCTGGATGGTGTTGCGCTTCTTGAGTGTTGTTGGAGTTGCACTCATCCAGGCAAGTGGCGAGTATTCCATCACACTCCTTACTTGTGTCTTATAGATGGTGGAAAGGCTTTGGGGAGTCAGATGGCGAGATACTGGCTGCAGAATACCTAGCTTCCAACCTGCTCTTGTTGCCACAGTATTTATGTGGCTGGTCCAGTTAAGTTTCTGGTCAATGGTGACCCCCAGGATGTTAATGGTGGGAGATTCGGTGATGGTAATGCCTTGTCAAGGGGAGGTGGTTAGACTCTCGCTTGTTGGAGATAGTCATTGCCTGGCACTTCTGTGGCGCAAATGTCACCTGCCACTTATCAGCCCAAGCCTGAACGTCGTTCAGGTCTTGTTGCATGCGTCATTATCTGAGGAGTTGTGAATGGCGCTGAACACTGTGCAATCATCAGCGAACATCCCCATTTCTGACCTTATGTTGGAGGGAAGGTCATTGATGAAGCAGCTGAAGATTGTTGGGCCTATGACACTGCCCTGAGGAACTCCTGCAGCGATGTCCTGGGGCTGTGATGATTGACCTTCAACCACTACAACCATCTTCCTTTGTGCTAGGTATGACTCCAGCCAGTGGAGCGCTTCCCCCCTCCCCACCCCCCGCTTCCCATTGACTTCCTTTTTACTAGGGCTCCTTGATGCCAGACTCGGTCAAATGTTGCCTTGATGTCAAGGGCAGTCACTCTCACCTCACCTCTGGAATTCAGCTTCTTTGTCCATGTTTGGACCAAGGCTGTAATGAGGTCTGGAGCCGAGTGGTCTTGGCGGAACCCAAACTGGGCCTCAGTGAGCAGGTTATTGGTAAGTGCCGCTTGATAGCACTGTCGATGACACCTTCCATCACTTTGCTGATGATTGAGAGTAGACTGATGGGGCGGTAATTGGCCGGGTTGGATTTGTCCTGCTTTTTGTGGACAGGACATACCTGGGCAGTTTTTCACATTGTCGTATAGATGCCAGTGTTGTAACTGTACTGGAACAGCTTGGCTAGAGGTGCAGCTAGTTCTGGAGCACGATAGCCGGGATGTTGTCGGGGCCCATAGCCTTTGCTGTATCCAGTACGCTCGGCCATTTCTTGATATCATGTGGAGTGAATCGAACTGGCTGAAGAACATAAGAAATAGGAGCAGGAGTAGGCCATTCGGCCCTTCGAGCCTGCTCCGCCATTCAGTAAGATCATAGCTGATCTTCTGCCTCAATTCCATTCACCGGCCCAATCGCCATATCCCTTGATGCCCTTACTAGTCAGAAATCTATCGACTTCTGTTTTGAATATACCCAATGACTGAGCCTCCACAGCCCTCTGGGGTAGAGAATTCCAAAGATTCGCCACCCTCTGTGTGAAGAAATGTCTTCTCATCTCAGTCCTGAATGGCCTCCCCTTTATCTTGAGTCTGTGGACCCTGGTTATAGACTCCCCAGCCAAGGGAAACATTCTCCCAGCATCCATCCTATCAAGCCCTGTAATAATTTTGTATGCTTCAATGAGATCCCCTCTCATTCTTCTGAATTCAAGAGAAAACTGGCCTAGTTTACTCAATCTCTTCTCATACGACAGTTCCGCCATCCCAGGAATCAATCTTGTGAACCTTCGTTACACTGCCTCTATGGCAAGTATATCCTTCCTTAGGTAAGGAGACCAAAACTGTACACAGTACTCCAGGTGTGGTCTCACCAAGGCCCTATATAACTGGCTTCTGTGATGGTGGGGACCTCAGGAGTAGGCCGATATGGATCATCCACTTGGCATTTCTGGCTGAAGATGGTTGCAAACGCTTCAGCCTTGTCTTTTGCACTCACGTGCTGGGCTCCACCATCATTGAGGATGGGGATGTTTATGGAACCTCCTCTTCCCGTTAGTTGTTTAAGGGTCCACCACCATTCACGACTGGATGTGGCAGGACTGCAGAGCTTTGAGCTGATCTGTTGATTGTGGGATCGCTTAGCCCTGTCTATAGCATGATGCTTCCGGTTTTTAGCATGCATGTAGTCCTGTGTTGCAGCTTCCCCAGGTTGGCACCTCATTTTTAGGTACACCTGGTGCTACTCCTGACATGCTCTTCTACACTCCTTATTGAACCAAGGTTTATCCCCTGGCTTGATGGTAATGGTAGAGTGAGGGAGATGCCGGGCTATGAGGTTACAGATTGTGGTGGAATACAATTCTGATACTGATGGCCCACAGCGCCTCATGGATGCCCAGTTTTGAGTTGCTAGATGTTTTGAATCTATCCCCTTTAGCACGGTGGTAGTGCCACACTACACGATGGAGGGTGTCCTCAGTGTGAAGACGGGACTTCGTCTCCACAATGACTACAGTGGTCACTGCTACTAATACTGTTATGGACAGATGCATCTGCGACAGGTAGATTGGTGAGGACAAGGTCAAGTAGGTTTTTCCCTCGTGTTGGTTCTCTCACCACCTGCTGCAGTCCTAGTCTGGCAGTTGTGTCCTTCAGGACTCGGCCAGCTCGGTCAGTAGTGGTGCTACCGAGCCACTCTTGGTGATGGACATTGAAGTCCCCCACCCAGAGTACATTCTGTGTCCTTGCTAATCTCAGTGCTTCTTCATGGTGTAGTACTGATTCATCAGCTGAGGGAGGGTGGTAGGTGGTAATCAGCAGGAGGTTTCCTTGCCCATGCTTAACTTGAAGCCATGAGACTTCATGGGGTCCGGAGTCAATGTTGAGGACACCCAGGGCCACTCCTTCCCCACTGTATAGCACTGTGCCGCCACCCCTGGTGGGACAGGACATACCCAGGGGATGGTGATGGAGGAGTTTGGGGCTGAAAGGTATGATTCTGTGAGTATGGCCATGTCAGGCTGTTGCTCGACTGTGGGACAGCTCTCCCAATTTTGCAGGGTTGACTGGGCTGGGTGTGCCGTTGCCATGTCCATAGCCGGTGCGAAGGTCGATGCCGGGTAGTCCTTCTGGTTTCATTCTTATTACAGTATTGTGTTTCGTAGCGGTTTGTTACAACTGAGTGGCTTGCTAGGCCATTTCAGAGGACAGTTAAGAGTCAACCACATTGCTGTGGGTCTGGAGTCACATATAGACCAGACCAGGTAAGGACGGCAGATTTCCTTCCCTAAAGGACATTAGTGAACCAGTTGGGTTTTTATGACAATCCGATAGTTTCATGGTTACCCATTACTGATACTAGCTTTTTATTCCAGATTTATTTAATTATTTGAATTTAAATACCCCAGCTGCCATGGTGGGATTTCAACTCACGTCTCTGGATCATTAGTCCAGGCCTCTGGATTACTAGTCCAATGACATTACCACAACGCTACCGTTCCCTTTATATTATACAATCAATAACCCTGTAATATCCCTGAACAGCCTCATTAGCCTCTTCTATCACACATGTAAATTGTTGATGGCAAACATATTGTATAACTGATCGACATTATATATTGCTATAGCTGAACATTTTAAAATCAGCTTTATGCAGTGCTTTGTACTCATTTTTGTAGTGGGAGCTCCTGATGTAGCAATGAAACAAGTAATCGTACAACTTTGGTTGCTAACATTTCACTAGGATCAAAATCTATCTGTCTGTAAAATGTGTCATTTTAGCAGTTAGGCAGATTAAATACTTACAACTAATAGTTGTAATTGTGCCCGTTTCATTTCCACCTCAATACTCCCCTCTAAATTGTGAGGGTAGTATGATCTTGATTATGAAATTATCTACTGTCACAATCAAGGTCACTATCAGCTCTCTCCAGCTCCCTCCCCTCCTGCTCCCTCTTCTCCCTGTCCTGCTCCCACTTCCTCTTCCCTTCTCCTGCTCCATCTTTTCTCCCTACTCTCTGCTCCCCTTTCCTCTCCCAGCTACCTCCGCCTTGCTTCCCATTCCTCTCCCATCTCCCTCCACCCCTTCCCTTTCCCGTCTCCATCTACACCTCCCTCTTCTACCCCAGCTCCCTCATCATAGAAACATAGAAGATAGGAGCAGGAGTAGGCCATTCGGCCCCTCGAGTCTGCTCCACCATTCAATGAGATCATGGCTGATCATCCAAATTCAGTACCCTGCTATAATTATGGGGGATTTTAACTTTCATATTAACTGGACAAATCAAATTGGGCAGGGCAGCCTTGAGGAAGAGTTCATTGAGTGTATTAGGGATGGGTTTCTTGAGCAGTATGTAACTGAACCGACCAGGGGGCAAGCAACCTTAGATCTGGTCCTGTGTAATGAGACAGGATTAATTAAAAATGTCCTAGTGAAGGATCCCCTTGGAATGAGTGACCATACATGGTTGAATTCCATATTCAATTAGAGGGTGAGAAGGTTGGATCTCAAACAAACGTACTGAGCTTGAATAAAGGAGACTATGAAGCTATGAGAGTGGAATTGAATAGAGTGGACTGGGAAAATAGATTAAAGGGTAAGACGGTACATGATCAGTGGTGTACATTCGAGGAGTTATTTTACAACTTTCAAGAAAAATATATTCCACTGAGGAAAAAAGGGTGTAAAAGAAAAGACAGCCATCCGTGGCTAAGTAAAGTAATTAAGGATAGTATCCGACTAAAAACAAGGGCATATAAGGTAGCCAAATCTAGTGGGAGGATAGAAGATTGGGAAGTCTTTAAAAGACAGCAAAAAATAACTAAAAGATTGATTAAGAAAGGGAAGATAGATTATGAAAGTAAATTAGCAAAAAATATAAAAACAGATAGCAAGAGTTTCTATAGTTATATAAAAAGAAAAAGGGTGGCTAATGTAAATGTTGGTCCCTTAGAGGATGAGACCGGGAAATTAATGGTGGGAAACATGGAGATGGCAAAAACGCTGAATAAATATTTTGTATCAGTCTTTACAGTAGAAGACACTAAGAATATCCCAACACTGGACAAACAGGGGGCTCTAGGGGGGGGGGTGAGAAGCTAAATACGATTAAAATCACTAAGGAAGTGGTACTCGGTAAAATAATGGGACTTAAGGCGGATAAATCCCCTGGACCTGATGTCTTACATCCTAGGGTCTTGAGGGAAGTGGCGGTAGGGATTGTGGATGCATTGGTAATAATTTTCCAAAACTCCCTGGACTCAGCAAAGGTCCCGGCAGATTGGAAAACTACTAATGTAACACCCTTATTTAAAAAGGGTAGTAGACAGAAGGCTGGAAACTATAGACCAGTTAGCCTAACATCTGTGGTTGGTAAAATTTTAGAGTCCATTATTAAGGAGACAGTAACGGGACATTTGGATAAACATAATTTAATAGGACAAAGTCAGCATGGTTTTACGAAGGGGAAGTCATGTTTGACAAATTTGCTTGAGTTCTTTGAGGACGTAACATACAGGGTGGATAAAGGGGAACCAGTGGACATAGTGTATTTAGACTTCCAAAAGGCATTTGACAAGGTGCCACACAAAAGATTATTGCTCAAGATAAAAAATCACGGGATTGGGGGTAATATTGTGGCATGGGTGGAAGATTGGCTATCTAACAGAAAGCAGAGAGTTGGGATAAATGGTTCATTCTCAGACTGGCAATCAGTAACTAATGGTGTTCCGCAGGGGTCAGTGCTGGGACCCCAACTCTTCACAATTTATATTAACGATTTGGAGGAAGGGACCGAGTGTAACATATCAAAGTTTGCAGATGATACAAAGATGAGAGGGAAAGTAGTGAGTGGGGAGGACATAAAAAACCTGCAAAGGGACATAGGCAGGCTAAGTAAGTGGTCAGAGATTTGGCAGATGGAATATAATACTGGAAAGTGTGAGGTTATGCACTTTGGCAGGAAAAATCATAGAGCAAGTTATTATCTTAATGGCAAGAAACTGGAAAGTACTGCAGTACAAAGGGATCTGGGGGTCCTGGTGCACGAAACTCAAAAAGTTAGTATGCAGGTGCAGCAGGTGATCAAGAAGGCCAATGGAATGTTGGCTTTTATTGCTAGGGGGATGGAATATAAAAACAGGGAGGTATTGCTGCAGTTGTACAAGGTATTGGTGAGACCACACCTGGAATACTGCATACAGTTTTGGTGTCCATACTTAAGAAAGGACATACTTGCTCTTGAGGCAGTACAAAGAAGGTTCACTCGGTTAATCCCGGGGATGAGGGGGTTGACATATGAGGAGAGGTTGAGTAGATTGGGACTCTACTCATTGGAGTTCAGAAGAATGAGAGGCGATCTTATTGAAACATGTAAGATTGAGAAGGGGCTTGATCGGGTGGATGCGGTGAGGATGTTCCCAATGATGTGTGAAACTAGAACTAGGGGGCATAATCTTAGAATAAGGGGCTGCTCTTTCAAAACTGAGATGAGGAGAAACTTCTTCACTCAGAGGGTGGTAGGTCTGTGGAATTTGCTTCCCCAGAGAGTTGTGGGAGCTACATCATTAAATAAATTTAAAACAGAAATAGAGTTTCCTAGAAGTAAAGGGAATTAGGGGTTACGGGGAGCGGACAGGAAATCGGACATGAGTCTAGGTTCGGATCGGTCATGGCCCTGTGGGTGGCAGAGCGGGCCCAGGGGCCGTGTAGCCTGGTCCTGCTCCTACTTCTTGTGTTCTAATTCTGTGTTAGATTTCAGGAGATGGTTCTATTCACAGGGATTAGTGGAGACCTCCGGAACAGGCTGCCAGCTAGGAGTCCTTCAAGAGTAAATTGGGCCTGTTCCTGGCTGGGGTGGAGATCACCTCTTACAGAAGGTAAGTACTGCAGGAAATAGAGGGACAGAGTGATCTCCTGGACGAGTTTCGATCGCCTAGATGGGTCGGAGAGGAATTTCCGAGAATTTTTATCCCAAATTGGCCATTGGGTTTTTTAATCTGGTTTTTCGCCTCTCCCGGGAGATCACATGGGTTCGGGTGGGATGGAGAGTGAAAGTAGATTTGAGGTTAGGATCAGATCAGCCATGATCTTATTGAATGGCGGAGCAGGCTCGAGGGACCGATTGGCCTACTCCTGCTCCTATTTCTTATGTTCTTATGTCCCTCCCTTCTCCCCATATCCCTTGATCCCTTTAGCCTTAAGAAATATATCTAACTCCTTCTTGAATATAGTTAATGAATTGGCCTCCACTGCCTTCTGTGGTAGAGAATTCCACAGGTTCACCACTCTCTGGGTGAAGAAGTTCCTCCTCATCTCTGTCCGAAATGGCTTACCCCTTATCCTTAGACTGTGACCCCTGGTTCTGGACTCCCCGGGTCATCAGGAACATCCTTCCTGCATCTAGTCTGTCTAGTCCTGTTAGAATTTTATAAGTTTCAATGAGATCCCCTCTCATTCTTCTAAATCCAGCGAGTATAAGCCCACCGACCCAATCTCTCCTCATACGTCATTCCTGCCATCCCAGGTATCAGTCTGGTGAATCTTCGCTGCACTCCCTCCATGGCAAGAACATCCTTCCTCAGATAACATCCTGCTGTCTGCCACTCCCTATGCCCTTCTTCCACCCTTCCATCTGCCTTCACCCCACCCCCTTTTTGGTCCAATTCAATTATTCACTCTCTAACCTGAATACGGCAATTGGTCTTGACTCACAGTCTGCAAGTACGACTATATTATTAAAGTAGCTGGAGTGCCCGGCGGTGCCGAGGCTTTTTCGAGGGCATGTTGTTGGAAGAGAGAGAGAGAGAGAGAGAGAGAGAGAGAGCGCGCGACTGGGGGGGGGGGGGAAGAGAGAGAGAGAGCGGCTGGGGAGGAAGAGAGAGAGAGAGCGGCTGGGGAGGAAGAGAGAGAGAGCGACTGGGGAGGAAGAGAGAGAGAGCGACTGGGGAGGAAGAGAGAGAGAGCGACTGGGGAGGAAGAGAGAGAGAGCGACTGGGGAGGAGAGAGAGAGAGCGACTGGGGAGGAAGAGAGAGAGAGCGACTGGGGAGGAAGAGAGAGCGCGACTGGGGAGGAAGAGAGAGAGAGCGACTGGGGGGGAAGAGAGAGCGCGACTGGGGGGGAAGAGAGAGAGCGACTGGGGGGAAGAGAGAGAGCGACTGGGGGGAAGAGAGAGCGCGACTGGGGGGGAAAGAGAGAGAGCGACTGGGGGGGGAAGAGAGAGAGCGACTGGGGTGGGGAAGAGAGAGAGCGACTGGGGTGGGGAAGAGAGGAGAGCGACTGGGGGGGGGAAGAGAGAGAGCGACTGGGGGGGAAGAGAGAGAGCGACTGGGGGGGAAGAGAGAGAGCGGACTGGGGGGGAAGAGAGAGAGCGACTGGGGGGGAAGAGAGAGAGCGACTGGGGGGGAAGAGAGAGCGCGACTGGGGGGGAAGAGAGAGAGCGCGACTGGGGGGGAAGAGAGAGCGCGACTGGGGGGGGAAGAGAGAGCGCGACTGGGGGGGAAGAGAGAGCGCGACTGGGGGGGAAGAGAGAGCGCGACTGGGGGGGGAAGAGAGAGCGCGACTGGGGGGGGAAGAGAGAGCGCGACTGTGGGGGGAAGAGAGAGCGCGACTGGGGGGGGAAGAGAGAGCGCGACTGGGGGGGGAAGAGAGGAGCGCGACTGGGGGGGAAGAGAGAGAGCGACTGGGGGGGAAGAGAGAGAGCGACTGGGGGGGAAGAGAGAGAGCGACTGGGGGGGAAGAGAGAGAGCGACTGGGGGGGGAAGAGAGAGAGCGACTGGGGGGGAAGAGAGAGAGCGACTGGGGGGGAAGAGAGAGAGCGACTGGGGGGGGAAGAGAGAGCGCGACTGGGGGGGAAGAGAGCGCGCGACTGGGGGGGAAGAGAGAGCGCGACTGGGGGGGAAGAGAGAGCGCGACTGGGGGGGAAGAGAGAGCGCGACTGGGGGGGAAGAGAGAGCGCGACTGGGGGGGGAAGAGAGAGCGCGACTGGGGGGGAAGAGAGAGCGCGACTGGGGGGAAGAGAGAGCGCGACTGGGGGGGGAAGAGAGAGCGCGACTGGGGGGGGAAGAGAGAGAGCGACTGGGGGGGAAGAGAGAGAGCGACTGGGGGGGGAAGAGAGAGAGCGACTGGGGGGGAAGAGAGAGAGCGACTGGGGGGGAAGAGAGAGAGCGACTGGGGGGGGAAGAGAGCGACTGGGGGGAAGAGAGAGAGCGACTGGGGGATAGAGAGAGAGCGACTGGGGGGTAGAGAGAGAGCGACTGGGGGGTAGAGAGAGAGCGACTGGGGGGTAGAGAGAGAGCGACTGGGGGGTAGAGAGAGAGCGACTGGGGGGTAGAGAGAGAGCGACTGGGGGGTAGAGAGAGAGCGACTGGGGGGTAGAGAGAGAGCGACTGGGGGGTAGAGAGAGAGCGACTGGGGGGTAGAGAGAGAGCGACTGGGGGGTAGAGAGAGAGCGACTGGGGGGTAGAGAGAGAGCGACTGGGGGGTAGAGAGAGAGCGACTGGGGGGTAGAGAGAGAGCGACTGGGGGGTAGAGAGAGAGCGACGGGGGGTAGAGAGAGAGCGACTGGGGGGTAGAGAGCGACTGGGGGGTGGGTAGAGAGCGACTGGGGGGTGGGTAGAGAGCGACTGGGGGGTAGAGAGAGAGCGACTGGGGGGTAGAGAGAGAGCGACTGGGGGGTAGAGAGAGAGCGACTGGGGGGTAGAGAGAGAGCGACTGGGGGGTAGAGAGAGAGCGACTGGGGGGTAGAGAGAGAGCGACTGGGGGGTAGAGAGAGAGCGACTGGGGGGTAGAGAGAGAGCGACTGGGGGGTAGAGAGAGAGCGACTGGGGGGTAGAGAGAGAGCGACTGGGGGGTAGAGAGAGAGCGACTGGGGGGTAGAGAGAGAGCGACTGGGGGGTAGAGAGGAGAGCGACTGGGGGGTAGAGAGAGAGCGACTGGGGGGTAGAGAGAGCGCGACTGGGGGGTAGAGAGAGAGCGACTGGGGGGTAGAGAGAGAGCGACTGGGGGGGTAGAGAGAGAGCGACTGGGGGGTAGAGAGAGAGCGACTGGGGGGTAGAGAGAGAGCGACTGGGGGGTAGAGAGAGAGCGACTGGGGGGTAGAGAGAGAGCGACTGGGGGGTAGAGAGAGCGCGACTGGGGGGTAGAGAGGAGCGCGACTGGGGGGTAGAGAGAGCGCGACTGGGGGGTAGAGAGAGAGCGACTGGGGGGGGGGAAGAGAGAGCGCGACTGGGGGGGGGGAAGAGAGAGAGCGACTGGGGGGGAGAGAGAGAGAGCGACTGGGGGGTCGAGAGAGCGCGACTGGGGGGTCGAGAGAGCGCGACTGGGGGGGGAAGAGAGAGCATGACTGGGGGGGGAAGAGAGAGAGCGACTGGGGGGGAAGAGAGAGAGCGACTGGGGGGAAGGAGAGGAGGGGAGGGGGAGGATGGGGGAGGAGGGGAGGAGAGGAGGGGAGGGGAGTGGAGAGGGGGGAGGGTAGGAAGGGGGAGGAGGGGAGGGAGGGGGGAAGGGGGGGGAGGGGGAAGGGGAGGGGAGTGGAGGAGGGGGGAGGGAGTAGCGGGGGAGGGGGGAAGGAGGGAGGGGAGAGGGAAGGGGAGAGGAAGGGGAGGAGAGGATGGGGAGGGGGAGGGGAGGGGAGTGGAGGAGGAGGGGGGAGGGGAGGGGGGAGGGAGTAGGGGGGGGAGGGGGAGGAGGGGAGGGTAGGGGGGGAAGGGGGAGGAGGGGAAGGGGGAGGAGGGGAAGGGGAAGGGGGAGAGGAGGGGAGGGGAGGAGGAGGGGAGGGAGGGGGAGGGAGGGGAGGAGGAGGGGAGGGAGGAGGGGAGGGAGGGGGAAGGGGGGAGGGGGAGTAGGGGGGGGGGAAGGGGGGGAGGGAGTAGGGGGGGGGGGAAGGGGGAGAAGAGGGGGAAGGGGGGAGGAGGGGGAGGAGGGAGAGGGGGAGGAGAGGGAAGGGGGAGGAGGGGAGGGAGGGGGGAGGGAGGGGGGGAGGGGGGGAGGAGGGGGAGGGGGGAGGGGGGAGGAGGGGAGGGGGAAGGGGGAGGAGGGGAGGGGAGGGGGGGAGGGGGGGAGGGGGGGAGGGAGGGGAAGGGGGAGGAGGGGAGGGAGGGAGGGAGGGGAGGGGGGGAGGGGGGAGGAGGGGAGGGAGGGGAGGGGAGGGAGGGGGGAGGGGGGGAGGAGGAGAGGGAGGGGGGAAGGGGGGGAGGGAGGGGGGAAGGGGGAGGAGGGGAAGGGGGAGGAGGGGAGGGGGGGAAGGGGAGGGGGAAGGGAGGGAGCGAGGGAGGGGGGGAAGGGGGAAGAGGGGAGGGGAGGAGGGGAGGGGGAGTGGGGAAGGGGGAGGCGAGGAGGGGGGCGAGAGAGAGGGGGGGGAAAGGGGAGGAGGGGAGGAAGGGGGGGGAGGAGGGGAGGGAGGGGGGGAAGGGGGAGGAGGGGAGGGGGGAAAGGGGGAGGAGGGAAGGGGGGAAGGTGGAGGAGGGGAGGAGGAGGGGGGCGGGGAGGGAGGAGGGGGGCGAGGAGGGGAAGGGGGGGAGGAGGGGAGGGGGAGGGGGAGGGGAGGGGGAGGAGGGGAGGGAGGAGGAGGGGGGAAGAGGGAGGGGGGGAAGAAGGGAGGAGGGGAGGGAGGAGGGGGAGTCGAGGAGGGGAGGGGAGGAGGGGGGAGGAGGAGGGAGGAGGGGGGAGGAGGAGGGGGAAGGGGAGGGAGGAGGGGAGGGGGAGGGAGGAGGGGGAGGAGAGGAGGGGGGGAGGAGAGGAGGGGGGGAGGAGAGGGAGGGGGGAAAGGGGAGGAGGGGAGGAGGGGAGGAGGGGGGGGAGGGGGGGGAGAGGGGAGGGGGGGAGGGAGGGGGGAGAGGGAGGGGGGTAGGGAGGGGGGGAGAGGTGAGGGGGGGAGGGAGGGGGGGGAGGGGGAGAGTCCCCTGATCTCCCGAGCCCCGCCCCCCCATCACCCGAGCCCTGCCCCCCCCCGATCTCCGGAGCCCCCCCCCGATCTCCGGAGCCCCGCCCCCCCGAGCCCCGCCCTCCCGATCTCCCGAGTCCCCCGCCCCCCATCTCCCGAGGTCCCACCCCGCCATCTCCCGATGTCCCGCCCCGCGATGTCGCGGAGCCCCCGCCCCCCCGATGTCCCGAGCCCTGCCCCCGCCCTCCCGAGCACCGAGCACCGGCCTCCCGCTCTCCGGAGCCCCGCCCCGCCCGCTCTCCGGAGCCCCGCCCCTCCCGAGCTGGCTTCAAGACCGCCGATTGCGGCTCAGAGACGGCTGGCGGGCCCGGTTGCCGGGGTAACCCTTCTCGCTCTCCAAGCCGATTGCGGCTGTGAGAGACGGCCGGCGGGCCCGGTTGCCGGGGGGTAACCCTTGCCGCTCTCTAAGCCCCGCCCAAGGTCCGCACTCCGAGAGCCCCCGCCCGAGCCGAGCGGGGGAACAGAGAGGAGACGCCGCGTCTCAGTTGCTCCTGCTGCGCGCGCACCCTTTAGTAAGGGTAGCGGCGCTCGGCTGAGGCCCGCCCCTCCAGCCTTCACAAAGATGGCGGCGATCGGGGGCCGCTTGTTGACTGGGGCCGGGAGGTGCCTAGCTCGGGCGTGGGTGCGGAGGAGAGGCCGAGGCCTTCGAGGCCTACCAGGAAAAATGGGGAAAGGTAGGAAAATTAATGAGATTAGATAAAAGATTTAGAAAGTAATTCACTTTTTTTTTTAAAGAATTTGTGTTTTAAAAGCAACGTTGTTTTGAAAGACGCAGAAAGCGGGAAAAAGGAAAAGTTTGGAATCAAGATGGTGGCGACTCACCTCGGTTCAGAACGATAAGGCCCGCCCACACACGCACCGATTGGTCGACCGTCAGGTCACCAAAGCGTAGGATTGGTCAATCGTCCCGTCACTCGACCGTAGGAGGGCCCGGCTGCACGCGCCAGGAACCTGGCGTACGATTGGTCGCCCTCAAGGTCACTCTGTCGCTAATGAGCGGATAATGAGCGGAATTTTGAAGGTTTTTCGGATACCGCGGGCGCAATTTTTGTCCGGCCGAAACGTAAATACGCTTACCATTGTTTTGGAACAGTGAGCTTTCTTTCGACGTAACGCACGCGTAGGTACGCTCTGTAACTTTCGAGCGCATAGCCGGACAGACGCACACCCGAGGACAGACAGAAGGACAGACAGAAAGACAGACAGAAGTATCCGCTTATATATATTATATAATATAGATAGAAGATAGATGAGATATGTCCTGCTTGCCATATTGCATTTTAAAGTCCAATGCAACCTTTTTTCCTGTGATGGGAACAATTAGCTTCTTAGGACATTCCAGTTTTTACGTAGTATTACACAATATACACAGCACAGAAACAGGCCATTCGGCCCAACAGGTCCATGCCGGTGTTTATGCTCCACATGAGCCTTCTGCCAGCCTTCTTCATCTATCCCCATCAACATATCCTTCTATTCCTTTCTCCCACATGTGTTTATCTAGCTTTCCCTTAATAGCATCTATGCCAGTTGCCTCAACTACTCCTTGTGGTAGTGAGTTCCACATTCTAACTACTCTCTGGGTAAAGAAGTTTCTCCTAAATTCCCTAATGGATTTATTAGTGCCTATCATATAGTTATGGCACCCAGTTCTGGTCTCCTCTGCAAGTGGAAACACCTTCTCTAAGCCTACCCTATCAAACCCTTTCATAGCCTTAAAGGCCTCTATCACCCCCTTAATCTTCTCTTTTCTAAGAAAAGAGGACTGTTCAATCAGGCAGCAGAGTTTTAGATGAGCTCCAGTTTACGGAGGGTGGAAGGTGGGATCCAGCCAGGAGAGCACTGGAATAGTCGAGTCTAGAGGTAACAAAGGCATGGATGTTTCAACAGCAGATGAGCTGAGGCAGGAGCGCAGACGGGCGATGTTACGGAGGTGGTCTTGGTGATGGAAAGGATATGGGGTCGGAAGCTCAGCTCAGGGTTAAATAGGACACCATGGTTGCGAATGGTCTGGTTCAGCCTCAGAAAGTGACCAGGGAGAGGGATGGAATCGGTGGATAAGGAATGGAGTTTGTGGTAGCGACCGAAGAGAATGGCTTACATTTTCCCAATATTTAATTGGAGGAAATTTCTGCTTGTCCAATATTGGATGTCGGACAAGCAGAGTGACAAATCAGAGGAAGTGGAGGGGTCGAGAGAGGTGGTGGCGAGGTAGAGCTGCATGTCATCAGTGTATATGTACAACTTGATGTTATGTTTTCGAATGATGTCGCCGAGGGGCAGCATGTAGATGAGAAATAGGAGGGGACCAAGAATAGATCCTTGTAACCAGGAGATTATTCAAGATGCAGTGAGTTCATTGGAGAGCGGCTAAAATGGTTTCCATTGTTATTCTGAAGTATGGCTGGAGCAGATGAAGTACCAAAATTCAGCCTTTCAGCTGCTATAAATAAGACATTTGTTCTACAAATTTACCTGACAAATTTCATAGATCAATTTGGAAATTTTAGGAGCAATTTCTTTGCAACACAATGTTTTGAACATTTAGTGCATATAAGATTCCCCAGTCATAACAAACATGACAGGATACAAAATGTCTGGGTGTGATTTCACCCATGCATGAAGTTACTTTCATTCCTACGCATACATCTTTAAACTGTGAAAATAAAAATTAGAAATGACAAAAATGAATGTTCTAGTAAACTGTGCTGGAGCTACGCTAGTTCAAGCTTGCACCACCATATCTTTCAAATATTATATATTAAGAATATAAAGATATTTCTCATCAGTCACATCATTAACTGTTAATACAAAACAGCCTCCTACTTGTTTTTTTTCTCCTCATGTCGTTGATATTAACTTGTAACAACACCGCCAGGGAATCACAATGATGAAATGTAAAGTTGCATGGACACAAATGAAAACATATTAGTTGAGTCAGTTCTTGTGACTAGGTGGAGCAAAACGTTAATCTCTTGCTTGCACCTGAATAAACTGTGCAAACTAGGCACCTTCACAAACAAAAACTTATTCAACAATCTACCCTTGATAAGCACTATAAACATGCATACATAGATAACTTTGCAAGCATATCTGCATTAAACTGGAGGTAATTATATTTTTATACATTTAAATATGATCAACATCGAAAATTTCAAACCATTTTGTTGTGAATTTCCTTTAAAATGCCTCAGTACCCATCAAGATTAGGCATGCTGTGTTCTAGCAACCAGAACAGGAAAACAAAGATACATAACATCTGAAGTAAATGAAGCACTGCAAGCAATCCCTCTGGACATAATGTTCAATTATTGCAAAACAAAAGGTTCATCAAATACAAACACTTGTGTGAACCATTAGTAACTGTAATATTCTTTTGAGTTCTTTTTGTTTGGGAGAAGCAGCAGAATAGAGCAGCAAGAGATGAAGCTTTTAGATTAGATTCAAACATTCATAACGCTGAGGACTAGACAATGATGATGAGCCGAGAGTAATGCAATAATATTTAAAAACACACACATCTATTAATTTGTTTAGGGACTGAGTTTTAGTTGAATTACATAGAGCAAAGATATCAATGTGTGATTGTTTCTTCAAGGCATTTCCAATCTGTTATAACTCGTGCTGCTTGATTGCCTCAAAAATTTAGAAAGGGAAGTAGACAAAAGGCTGGAAATTATAGACCAGTTAGCCTAACATCTGTGGTTGGTAAAATGTTGGAGTCCATTATTAAGGAAGCAGTAGCAGGACATTTGGATAAGCATAATTTAATCGGACAGAGTCAGCATGGTTTTATGAAGGGGAAATCATGCTTGACAAATTTGCTCGAATTCTTTGAGGATGTAACAAACAGGGTGGATAAAGGGGAACCAGTGGATGTGGTGTATTTGGACTTCCAAAAGGCATTTGACAAGGTGCCACACAAAAGATCACTGCACAAGATAAAAAATCACAGGATTGGGGGTAATATACTGGCATGGGTGGAAGATTGGCTATCTAACAGAAAACAGAGAGTTGGGATAAATGGTTCATTCTCAGACTGGCAATCAGTGACTAGTGGTGTTCCGCAGGGGTCACTGCTGGGACCCCAACTCTTTACAATCTATATTAACGATTTGGAAAATAACAACAGAGAATGCTGGAAAAACTCAGCAGGTCAGGCAACATCCGTGGAGAGAAATTAAAGTTGACGTTTCGGGTTGAAACCCTTCTTCAAAACTGGAAAGAAAATAAAAAGATCGAAGGTAAAGCTGCGATCGAACAAAAGAAGAAAAGGAGACAATAAAAGGTATTAGAAGCCAGATGAGATGGTAATGAGCCCGTGGAGACAAAAGGCAGCTGAGATTAGGTGTGAAGTGTACTGGCAGGATAAGGACAGCTGCCAGGTGAGAGAGAGAAACAAAAGGAAAGGAGGGGGGGGGGGAGGGGGGGAAGGAGGACCCAAAACAAAGGGGTGGAAAAAATTTAAAGGAAAAAAGTAATAGAGGCCGAGGTTATGATCTGAAATTATTGAACTCGATATTGAGTCCGGAAGGCTGCAAAGTGCCTAATCGGAAGATGAGGTGCTGTTCCTCGAGTTTACGTTGAGCTTCCGTGGAACAATACAAGAGGCCAAGAACGGTGAGGTCCAAGTGGGAATGGAGTGGTGAATTAAAATGTCAGGCGACCGGAAGCTCGGGTCACCCTTACGGACTGAATGGAGGTGTTCCGCAAAGCGGTCACCCAATCTGCGTTTGGTCTCCCCAATGTAGAAGTGCAACGTATCCAAGTTTGCCAATGATACAAAGATGGGAGGGAAAGCAGTGAGTGAGGAGGACATAAAAAACCTGCAAAAGGACATAGACAGGCTAAGTGAGTGGGCAGAAATTTGGCAGATGGAATATAATGTTGGAAAGTGTGAGGTTATGCACTTTGGCAGAAAAAAATCAAAGAGCAAGTTATTATCTAAATGGAAAGAAACTGCAAAGTGCTACAGTACAAAGGGATCTGGGGGTCCTGGTGCATGAAACACAGAAGGTTAGTATGCAGGTACAGCAGGTGATCAGGAAGGCCAATGGAATCTTGGCTTTTATTGCAAGGGGGATGGAGTATAAAAGCAGGGAAGTCTTGCTTCAGTTATACAGGGTACTGGTGAGACCATACCTGGAATACTGCGTACAGTTTTGGTTTCCATATTTAAGAAAAGATATACTTGCTCTCGAGGCAGTTCAGAGAAGGTTCACTCGGTTGATTCTGGAGATGAGGGGGTTGACTTATGAGGAAAGGTTGAGTAGGTTGGGCCTCTACTCATTGGAATTCAGAAGAATGAGAGGTGAGCTTATCGAAACATATAAGATTGTGAGGGGGCTTGATCGGGTGGATGCGGGGAGGACGTTTCCACTGATGGGTGAGACTAGAACTAGGGGGCATAATCTTAGAATAAGGGGCTGCCCTTTCAAAACTGAGATGAGGAGAAACTTCTTCACTCAGAGGGTAGTAAATCTATGGAATTTGCTACCTCAGAGAGCTGTGGAAGCTGCGACATTAAATAAATTTAAAACGGAGATAGACAGTTTCCTAGCTGATAAGGGAATTAAGGGTTATGGGGAGCGGGCAGGGAAGTGGACGTGAGTCTAGGTTCGGATCAGCCATGATCGTATTGAATGGCGGAGCAGGCCCGAGGGGCCGTATGGCCTACTCCTGCTCCTACTTCTTATGTTCTTATGTAAATGGAAGTTGATTTACAAGACAGGAAAGCTGATGCACAATTAAATCATTTTATCAGAAGTTTGGCTCAATTGTAAGCATTCTCATCTGAGTCAGAATGTTGTGTTTTCAAGCTGCACTCCAGAACTTAAGCACACAACCTAAGCTGACACTTCAATGCTATAGTGACGGGGTGCTGCACTGTCGGTAGTGCTGTCTTTTGTTATCTGTTCAGGTGACTGAGAAACATCTTACACTACTATTGAGAAGCGAGTTCTTCCAGTGCTCTCACCAATGTTCATCCTTCAACCAACATCACCAAAACAGATTAATTTATCATTTCTCATTTGCTGTGCGAGACATTTGTGTGCACAAATATGCTACACATATCAAACATCTGCACTTCAAAAGTAATTAATTGGCTGCTAAGTGCTTTGGGATGTCCTGAGGATGAAAGGCACTAAATAAATGCAAGCCTAACTTTCTTTTCTGTAGTGCTTCATCACAAAACATTGTAGCCTTAAGCACCTCACGAGTTCAGACAATCTCCCACCGTTCTGATTGGAGATCAGCAGAACCCCACCTACAGACTTTGATAGGATTAACGCGGATGTGCTAACCCTTAGATCTTTGACCCATACATTATAAAAGTTAAGAGAAATAAATAAAAGAAAAAAAAAGGTACTCTGGGAATAAAGTATTTCTGGAGTAAGTGTGACCATTTACTTCTTTAAGCACAGTCACAATTTGTCACCAGATCATTTCAATACAAACTTTGGAGGATATGTGAGGATGAACATCAGCATTTGTGGAGTGCAACACGCAGGATTTTAAAATAAACTAAAATCTCACATTGAAGTCAATGATATTTTAAACAAATTTAGAGCATAATGCACCATGTAAATACTGCAGCTTTAAAACAGTTTGTGAAATGTTAATGCATGCTACTTTATTCATATAAATAATGTTCAATCAGAAGTTCTAAATCATTCTAAACTTACCGCATAGCAACAGAACCAGTGCAAAGTGTTCACACGCATGCGAATGATATTGTTTAAACAACAGTAAGTAGTAAAGAGGACATAATTAATTCAGTTATTTATCTGTTAATTTGAATTTTTCAAGCATAAAATGCCTGCGGTGCTGTTTTATATACATGGCTTAATTCAAATTACTGGATAAATCTAATTTCTTTTGAGCAAAAAAAAACTTTGCATTAACAGGAGAAGATTGTAATAGCTTCAGCATCTCCCTGGATGTAATGAATATTTCATCTTGGGACAAATGTGCAGCATACTTGAACTTTCCAAAACAGAAACATGGGGCTGCATGTTATTCCTTATTGTGCTGAAAACCAGTATAAAGGTTGCCATGTATGTGTAGGAGCAGTGAGGAGGAGAATGGTGTGTATCTGCAACAAAAAAAATTGCACAAAATATTGATAATATCAAGCACAGGCCACTTGATTTATATAAAAACAGTTGAGCCTACAACTTGATTTATTAAAAAAATAATCAAGCATGCTACTTCTCCCTGAAGAATTTATACAAAAAATTCAAAACACATCAGACAGAAAACAATTTTAACAATTCTTGAACATTTGATAAACTACCTATAGCCAAGAAATTGTTTTTGATTAACCATGCCAACTTCCACTTGGATTATATTGTATTTGTCCTGTCACGCAACTTCATCTAGAAAATGTCCTTGCATTCCTACTGAGCAAAGAGAGGCTTTTTGAGTAAGTAAAAACATGAAAGCAGAAGTTCTTGATTAGTGGTGATTTTTTTCTGAAACTAGATTAAACTTGTGCAGCTGTAGCTTTCGTTAACCATACGGCTGTTTCATTCAACCATGAGGAATGTGCAGTGACACCAACTGTAAATTGTTCTGGTTGATGAATTCTACAATAAAAACAAATAACGTTGTTTTTCAAAGATTCTTTTAATCTATATCTTCTATATATATAAATCGGTACTTCTGTCCTTCTGTCATCGCCTGTGCGTCTGTCGGGCTATGCGCTCGAAAGTTACAGGGCGTACCTACGCGCAGCGTTACCTCCAAAGAAAGCTGACGCTTCCGAGACGGTTTTAAGCGTATTTACGTTTCGGCCGGGCTAAAATCGCGCCCGCGGTATCCCAAAAATCTTCAACATTCCGCTCATTAGCATCTCATTATCCGCTCATTAGCGACAGAGTGACCTCGAGCTCGACCAATCGTACGCCGGGTTGCTGGCGTGTGCCGCCGGGCCAATCGGTGCGTGTGTGGCCGGCCTTATCGTTCTGAACCGAGGTGAGTTGCCGCCATCTTGATTCCAAACTTTTCCTTTCTTTTTCCCGCTTTTTGCATCTTAAAAAAAACGTTGCTTTTAAAACACATATTGTTTTAAAAAAAAATTATTTAGAAAGTAATTAACTTATCTAATCTCATTAATTTTCCTACCTTTCCCCGTTTTTCCAGGTAGGCCTAGAAGCCTCGGCGTCTCCTCTGCACCCACGCCCGAGCTAGGCACCTCCCGGCCCCACTCGAAGGCTGGAGGGCCGAGCCTCAGCCCAGCACCGCTAGGGTGCGTGCGCAGGAGCTGAGATGCGGCGTCTCTCTCTGGCTCGGCCGGGGGGGGCGGGGCTTGCTGAGCATCAAGCGTCACCTTGGCAACCAGCCCCCGGCCGTCTCGCACAGCCGCAATTGGCGGTCTTCACCTCGGGGGGGGGGGGGGGGGGGCGCGACCCTCGGGGGGGGGGGCCAAGCGTCACCCCTGGCAACCGGCCCCCCCGGCCGTCTCGCACAGCCGCAATCGGCGGTCTTCACCTCGGGGGGGGGGGGGGGGGGGGCGCCCGCGCGCCGCAACCCTCAAGGGGGGGGGGGCGCCCGCAACCCTCGGGGGGGGGCGCCGCGACCCTGGGGGGGGGGGGCGCCGCGACCCTCGGGGGGGGCGCCGCGACCCTCGGGGGGGGGGGCGCCGCGACCCTCGGGGGGGGGCTGCGACCCTCAAGGGGGGGGGCGCCGCGACCCTCGGGGGGGGGGGGGGCGCCGCGACCCCCTCGGGGGGGGGGGGGCCGGCGACCCTCGGGGGGGGGCGCCGCGACCCTCAAGGGCGGGGGGGGGGGGCGCCGCGACCCTCAAGGGGGGGGCCCCCCCCCGCCCCCCTCCCTTCCCCCCTCCTTTCCCTTCCCTCCCCCCTCCCTCCCTTCCCCCCCCCCCCCCTCCCTCCCTTCCCCCCCTCCTTTCCCTTCCCTCCCCCCCTCCCTTCCCTTCCCCCCTCCCGCCCCCCTCCCTTCCCCCCTCCTTTCCTTCCCTCCCCCCTCCTCCCTTCCCCCCCTCCTTCCCTTCCCTCCCCCCCTCCCTTCCCCCTCCTTTCCCTTCCCTCCCCCCCTCCCTTCCCTTCCCTCCCCCCTCCCTTCCCCCCTCTCCCTCCCCCGCCCCCTTCCCCCCTCTCCCTCCCCCCTCTCCCTCCCCCGCCCCCCCCTCTCCCTCCCCCGCCCCCCCTCCCTCTCTCGCTCTTCCAACAACAACATGCCCTCGAAAAAGCCTCGGCACCGCCGGGCACTTCAGCTAGTATAAACATAAACCGATCTACTGCACCCTCGCAAATAGAAAAAAATCTCATGTGATTTCCCATTTTAGTCAGCCTCTCCCTCTTGGAACAATTCAGTGCCGCATAGGTTGTATTAATTCCTGACAGAAAACTTAGCATTTGTTGGGTGCATGTTTGTACAAAAATAAATCAGATACTAACTAAGACTACAGTAGCTCCCTCCTAAGGTTTTGCACGGACTTGTTTTAGGATCATGCCATGTACTTTTTTCACCAAAGAGGAAGAGCAGGCCTATTACTGAGCCTCTACAGAGCTATCTATTGACAGTGGGGGAAATCTGCAGAAGTAGCATTTCAAATGCTAAGTATTACATGTTGAATGTATAAGGAAATTTGTATCTCTCTCCCCATATAGAATGCAAAACTGTTTAGGTTTTTAATTTCAACATTTTATATTAAAATGGAAAAATTCTAGATGAAGGTGCAATGAGTGATGTAATCAATAATGTGATGCATTCACATCACTGCACTCTCTCCTGTATACAAATCCATTAAGCGTGAATGTATCAAGAAACACGGAAACAATACTATATCGTATGTTTACTCCTGGGCAAGTGGAATTTTTTTTTAATCGTAGACCGGTTATTTACTGTTGTGTTCTTCTCTTGTCCCAGGCCTTTTTCTTGCTGCTTAGGTTTATTTCCTTCCTCTTCTGCTGTTGCTCTAGCTTTCTTCTGTTCTTCTTTTATATCTTTGCTTCTCTCACTGTGTCTTTTTATTATTCATTCTCGGGATGTAGGCATCTCTGGCAAAGCCAGCATTTATTGGCCATCCCTAGTTACCCTGAGCAGCGGTTTAATACAACTGTGTAGGCTTGCTAACTCTCCTGGATTGCCCAAGAGTCTCCCAGAATGGGGGATTGATCTGCCGGGTGCTGCTGCTAGCAGCCCAGGAGGACTCTGCGCTTTAAATTTCCCACTGCAGCAGCTCCTGCTCTCCCGCTGTGATATCAACGCCCCCACGCCAAGCATCGCAGAGAGCCGGGAATGGCTCGTGAGCCAGGAACAGTCGGGAGTGGTTTGAGAGTTGGACGGAAGGGGGGGGTGCGTTGGCAGTTGTGGATGCCCTCCCGCCTTGCACCCTCCGTAAACTTAAGCTCATCCAGAAACTCACTTTCGCAGGCTTTTTTTTTTTTTACACAGGCCAGTGTCGGGAGGAGCAGAGAGCAACGGTACAGTGAGTACTTAAACGCACTTGCGCGGGCTTTTTTACAGAAGCTCACCAATCTCACAGACCGGCGGCGGCGTTCCGGAGCCACGTCACGATTCAAAAAGTGACGCGGACAAGAGGAAGCAGCTGATTGGGTGAGTACAGCCAGCTGAGTATTTGTACTACTCTATAGTTTGACAGTTAAGATTCATAGTTTATAAAATTAAGATGGTCTTAATTTTTGTGGTTATAGTTTCTAAGGTCAGGACAGCTTGGCCCCCGTGGCATGCTCCTCCTGCGCTATGTGGGAAATCAGGGACACTTCTGGTGTCCCTGACGACCATGTGTGCGGGAAGTGTACCCAGCTGCAGCTACTGACAGACCGCGTTGTGGCTCTGGAGCTGTGAATGGATACATACTGGAGCATTCGCGATGCTGAGGACATCGTGGATAGCACGTTTAGGGAGTTGATCACACCGCAGGTAAAGGTTGCACAGGCAGGAAGGGAATGGGTGACCACCAGGCAGAGTAGTAGGTGCAGGCAGGTAGTACAGGGATCCCCTGTGGCCATCTCGCTCTCAAACAGATATACCACTTTGGATATTGTTGAGGGAGATGGCTTATCGGGAGAAGGCAGCAGCAGCCAACTTCCTGGCACCACGGGTGGTTCTGCTGCACAGGACGGGAGGAAAAACAGTGGGAGAGCTATAGTGATAGGGGATTCTATTGTAAGGGGAATAGACAGACGTTTCTGCGGCCGCAAACGAGACTCCAGGATGGTATGTTGCCTTCCTGGTGCAAGGGTCAAGGATGTCTCGGGGCGGCTGCAGGGCATTCTGGAGTGGGAGGGCGAACAACCAGTTGTCGTGGTGCATATAGGTACCAACGATATAGGTAAAAAATGGGATGAGGTCCTAAAAGCTGAATATAGGGAGTTAGGAGGTAAATTAAAAAATAGGACCTCAAAAGTACTAATCTCAGGATTGCTACCAGTGCCACGTGCTAGTCAGAGTAGAAATAGAAGGATATTTCAGATGAATACGTGGCTAGAGGAATGGTGCAAGGGGGAGGGATTCAAATTTCTGGGACATTGGAACTGGTTCTGGGGGAGGTGGGACCAGTACAAACTGGACAGTTTGCACCTGGGCAGGACCAGGACCGATGTCCTGGGGGGGGAGTGACATAAGAAAACTACTAGGCACTTGGTCTAAGCGTTAAACAAAGCTTTAATCAACCGTTTTACAACATGGAGGTCTAGTTCTGTCCTTCACTAGTTCCTGTGAAGAATGTCCTGCGCAAGCTGGTCCCATGCCCGAGTATTTATACTCTCCCTGGACAGCCCCACCCGCAGGCCGCTCAGTTGATTCATGTCAGGGAGTGTTTGCTAGTGCTGTTGGGGAGGGTTTAAACTAAAATGGCAGAGGGTTGGGAACCTGTGCAGGGAGACAGAGGAAAGGGAAGCAAGGATAGAAACAAAAGACAGGAAAGAGATAAGCAAAAGTGGAATGCAGAGAAATCAAGGGTGCAAATAAAACAGAACTACAGTAAATAATAATTCTAAAAGGACTAAGAGTGTTAAATAAACAAGCCTGCAGGCTTTGTGTCTTAATGCAAGGAACATTCGTAATAAGGTGGATGAATTAGCTGCACAAATAGATGTAAACAGATATGATGTAATTGAAATTACAGAGACATGGCTTCAGGGTGACCAAGGCTGGGAATTCAACATCCGGGGGTATTCAATATTCAGGAAGGGCAGGCCAAAAGGAAAAGGAGGTAGGGCAGCATTCTTGGTTAAAGAGGAGATTAATACAATAGTAAGGAAGGATATTAGTTCTGATGATGTGGAATCTGTATGGGTAGAGCTGAGAAATACCAAGGGGAAGAAAACGTTAGTGGGAGTTGTATACAGACCCCAAACAGTAATGCTGAGGTTGGGGATGGCATTAAACGGGAAATTAGAGAAGCGTGCAATAAGGGCACAGCAGTTATCATGGGTGACTTTAATCTACATATAGATTGGGCTAACCAAATTAGTAACAATACTGTGGAGGAGGAATTCCTAGAGTGTATACGGGATGGTTTCCTGGACCAATATGTCGAGGAACCAACTAGAGATCAGGCCATCTTAGACTGGGTATTATGTAATGAGAAAGGATTAATTAGCAATCTTGTTAAGCGAGGACCCTTGGGGAGGAGCGATTATAACATGATACAATTCTTCATTAAAATGGAGAGTGAAGTAGTTGACTCAGAGACTAGGGTCCTGAATTTAAATAAAGGAAACTACGATGGTATGAGGCGCGTGTTGGCTAGGATGGATTGGGGAACGTTGCTTAAAGGGTTGACGGTGGATAGGCAATGGCAAACATTTAGAGATCGCATGGATGAACTACAGAATTTGTTCATCCCTGTTTGGCATAAAAAAACAAAAAAGATGACTCAACCGTGGCGAACAAGGGAAATTAGGGATAGCATAAGGTCTAAGGAGAGGACATATAAATTGGCCAGAAAAAGCAGTAAACCTGAGGACTGGGAGCAGTTTAGGGTTCAGCAAAGGAGGACAAAGGGATTAATTAAGAGGGGGAAAATAGAAAATGAGAGTAAGCTTGCAGGGAACATAAAAACTGACTGTAAAAGCTTCTAGATATGTGAAGAGAAAAAGATTGGTGAAGTCAAGCATAGCTCCCTTGCAGTCAGAATCAGGGGAATTTATAATGGGGAATAAAGAAATGGCAGACCAATTAAATACATACTTTGGTTCTGTCTTCACAAAGGTGGACACAAATAACATTCCAGAGATGTCGGGGAACATAGGGTCTAATGAGAGGGAGGAATTGAATGAAATCAGTATTTGTAGGGAAATGGTGTTCGGGAAATTGACGGCATTGAAGTCTGATAAATCCCCAGGGCCTGATAATCTACATCCTAGGGTACTTAAGGAAGTGGCCCTAGAAATAGTAGATGCATTGCTGGTGATCTTCCAAAATTCTATAGACTCTGGAATAGTTCCCATGGATTGGAGGGTAGCTAATGTAATCCCACTATTTAGAAAAGGTGGTAGAGAGAAAACGAGGAATTATAGGCCTGACATCGGTAGTGGGGAAAATGCTAGAGTCCATTATAAAAGATGTAATAGCAGAGCACTTGGAAAACAGTGACAGGATCGGACAAAGTCAACATGGATTTACAAAAGGTAAATCATGCTTGACTAATCTACTGGAATTTTTTGCGGATGTAACTGGTAGAATAGATAAGGGAGCACCAGTGGATGTGGTGTATTTGGACTTTCAGAAGGCTTTCGATAAGGTCCCGCATAAGAGATTAGCATGCAAAGTTAAAGCACACAGGATTGGGGGCAAGGTACTGACTTGGATAGAGAATTGGTTGGCAGACAGGAAGCAAACAGTTGGAATAAACGGGTCTTTTTCCCCGAGTGGCAGGCAGTGACTAGTGGGGTACCGCAGGGATCGGTGCTAGGACCCCAGCTATTCACAATATATATTAATGATCTAGACAAGGGAACTAGATGTAATATCTCCAAGTTTGCAGACGACACAAAGCTGGGTGGGCGTGTGTGCTGTGAGGAGGATGCAGAGAAACTCCAGTATGATTTGGACAGGTTGGGTGATTGGGCAGTTTCATGGCAGATGCAGTATAATGTGGATAAATGCGAGGTTATCCACTTTGGTGGCAAAAACAGGAAGACAGATTATTATCTGAACGGCAATAGATTGGGAAAAGGAGAAGTGCAACGAGACCTGGGTGTCCTTGTACACCAGTCGCTGAAGGTAAGCATGCAGATGCAGCAGGCGATTAAGAAGGCAAATGGTATGTTGGCCTTCGTAGCGAGAGGATTCCAGTACAGGAGCAAGGATGTCTTGCTGCAGTTGTCCAGGGCCTTGGTGAGACCACACCTTGAGTATTTTGTGCAGTTTTGGTCACGTTATCTGAGGAAGGATGTTCTTGCCATGGAGGGAGTGCAGCGAAGACTCACCAGGCTGATACCTGGGATGGCAGGAATGACGTATGAGGAGAGATTGGGTTGATTAGGCTTATATTCCCTAGAGTTTAGAAGAATGAGAGGGGATCTCATTGAAACTTATAAAATTCTAACAGGACTAGACAGACTAGATGTAGGAAGGATGTTCCCGATGGCAGGGGAGTCCAGAAGCAGGGGTCACAGTGTAAGGATAAGGGGTAAGCCATTTAGGACTGAGATGAGGAGGAATTTCTTCACCCAGATAGTGGTGAACCTGAGGAATTCTCTACCACAGAAGGCAGTTGAGGCCAACTTATTAAATATATTGAAGAAGGAGTTAGATATATTTCTTAAGGCTAAAGGGAGCAAGCGATATGGGGAGAAAGCAGGGACAGGGTACTGAATTAGGATGATCAGCCATGATCGCATTAAATGGCGGAGCAGGCTCGAGGGGCCGAGTGGCCTACTCCTGCTCCTATCTTCTATGTTTCTATCTCTGCTGCTTGCATCCTGTCCTGCACAGTCCCGTTCACCCTGTGCTTGCTGACTTATACTGGCTCCCATTCTAGCAACGCCTTGATTTTAAAATTTTCATTCTTGTTTTCAAATCCCCCCATGGCCTCGCCTCGCCCTAGCTCTAACCTCCTCCAGGCCTACAAACCTCCGACAACTGCATTCTACCAGTTCTGGCCTCTTGTGCATCCCCAATTTTAAATTTCACTGCCATTAGCGGCTGTGCCTTCAGCTGTCTTGTTCCCAAGCTCTGGAATTCCCTCCCTAAACCTCTCGCCATCTCTATACCTCTCTCTCCTCCTTTAAGATGCTTCTTAAAACCTACCTCTTTGACGAAGCTTTAGGTCACCTGTCCTAATATCTCATGTGGCTCGGTGTCAAATTTTGTTTGATTTTAACACTCCTGTGAAGTACCTTGGGACATTTTACTACATTTAAAGTGCTATACAAGTGCAAGTAGTTGTTGCTGTGGAGGGCTCAAGAGGGTTGGGGGGGCCTCAGGAGTCAAGGGGGCTTGTGAGTCAAGGGAGCTCGGGAGATGGGAATGGGGGTCGAGGGAGAGAGGGAAAATGGAGGATGGAGACTCGTCGGCGAGAGGGAGACTGGGGAATGGGGGTCAGGGGAGAGAGGGAGACTGGGGGTTGTGGTAATTGGGACTCGAGCAGGGGAGAGAGTGGGAGACTTGGGGTTGTGGTAATTGGGGCTCGAGCAGGAGAGAGGGAGACTGGGGGTTGTGGTAATTGGGGTGTGGGTAGGAGTGGGCACCAGCAATTCCTGCAGAGCTGGGAGCTGCAGCAGCAGTAACGTAGTGAGTGGGAGTGGCGCCACGAGAGGAGCAGCCAGTAAACGGGTGAGTGAAACGTGGGGACTTTACTGTGGGTAAACAGTGGAAGATTGTTTCTACTGGTGGGTGAATGGGGAACCAGGGAAGGGAGACCGAGGATTCTCACTGGAAGAACCAAGGGAGAAGGGAGAGGAAGGTTCTTGAACCGTGGGATACTTCACCACAAGTGGCTATTGAGGCAGAGACTAAAACATCATTTTAAAGGAAATGGGCTAAATATTTGAGTAAGAATATAAAAGGATCTGGCGAACGGGGTTACAGAAGAGTGCGAGCATTCAACATAAACCAAATGGCCTCCTCCCTGGTCAGCAACAGCAGGGGACGATAAGCAAGCAGGACTTAGTGTGAGACAGGATAAGTGCACAGGAGTTTTGCACAAGTTGGAGTTCATGGAGAGTCACCATAAAGTCATAGCATGATATTACAATAAACAGAGCTCGCTTGCTTGTCCCATTACAAGTGCCACTTTCCTTGATGAATTATGCAGCACATAACAAAAAACATGTACACAGCTGAGAGGCAAACTATAATATATGTATATAGTAAAACTAACAGACACAGGATTATTGAAGTTAAAGTAAAAGGCAATAATCGAATTGAGGAGTTCAGATGATGTCATAAACTGTGAGAATGTTGTTTATCTGAATTTTGTGACTGAATTGCTAATTTTAAATCCTCTGCCACCCATCTAGTGTTTTTTTCTATTTTGTGAAATTTCTGTTTTCTGGTCCTGTTAGTCAAGAGCACAAAATGTTACAGAATCTGGGATGTGTTTAAAATTGAGAAACCTAGATGATAGCCTGCTGTGCAGGACAAAAACAGCTGAAAAGAGTAGGAGAGATGAGACAATTGCATCTGGACAAAAAGAGTGTATTTTTTTCTAAAGTATGTTCAAAGTAGTGCATGAATTTTACACCCCTGCTTCTTGAACAATATTAGTTCAGCACTCATAATTGTTTGTCAATTTAAAAAAATACTATTAAGAGTGCTACAGCACTGCAACTCCCCCATACCATACAGTAATGAATTCCCTCTTATAATAATGGAAATGTAAATTGCTTTATTATTAATAAAAGCAACTTTGCAACATAATGTTAATTGATTTTTTTAGTCACTTTATGACTGCGGTAACAACATAAAAGTTGTTTTCAGTCTGTAAGTGCTATACCTAGGAGAGTATCTCTACAAGATCTCGAACAGTCTCTTGCTGGTGAGTGTTTTCTTTTGCATCAGCTACCTTGTATAATACCACCCTTCTACTCACTCCCCATACTAAATATTCCAATATTTCAAAGAACCAATTCCCTTTTTATAAGAAAATATCAACTCTGCTTCAAAAATGGATTGTGACAGAGAATTTCATATTTTAACCACCCTTTAACCTCCCCTTTAATTCCTTGACTGCTCTCTCATTATCATATTGCTGACCAGTGGAAATAGACTTTCACTACTTAACTATCACAAGCTTTTATAATATAGAAACATAGAAGATAGGAGCAGTAGGCCATTCGGCCCCTCGAGCCTGTTCCGCCATTTAATGAGATCATGACGGATCATCCAAATTCAGTACCCTGTTCCTGCCTTCTCTCCATATCCCTTGATCTCTTTAGCCTTAAGAAATATATCCAACTCCTTCTTGAATATATTTAATGAATTGGCCTCTACTGCCTTCTTTGGTAGAGAATTCCATAGGTTCACCACTCTCTGGGTGAAGAAATTCCTCCTCATCTCTGTCCTAAATGGCTTGCCCCTTATCCTTAGACTGTGACCCCTGGTTCTGGACTCCCCGACCATCGGGAACATCCTTCCAGCATCTAGTCTGTCTAGTCCTGCTAGAATTTTATAAGTTTCGATGAGATCCCCTCTCATTCTTCTAAACTCCAGCGAGCACAATCGACCCAATCTCTCCTCATACATCATTCCTGCCATCCCAGGTATCAGCCTGGTGAATCTTCGCTGCACTCCTTCCATGGCAAGAACATCCTTCCTCAGATAAGACGACCAAAACTGCACACAATACTCAAGGTGTGGTCTCACCAAGGCCCTCTACAACTGCAGCAAGACATCCTTGTTCCTGTACTCAAACCCTCTCGCTACGAAGGCCAACATACCATTTGCCTTCTTAACCGCCTGCTGCACCTGCATGCTTACTTTCAGCGACTGGTGCACAAGGACACCCAGGTCTCGTTGCACTTCCCCTTCTCCCAATCTATTGCCATTCAGATAATAATCTGCCTTCCTGTTTTTGACACCAAAGTGGATAACCTCGCATTTATCCACGTTATATTGCATCTGCCATGCTTCTGCCCAATCACCCAACCTGTCCAAATCATACTGGAGTTTCTCGGCATCCTCCTCACAGCACACACGCCCACCCAGCTTTGTGTCGTCTGCAAACTTGGAGATATTACATCTAGTTCCCTCGTCCAGATCATTAATATATATTGTGAATAGCTGGAGTCCAAGGCCCGATCCCTGCGGTACCCCACTAGTCACTGCCTGCCACTCGGAAAAAGAGCCATTTATTCCAACTCTTTGCTTTCTGTCTGCCAACCAGTTCTCTATCCAAGTCAATACCTTGCCCCCAATCCCATGTGTCTTAATTTTACACACTAATCTCTTATGCGGGACCTTATCGAAAGCCTTTTGAAAGTCCAAATACACCACATCCACTGGTTCTCCCTTATCTATTTTACCAGTTACATCCTCAAAAAATTCCAGTAGATTAGTCAAGCACAATTTACCTTTTGTAAATCCATGTTGACTTTGACCGATCCGGTCACTTTTTTCCAAGTGCTCTGCTATTACATCCTTTATAATGGACTCTAGCATTTTCCCCACTACCGATATCAGGCTTACCGATCTGTAATTCCCCGTTTTCTCTCTACCACCCTTTTTGAACAGTGGGGTAACATTAGCTACCCGCCAATCCATGGGTACTGTTCCAGAGTCTATCGAATTTTGGAAGATGGCCAGCAATGCATCTACTATTTCTAGGGCCACTTCCTTAAGTACCCTAGGATGTAGATTATCAGGCCCTGGGGATTTATCGGCCCTCAATCCCATCAATTTCCCTAACACCATTTCCCTACAAATACTGATTTCTGTCAGTTCCTCCCTTTCATTAGACCCTATGTTCCCCGACATCTTTGGGAGGTTATTTGTGTCCTCCTTTGTGAAGACAGAACCAAAGTATGTATTTAATTGGTCTGCCATTTCTTTGTTCCCCATTATAAATTCCCCTGATTCTGACTGCAAGGGACCTACGTTTGACTTCACCAATCTTTTTCTCTTCACATATCTATAAAAGCTTTTACAGTCAGTTTTTATGTTCCCTGCAAGCTTACTCTCATACTCTATTTTCCCCCTCTTAATTAATCCCTTTGTCCTCCTTTGTTGAATCCTAAACTGCTCCCAATCCTCAGGTTTACTGCTTTTTCTGGTCAATTTATATGTCCTCTCCTTGGATCTTATGCGATCCCTAATTTCCCTTGTTAGCCACGGTTGAGTCACCTTTTTTGTTTTATTTTCATGCCAAACTGGGATGAACAAATTCTGTAGTTCATCCATGCGATCTTTAAATGTTTGCCATTGCCCATCCACCGTCAACCCTTTGAGTGACATTCCCCAATCAATCCTACCCAACTCGCACCTCATAATATCGTAGTCTCCTTTATTTAAATTCAGGACCCTAGTCTCTGAGTCAACTATTTCACTGTCCATCTTAATGAAGAATTCTATCATATTATGATCGCTCCGACCCAAGGGGCCTCGCACAAGAAGATTGCTAATTAATCCTTTCTCATTACATAATACCCAGTCTAAGATGGCCTGATCTCTAGTTGGTTCCTCAACATATTGGTCCAGGAAACCATCCCGTATACACTCCAGGAATTCCTCCTCCACAGTATTGTTACTAATTTGGTTAGCCCAATCTATATGTAGATTAAAGTCACCCATGATAACTGCTGTGCCCTTATTGCACGCTTCTCTAATTACCCGTTTAATGCCATCCCCGACCACGCATTACTGTATGGAGGTCTATATACCACTCCCACTAATGTTTTCTGCCCCTTGGTATTTCTCAGTTCTACCCATACAGATTCCACATCATCAGAGCTAATATCCTTCCTTTCAATTGTGTTAATCCTCTCTTTAACCAGCAATGCTACCCCACCTCCTTTTCACCTATCTTTCCTGAATATTGAATACCCCTGGATGTTGAGTTCCCAGCCTTGGCCACCCTGGAGCCATGTTTCCGTAATCCCAATCATATCATATTCGTTTACCTCTATTTGCGCAGCTAATTCATCCAACTTATTACGAATGCTCCTCGCATTAAGACACAAAGGGGGAGAAATTGGGTGAGTAGCGCCACCTGTTAGCGCCTAAAGAGGCAGTCAGTGGCTGTAGCGCCACTGGCTGCGTCGATATTCAGTAGGGGCGCTAATGGTGGCGTTAGGCATTTGCGCTGCGCCGCCACCGATGACGTCATCGGTGTGCGCAGCGCCCCATTCGTGCCCCGTTCACGATATTTGGTAGCGAACGCCGCAGTTGCGCCGCTCGCTACCTGCGCCCGGTTCACGGGGCCTTACTGTGCCGGCAGCGGCGCAAGTTGAGGTGGAGGGCGGCCGCTTTTTCGGC
Organism: Somniosus microcephalus; assembly: GCF_052327205.1. Taxonomy (NCBI): domain Eukaryota; kingdom Metazoa; phylum Chordata; class Chondrichthyes; order Squaliformes; family Somniosidae; genus Somniosus; species Somniosus microcephalus. The sequence continues at coordinate 147,489,992 of NC_140991.1, read as the reverse complement.
GGCCGCGTGCCAGCACCTCCGTCCCCGGCCTCCTAACCCCCCCCCCCCCCCCCAACGGCATTGCCGGCTGTTTCCCGAGAGCCCGGCACTTCTCCTTGGTGCCGGGCTCATTTGCCGGCACTCGCGATCGGGGATCGCGCTGTTGCAGGCACCTCCCCCTTAACAGTGGGAGGAAGGCCTGCAGTACCACAGCGTGCCGTGCCGCAGCACGTTGCGCTGCGATAATCAGTTTCAGCGCCCTAAGAGGGACGCGGAGCGCCTCGAGCCTCGCCCTGTGTCCCTCGAGGGGCATTGAAACTGAATTTCTGGCAATCGGTATCACTCCGATCGCTGCGCTAAATCCTGCGCTCCGCCGACTTTTGCGCTACTTTGGCGCCCCAACCCAATTTCTAGGCCAAAGCCTTCAGGCTTGTTTTTTTAACGCTCTTAAATCTTTTAGAATTATTATTTACTGTGGCCATGTTTGATTTAAACCCTCGATTTCTCTGCCTGCCACTTTGCTGTCTTTTGCTTTTATCCTTGTTTCCCTTTCCTCTGTCTCCCCGCTCAGGTTCCCAACCCCCTGCCATTTTAGTTTAAACCCTCCCCCAATCTTGAATAGCTTGATCAGATCACCCCTTAACTGTCCCAGTTTCAATAAAAAAAAGCCCTAATTTCTCAACACACCTATAATCCTCATTTATCCTGATCCCTGACTTGAGTTCAATAGGTTTTTAAGGCAAAACACAAAGACAGCAGTAAATTCAAAAGAACGTTTTTCTGCAAAGATCTCAACCAGCACTTCCTGCAAGCACCCTTCCTCACCAAAAGTGCCTGATCACAGAATCTGCCTTTTTATACGGATATATATGTATTCGTTTACCTATTTAATTTTTAACCACTAACCTTTTTTAAAGTCAAAATACAAAGCACAACGGTATACAAAATGTACCAGGTTGGAGGTAGGTATCTGGTGTTTAGCACTACTGAGAAGTGGGGGAAGAATATATGGTTTAGCAGCTCTGGGTTTAGTAGTGGACTTTGGTAACACCAGGAAGGATGGTTCCAGGGTTTGGCAGAATTGTGGAGGGGCTATTTGGGATTTTGTGGCACTTTGAGGGGGAGAAGCCAGAGTTTGGCAGTACTGTGAGGGGGGAACTTCAGATTGGGAATACTGTGGAGGGTAAACTTGGCATTTGGCAGAACTAGGGGTGGATAGTGGGGTTTGGCTCACTAGCTGATTCCTGGATTCTGTGTTGAATTATGTGTTTTCTGATTGATTCCTGGAAATTAAGTAAATAAAGTTTTCCTTAGATAAATAAATACTACTGCTGCATTAAAATATAGGTATGATAAAATATACCTCTGTGTTTTTTAACATCTGCCGTTCTGGAACAGTAGACGCATGGCTGCATTAATGACATTTACTTTTACTTTCAAACAGCAAAACTGTCGGCAGTTTTTACATCTCTGAAATTTTGTGGGAGGGCAGAGCTCGGACCAGTATACTCTAGGAGTGGCCAGTCTTGCTATTAATCATAAATACTTTCAGAAATTATCTCAAAAAAGGGAAAGGTAATTTCATTTATCACTTCATTTCTGATTTTCCACCGTTTTACTTTCAGCCAATGAATAAACTATAATGTCAAAAGTATGATGTTATAGGAAATATGTGTGCCAAAGAAGTGTGCACTAGATGCAAGATACAGCAATAGACAGATATATCTATCTAGTTATTAAAAGTCTTACATATGGTGTGCATTTCCTGTCTTCAATACCCTAACTTCCAATGTCATGGATTGCAAATTACAGAGTGACTGCTGCTGCCAACGACCGGAAGCTGTGTTGGTTTAAGTATTCATGTATAGTATCGTAATATTGCATAAATCTGTGGAGCTCTGGTTTGGTTTATTAATAATAATGTATAATAATCACAGGTTGGTTTAAGTATTAATGTATAATAACTTCATGGGGGGAGGGTTGCGGAGATTTATTTGTTCGGAGCGCGAGCTCCATGTGAAGGGAAAGGAGAAGAAAATGAATAAAAATGGACACTTGCTGAGTTTTGTTGGCGCAGATTTTCTTTTCCTGACGTGGCTCTGTTCAACAGTAGCGATGCTGCTGACCCGCTCGATGCAAAAGCGTTCTTGTTCGGGGCTCGAGGCCCACACCGGGTGTTTAGAAAGCCTCCCCACCGGTTCCATTGCTCCCCTACGCCCCACCACCTCCTCCCAGCTCTGGAATCTTCTCTCCGCCTTCAGTCTCCATCACCCGACTGCGGGTACTGCGCACCCACAGGACCCGCCTCCGCGCTGAGCCTTCTCCACACACCAGGCCCCTGCAGTATTTGTATGGCCTATTCTATCGCTGGGAATGTTCTGGGTAAAAACCTCCGCCATTTCAAACTGCGCCTGCGCAACTATTTCAACTTAGTTGTCAGCAGTCGCTGCCTTTAAATAATGCTTTAAGTCAACGTTAATATAAAAATCCAATTTTCAACATGAACGTGCAGGTCTGCAAACACCAGGTGGTACTGTTGAGCCTCCTTCTCACACCTCCCATAGACCAGAATTTTTACTTTTGGACCTGCTCGGAGTGGGGAGAGCGGTGCGGTAGAGCGCGGGAAACACAGAAATGTGGGTTTCCTCACACGCTGTGGAGTTTTAACTGACAGGCTGGCTTCCAGTCAGGAGAGGAATGCTGGATAAGAGGCCGCAACCTCAGGTAGGTGCGAGCCTCGACCTAGGGTTGGGAGGGGGGGGGGGGAAGCTTGGGGTGCCAGGAGGAAGCACACCTGCCCTTCCTGGCCCACGATTGCTCCCCAAGGCTGTCCTCACTTGCTGCAGCTACCACAAATCTCGAGGCCTGGGAACTCCAGCCGGCCACAGCTAAACCTGTAAAGCAGGTTAAATCAGAGGCTTCCAGCCTCATTATCAAATTTAAAGTGCCAACCCGCCTCTGGGAGCGGGCTGACTGCCCGCCTCCCATCCCACCTCCGTTAAAACCCGAAATGGGCGGGTTGGGGTCGCGATTTAGATTTTTTAATACTTTAACCTCCCACCCGACCCCAAACCACCCGTTTTTTGGAGTTAAAATTCCCCTCATATTCTCTGCTTTTCATATCCACACAACTCAGGTTTGCCTACCAGATCAGGACATCAAAACCAATTACCCAATTTTTTCAAAAAACCAGCAGGCAACCAACTTTGTTACTTCACTAACACCTCCCTCCCAAACAGGCACTTTCCTTGAAATCCCATCATAAATTCTCCATGCTGTGGGTCAATTTCACAAGCCATCTATTCTCATTACAGTGCTTCCGGAGTCTGTACCTGGTTATGCCAACTAATTAGCAATAAAGAAAAGGATATATTTGACATGGCAGTCAGTCATTCACTTTAGGCAAGAAGCAGCTTATTTGGCTGAATGAGGCATTTAAAATCCTTTTTATATATCTGTCCCATTGTGGTCAGCTAAAAAAATTAATTTTAAAATTAAGTGGATAAATGTCACATTGTACAAAGAGAATATTCAAAGAAACACATAAAATAACAGTTTGCTTTCTACTACAACAGCAGTAAACTAATGCTAAACAAGTAACAGCCAACAGTATTTTAGCATGTTCTGAGCTTACAAATCTGCTACATTAGTTACTTTATCTCAAAATAATGTATACTTAGCTAAAGATAATATTTTGTGCAACTATAAACACAGGTTCGTTAGTAGTCTTTACAATAAGAAAAAACTCCTTGGAGGAATAGGAACAATGGCCCGGAATTTGCGATCAGCAGCGAAGCAAAGGCATTCACTGCTGGCCCTGAAGTACGCTATGCGCAAGGATCTTGTGATCCCTGTGTTGAGAACTTCGGGTTTTCCGATATTCAATTCAAATCAACGAAGTATAGTGGGGATCCCCTTGTGCGAAGTGCTGTGACATCAACAAGCTGTCGGAGCAGCCAATCAAAAAGCAGAATTCTATGACAGCGAACAAGGAATTGAGTAAACTCTTAAAATGTTAGAATGAGCAAAACAAAACAAAGGCAAATCTGAAATAAAGGTGGACAAACTTAAAAAGTTAAAACATTTAAAATTTTAATTTTAATATCAACAAATTTCACACTGCACAAAATTAAAATTGGTTTTCCAGGCCCTTAAACCTTTGTTAACATTCGACCTTGCAATCTCTCATGGCCTTGCTACTCCCATCCTGTCAATTGCAGATATGGCCATCTCTGACCATTTCCTCGTATCGCTCTCCACCCACATCCCCCTTCCACCCACCCTCCCCCCCACCACCCCCAACCCTACTTCCTTCTGTGTCTGCCCCTGGAAAAAACTTTCTCCCAACTCTCTTACAACTGCACTTATGAAATCCCAACTGTCCAGCCTCTGGCCCTCCATTCACCATGACATTTCTGCAGCTACCGATCTGCTCAGCCACACCCTCACCACTATCTTTGATGCCCTAGTCCCTATTAAAACAATTAACCTCTCTCACCCTGGCCGTTCCCCCGGTACGGCTCTCATCTTCGCTCCCTTAAGTCCAAGGGACACAGACTCGAACGAGTATAGTGGACAACTGGTTTAGCCATTTACCGCTAGATCTGGCTGGACCACATAGCACTTTTGGGCCCTGCTCTCGTCTGCCAAAATTGTTCACTATTCCAGATTCATTCTGGAATGCAAAGATAAACCCTGGCTCCTATTCTCTACTGCTAACCGTCTTCTTAAACCCCTCTCCCCTGTCTCCTCCACCCTCACCTCCGATAACAAATGTGAGGAGCTCATGGGCTTCTTTGTCTCTAAGATTGAGACCATCCGTTCAGCTGCCTCTGCCACTTCCCTTCCTTCCCCTAGCCCACTGGGCCAAACTTCCTCTAAGGTTCCACCCCCACCCCCACCCTAGCCCTGAACTCATATCTTTCTCCAGTTTCTCTCCGCTCGCCCTTCATGACCTCTCTGCGCTCATCTTGTCTATGAGACCCACCTCCTGCTCCCTCGACCCTATTCCCACCAAACTACTGACCACCCAACTTCCTTTTCTGGCTCCCATGTTAGCTGATATTGTTAACGGTTCCCTCTCCTCGGGTACTGACCCCTCTCCCTCAAATCTGCCGTCATCACTCCTCTCCTCAAAAAAACAAACCTTGATCCCGCCGTCCATGCAAACTACCACCCCATCTCCAACCTCCCTTTCCTCTCCAAAGTCCTTGAACATGTTGTTGCCTCCCAAATCTGTACCCATCTTTCCATGTTGGAATCCCTCCAATCAGGTTTCCGCCCTTGCCACAGTACCGAAACGGCTCTAATCAAAGTCACAAATGACATCCTTTGTGACTGTGACAAAGGTAAACTATCCCTCCTCGTCCTTCTTAACTTGTCTGCAGCCTTTGACACGGTTGACCACTCCATCCTTCTCCAACGCCTCTCCACCGTCATCCAGCTGGGTGGGACTACACTCGCCTGGTTCCATTCTTATCTATCTAATCGTAACCAGAGAATCACCTGCAACGGTTTCTCTTCCCGCTCCGGCATCGTTACCTCTGGTGTCCCCCAAGGATCTATCCTTAGCCCCCTCCTATTTCTCATCTGTCATTCACAGCCCCAGGAGATTGGCCTTGGCTCCACGAAAGAGGCACCTGCTGTTCTCTCTCAGGCCAGCAGCATACCTGCTGTCCTCTCTCAAGCTGACAGCATATCTGCGCTCCCACCACCCACTTTACCAATGCCTTGTCCGTGGTACACAGCCAGCTGGGCCAGACTGCCTTAGACCATGCCAAGATGCTGCAGTTTGCAGCATGACCCTCAAGCACCAGAGCTGCTCGGGGTCACCCACCTCAGCCATGTGACGTGCCCTCAATGGAAGCGCATCAGTCTTCCATCTCGCAAGCTGTAGCCACTGGGGTTACATCTCATAGGAGCACGATGATAGGTAACTGAGCATAGAAGACAGGCACTAAGGGATTGCACAAGAGTGATTTAAGAAAGGAGGGAGAGAGAAAGCAGGAAACGATAGACCAGTTAGCCTAACATCTGTCATTGGAAAATGCTGGAGTCCATTATTATGGAAGCAGTAGCAGGACATTTAGAAAATCATAATAGTCAAGCAGAGTCAGCATGGTTTTATGAAAGGGAAATCATGTTTGATAAATTTATTAGAGTTCTTTGAGGATGTAACGAGCAGGGTGGATCAAGAGGAACCAGTAGATGTCATGTATTTGGATTTCCAGAGGCATTCGATAAGGTGCCACATAAAAGGTTACTGCACAAGATAAGAGCTCATGGGGTTGGGGGTAATATATTAGCATGGATAGAGGATTGGCTAACTAACAGAAAACAGAGAGTCGGGATAAATGGGTCATTTTCCGGTTGGCTAACTGTAACTAGTGGGGTGCCGCAGGGATCAGTGCTGGGGCCTCAACTACTTACAATCTATATTTCTATATTAATGACTTGGATGAAGGGACCGGTTGTAATGTAGCCAAATTTGTTGATGATACAAAGATACGTGGGAAAGCAAGTTGTGAAGAGGACACAAATAATTTGCAAAGGGATATAGATAGGCTAAGTGAATGGGAAAAAATTTGGCAGATGGTGTATAATGTGGGAAGATGTGAGGTTACCCACTTTGGTAAGAATTTTTTTTTTTAATTATTTAATGGAGAGAGATTACAAAATGCTGCAGTACAGAGGGATCTGGGGGTCCTTGTACATGAAACACAAAAAGTTAGCATGCAGGTACAGCAAGTAATCAGGAAGGTAAATGGAATGTTGGCCTTTGTTTCAAGGGGGTTGGAGTATAAAAGTACGGAAGTCCTGCTACAACTGTACAGGGTATTGGTGAGACCACACCTGGAGTACTGTGTACAGTTTTGGCCTCCTTATTTAAGGAGGGATGTACTTGCATTGGAGGCAGTTCAGAGAAGGTTCACTAGGTTGATTCCTGAGATGAAGGGGTTGTCTTATGAGGAAAGGTTGAGCAGGTTGGGCCTCTACTCATTGGAGTTTAGAAGAATGAGAGGTGATCTTATTGAAATATATAAGATGCTGAGGGGGCTCGACAAGGTAGATGCAGAGAGAATGTTTCCCCTCGTGGGGGAATCTAGAACTAGGGGCATAGTTTCAGAATAAGGGGTCACCCATTTAAAACGGAGATGAGGAGGAATTCCTTCTCTCAGAGGGTCATGAATCTGTGGAATTCTCTGCCCCAGAGAGCTGTGGCGGCGGAGTCATTGAATATATTTAAGGTGGAGGTAGACAGATTTTTGAACGATGAGGGAGTCAAGGGTTCTGGGGAGCAGGCAGGGAAGTGGAGTTGAGGCCAAGATCAGATCAGCCATGATCTTATTGAATCTCGAGGGGCCAAATGGCCTACTCCTGCTCCTATTTCTTATGTTCTTATGATTTTTTTATTATTCCATTTGGTGGTAGTATTCATATTTGTAGTCAGTTGAGGCCAAGACCCATGAGGCTGGACTGAAGGAAGGCAATCGGATGGAGGTATGGAGGATGGCGGTGATAAGGATTGCGGAACTGGTGGTGTACTGGGGATGGGTCAGGAGAAGTGGTTGATGGGTTAACGGAACTGTAATGTATGTACCTTTAAGGGGGGGAACTACCTTTTACAGCTCATGTATACTGTAGTACCGGCAGTGACCACACCTGTATATAACGCTGAGTAGTAATCTGTACAGATCAGTTGCAGTCTGAGCCACGTTGAGTAAACACCTATTGTACCGTTCTCCACAGTCTGTGTCTTCTTATACACGGACGTAACATTGGCGACGAGGCAGGTTCGAACCTACCTGCAACTCTGCATCACCTCCCGGGGATTCGTTCCTGGAGATCAGTGGATTGGAGGTCAAGGCCAGAGACTCGGGCGTCGACCATGGGCAACCGCCCAGTCATCCAGCAGAGACTCGAGAATTGCGGGGAAGGCTGTCGAGAGCCAGGCTTGGCTTTCCAGTCGAGGTGGTCCAGCGAAACGGGCTGGCAACAGGTAGTGCGCAGACCCTTCCTGGACAGCGGCGGGCTAGAGCCCGACCGAGCGGCACAGCAAAGGGCCGAGCAGCGTCAACGGGGGAAGAGAGAGAGAGGGCAGAGTGCACAGGGCGCAGCCGGTGTTCAGGGGCCGAGCAGCGTCGGAGAGAGGGAGAGAGCGACGCGCAGAAACCCGCGAGGCGCCGCCATTGCCACGAGGACTGCCAAGAGCGGCGTTAGCAGCAGCGCAGGAGAAGCGCGCAAAACCTACAGGGCGCCGCCATTGCCACAAGAACCGCCGGGAGCGGCGTCGGCAGCAGCGGGGGAGGAAGGAAAGCGCGGGAGACGCCATTTTAAGCCATTGGGAGACGCCATTTTAAACCACACCCAAAATGCCGAAGAGTGGCAGTATCACCGCATTTGACAATGAAGTTGAAGATTGGACTACATATGTCGAACAAATAGAGGTGTACTGCAAGGCAAATGGGGTGTCAGATGACAAGAAAGCGTCGGTATTGTTAAATTTAATGGGTGCAAAGACGTATGGTTTATTACGAAATCTAGTAACCCCAACGAAGCCAATGGAAAAGAGTTTTGAAGACATAGTAACGATACTAAAGGAACATTTAAACCCCACACCGCTGCTGATAGCAGAAAGATTCAAGTTTCACAAACGGAACCAGCATAAGGATGAAAGCAATGCTGATTATTTAACAGAACTGCGCAAACTATCGAAACACTGCCAGTTTGGAGCGGGACTGACAGATGCCTTAAGGGGCAAGTTTGTGTGTGGGCTTCAAAGTGAAGGAACCCAGAAACGGCTTTTATCTGAAAAGGACCTTACGCTAGAAAAGGCTTTCAGCATTGCGGTATCATATGAAGCAGCAGCATGGGGTGCTGCAGAGATACAACAGAGACCGCAAGTATATGGCACAAACGAAATGTCATATGGAACAGAGAAGTGTTATCGCTGCGGCAGAACACACGACCAGAATGATTGCTGGTTCAAAGACAAAGTGTGCAGACAGTGTGGAAAAGTAGGACACATAGCACGAGTCTGCAGGTCGGGAAAGAAAACCAGCAATAAGAAACCTACCAAAGGAAAGTACCAGAAGGTACATAAGATGACAGAATAGTTCAGACGAACAAAAGAGTGATAACGACTCCGAAAGCAGGGAACTGAGTTGTCTGAAACTACATAATGTGATCACAACGGAGGATCACCGAACCATTTGGGTCACTCTCAAGATAGCAGGAGTCCAGGTAAAGATGGAATTGGACACAGGATCAGCCCTAACAGTCATAAACCGACAGGACTACAAGCGGCTATTCTCACACATACCTTTGAGAGACACAAAAATTATTTTGAAGACGTATACGGGGCAAAAAGTCTACCCCAGAGGAAAAATAAGGGTGACCGTTATATATAACGGTAAGGAAACACCAAAACTAGACCTGTATGTATTGCAACATGGAGGACCACCATTACTGGGACATGAATGGATCCGGGAAATACAACTGGATTGGCATTCCATACAGGCACTGACTGTCGCTGACAAAAAGGATGACGACGTCACACCTGGGCGACTGTCAAAGATCCTAACTGACGCGAAAGAAGTATTCCAGCAAGGACTCGGAACACTAAAAGGCATGACAGTGACGATTAAAATTGAAGAAAACGCAAGCCCAAAATTTTTTACGGCCAGACCGGTACCTTATGCGATCCGCCCAGCCGTCGAAGCAGAGCTGGAGAGTCTGGAACGTTCAGGTGTACTGTCCAAGGTAGACTGGAGCGAGTGGGCTACACCCATCGTCCCTGTGATGAAAAAGTCGTTGAGCAGCACGCTTGGGGAACCAAAGAAGGTTCGCATCTATGGGGACTTTAAGGTAACAGTGAACCCGGTCCTTCACACCGTACAATATCCACTTCCGCGGATTGAAGATATTTTCGCCTCGCTATCTGGAGGGAAACGCTTCACTAAGATTGATCTGGCCCAGGCGTATCTGCAAATGGAGATAGAAGAAGCATCAAAAAAAATACCTCACAATCAACACCCATAAAGGTCTCTACCAATACAACCGGCTGGTATTCGGGGTAGCATCAGCTCCGGCTATTTGGCAGAGGGCAATGGAACAAGTCCTGCAAGGGATCCCAGGGACCCAGTGTTATTTGGACGACATCCTGGTCACGGGCGAAAATGACAGTGATCACCTTGCCAACCTGGAGCAGGTGCTCACTAGATTGTAGGAATATGGGCGCCGAGCTAACCGCCCCAAATGCGAGTTTTTTTTAGAAAACAAATCTCGTATTGTGGCCACGTTATCAATAAAGAGGGGTTACATAAGTCCCCAGAGAAGGTTGAGGCAGTAGTCAAGGCTCCAGCACCGGAAAGTGTGTCACAACTGAGGTCGTTCCTCGGGCTGGTAAACTACTACCATAAGTTCTTGCCAATTTTGTCTAGAATACTACACCCACTGAACACCCTACTGCAAACTGGGGTGCCATGGAAGTGGAGTGACGAATGTAGACGAGCTTTCCAGAAGAACAAAACACTAATCACATCGAAAGAGGTATTGGCCCATTACAACCCAGCCTTACCAATTCGGTTGGCATGTGATGCGTCACCCTACGGCATTGGAGCGGTGCTGTCGCACAAATTCTTGGACGGCTCAGAGAGGCCAACAGCCTTTGCGTCACGATCACTAACCTCAGCCGAGCGTAACTACGCCCAGATTGACAGGGAGGCCCTCAGCCTAGTGTGGGGAGTGAAAAAGTTCAATCACTATCTGCACGGGCAGAAATTCACCTTGCTGACTGATCACCAGCCTCTTGTATCCATTTTTAATCTGAAGAAGGGCATCCCGGTGATGACTGCGCAACAACTACAAAGATGGTCACTTTTTCTAGGGGCGCACCACTATGAGATTGAATATAAGGGCACGAAACAGCATGGAAATGCTGATGGGCTATCACGCCTGCCACTGCCTACTGCGGAGGAAGCACCAGCAGTGGATCCTGTCGAAATATTCCATTCGACTATAGTTGAATACCTACCGGTAACTAACGCTTGTATCGAAAAGGAAACCCGAAATGACCCGACACTGTCTCGGGTATATGATTTGACGGTGAAGGGATGGCCAGCACATGGCGACTCACTGTTGCCACCATTCTCGACAAGGAGAGAACAGCTGTCAGTGTGCCGGGGAACCTTGATGTGTGGATCCCGAGTGGTAATTCCACCCAAGTTAAGGGATAGAGTGCTCAATGAGCTTCATGAGGGTCATCTGGGAGGGGTAAAAATGAAAAGCCTAGCCAGGGCTTATGTGTGGTGGCCGGGAATCGATAAGCAAATCGAGGACCTGACCAAGAGCTGCTCAGGATGCCAGAAAGTCCAAAATGCACCACCACAGGCCCCTCTACACCCATGGGAGTGGCCCTCATCTCCATGGCAACGGGTGCATATTGATTTTGCTGGTCCATTCATGGACTCAATGTTTTTAATAGCCATGGATGCGCACTCGAAATGGCCTGAGGTCATCAAAATGTCCTCCACCACCACGGAGAAAACTATTGCAGTCCTACGGACCATTTTTGCCAGGAATGGCTTGCCAGAATAGATTTGCTCCAACAACGGACCACAGTTTGTGTCCGAAGAGTTCCGGAGGTTCTTGAAAAAGAATGGGGTAAGGCATTACACATCCGCCCCGTATCATCCAGCCACAAATGGTTTGGCTGAGAGGTTCGTACAAACCTTTAAGAAGGCAATAAAGGCCATGTACAATGACAACATTCCGCTGCAGCACAAGGTGGACAATTTCCTGTTCGCCTACCAGAATACGACACATGCAGTCACCAACCAGGCCCCAGCCATGATGTTCTTTAACCGAAGGTGAAGATCTCGCCTGGATTTGCTCAGACCAAACGTACGAAGAGATGTTGACAGTAAGCAATTCCAGCACATCCATGAGAAGCCAACAAGGAGCTTCAATGTAGGGCAACCAGTCTTGGCCCGCGACTACCGAACAGAAAAATGGCAGCCAGGAACGATATGCACACAGCAGGGCCCACTAATGTACACAGTGGACGTTGGGGAGAGCATCGTGAGACGCCATGCTGACCAGATCCTAGAGTCACAGGAACAAGTCAACCCCATGCCTCGCCCATACGTACCTGGTGAGGAACCCGACGTACAGGTCGCATCTACCCCAGAAACAGTAGCATCGGAAGCTGATGAACCAACCGACGACAGGGGGCCAGAATCGCCTCCGCACCAAGAGCAAGACACTCGGGAAAGGCGCTATCCAGAAAGGATCAGGAAGCCTCCCCAAAGACTGAATTTATAAATAGACTATTTTCAGCTAATGTTGCATGTTAAAAGTGTTAATTGTAATTAGTTTGATATTTAATTGTTAAATGAGTGTTATGGTACTGTTAATCTAAAAGGGGAGGAATTGTAATGTATATACCTTTAAGGGGGGAACTATCTTTTACAGCTCATGTATACTGCAGTACCAGCAGTGACCACACCTGTATATAACGCTGAGTAGTAATCTGTACAGATCAGTTGCAGTCTGAGCCACGTTGAGTAAACACCTATTGTACCGTTCTCCACAGTCTGTGTCTTCTTATACATGGACGTAACAGGAACTTGGTGCGAATTAGGATATGGGCAGCAGAGTTTTGGATGAGCTCAAGGTTACGGAGGGTGCAAGGTGGGAGACCAGCCAGGAAAGCGTTGGAATAGTCGAGTCTACAAAAACAATTCGCTTTTACATGCCTTTAACATAGTAAAGTGTCCCAAGATGCATCACAGGAGTGTTATCAAACAAAATCAGTCACTCTCTCAGAGCTCTATTAACTAGAGGCACTGCTGGTCAATGTTGCTCCAGCTATCCCTCCTCTTCAACAACAACAGCTTACATTTATATAGCACCTTTAACATACCACAGGAGCATTATCAAACAAAATGTGACACTGAGCCACATGAGGAAATATCAGGACAAGTGACCAAAAGCTTGGTCAAAGAGGCTTTAAGGAGCATCTTAAAGGAGGAGAGAGATGTAGAGAAGCTGGTGGTTTAGCAAGGGAATTCCAGAGCTTAGGGCCTAGGCAGCTGAAGGCACGGCCGCTAAAGGTGGAGCGTTGAAAATCAGGGATGCACAAGAGGCCAGAATTGCACGAGCAAAGAAGATCTCCGAGGGTTTTAGAGCTTGAGGAGGTTACAGAGATAAGGATGAGCGAAGCTATGGACGGATTTGAAAACAATGAGGAGAATTTAAAAATCGAGATGTTGCTGGACCAGGAGCCAATATACATCAGCGAACACAGGGTTGATGGGTGAATGGAACTTGGTGCGAATTAGGATATGGGCAGCAGAGTTTTGGATGAGCTCCAGTTTACGGAGGGTGCAAGGTGGGAGACCAGCCAGGAGAGAGTTGGAATAGTCGAGTCTACAAAAACAATTCGCTTTTATATAATGCCTTTAACATAGTAAGGCGTCCAAAGGCGCTTCACAGGAGTGTTATCAAACAAAATCTGACACCGAGCCACATAAGGAGATAGAGTGCTGGGACTGGAGTCCTGGCGGATCATATAACTAGGGCTGTAGAGAGGGCTTTAAACTAACTAGTGGGGGGGGAGGTTCCTAGAGAGCAAATAATAAAAACAACAGAGAAGGTCATAGACTTAGGTAGCAGTGGGGAAATTAAAAACCAGAGTGTGTCAGGAAGGGGCAGAAGGTATGGAGTAAAAGGTAAAGTAATAAAAAAGGGCAAAAGCAGGAACTAAGTGTCACAAAACATATTTGAAAGTTCTCTATCTGAATGCACGTAGCATTCATAACAAAATAGACGAGTTAATGGCACAAATAACTACATATGGGTATGATCTTGTGGCCATTACAGAAACATGTCTGCAAGGTGACAATGCCTGGGAATTAAACATACCAGGTTATTTAACGATCAGGAAGGACAGGCAGAAAGGAAGGGGAGGTGGGGTGGCTATGTTAATAAAGGAAGGAATCACTGTAATACAGAGAAATGATATTGGGTCAAAAGATCAGGATAATGAAACAGTTTGGGTGGAGATAAGGAATAATAAGGGGAAAAAAACACTAGTGGGCGTAGTCTATAGGCCTCCGAACAGTTGCAACTCGGTTGGACGGAGGATCAATCAGGAAATAGTTGAGGCTTGTAATAAGGGAACATCTATAATTATGGGGGATTTTAACTATCACATTAATTGGACAAATCAAACTGGGCAGGGCTGCCTTGAGGATGAGTTCATTGAGTGCATTAGGGATGGGTTTCTTGAGCAGTATGTAACTGAACTGACCAGGGGACAAGCAACCTTAGATCTGGTCCTGTGTAACGAGACAGGATTAGTTAAAAATGTCCTAGTAAAGGATCCCCTTGGAATGAGTGACCATAACATGGTTGAATTCCATATTCAATTAGAGGGTGAGAAGGTTGGATCTCAAACAAGCGTGCTAAGCTTGAATAAAGGAGACTATGAAGGTATGAGAGTGGAATTGAGTAGAGTGGATTGGGAAAATAGATTAAAGGGTAAGACGATACATGATCAGTGGTGTACATTTAAGGAGTTATTTTACAACTTCCAAAAAATATATATTCCACTGAGAAGAAAAGGGTGTAAAAGAAAAGACAGCCATCCGTGGCTAAGTAAAGAAATTAAGGATAGTATTCGACTAAAAACAAGGGCATATAAGGTAGCCAAATCTAGTGGGAGGATAGAGGATTGGGAAAACTATAAAAGACAGCAAAAAATAACAAAAAGATTGATTAAGAAAGGGAAGATAGATTATGAAAGTAAATTAGCAAAAAATATAAAACAGATAGTAAGAGTTTTTATAGTTATATAAAAAGAAAAAGGGTGGCTAAAGTAAATGTTGGTCCCTTAGAGGATGAGACCAGGAAATTAATGGTGGGAAATATGGAGATGGCAAAAACACTGAATGAGTATTTTAATAATAATAATTAATAATAATAATTCAACTTTTATTGTCATTGCACAAGTACATGAACAACGAAATGTGATCTTGCAAGCTCCCAACACTGGACAAACAGGGGGCTATAGGGGGGGAGGAGCTAAACACGATCAAAATCACTAAGGAAGTGGTACTCGGTAAAATAATGGGACTCGAGGCGGATAAATCACCTGGACCTGATGGCTTACATCCTAGGGTCTTGAGGGAAGTGGCGGTAGGGATTGTGGATGCATTGGTAATAATTTTCCAAAACTCCCTGGACTCAGCAAAGGTCCCGGCAGACTGGAAAACTACTAATGTAACACCCTTATTTAAAAAGGGCAGTAGACAGAAGGCTGGAAACTATAGACCGGTTAGCCTAACATCTGTGGTAGGTAAAATGTTGGAGTCCATTATTAAGGAGACAGTAACAGGACATTTGGATAATCATAATTTAATAGGACAAAGTCAGCATGGTTTTATGAAGGGGAAGTCATGTTTGACAAATTTGCTGGAGTTCTTTGAGGAAGTAACATATAGGGTGGATAAAGGGGAACCAATGGATGTATTTAGACTTCCAAAAGGCATTTGACAAGGTGCCACACAAAAGATTATTGCTTAAGATAAAAAATCACAGGATTGGGGGTAATATTCTGGCATGGATAGAGGATTGGCTATCTAACAGAAGGCAGAGAGTTGGGATAAATGGTTCATTCTCAGACTGGCAATCAGTAACTAGTGGTGTTCCGCAGGGGTCAGTGCTGGGTCCCCAACTCTTTACAATCTATATTAACGATTTGGAGGAGGGGACCGAGTGTAACATATCAAAGTTTGCAGATGATACCAAGATGGGAGGGAAAGTAATGAGTGAGGAGGACATAAAAAACCTGCAAGGGGACATAGACAGGCTACTAAATGGGCAGAGATTTGGCAGATGGAATACAATACTGGAAAGTGTGAGGTTATGCACTTTGGCAGGAAAAATCGTAGAGCAAATTATTATCTTAATGGCAAGAAACTGGAAAGTACTGAAGTACAAAGGGATCTGGGGGTCCTGGTGCACGAAACTCAAAAGGTTAGTATGCAGGTGCAGCAAGTGATTAAGAAGGCCAATGGAATGTTGGCTTTCATTGCTAGGGGGATAGAATATAAAAATAGGGAGGTATTGCTTCAGTTGTACAAGGTATTGGTGAGACCGCACCTGGAATACTGCATACAGTTTTGGTGTCCATACTTAAGACAAGACATACTTGCTCTCGAGTCAGTACAAAGAAGGTTCACTCGGTTAATCCCGGGGATGAGGGGGTGGTCATATGAGGAGAGGTTGAGTAGATTGGGACTCTACTCATTGGAGTTCAGAAGAATGAGAGGCGATCTTATTGAAACATATAACATTGTGAAGGGGTTGGATCGGGTGGATGCGGGGAGGATGTTCCCGATGATGGGTGAAACTAGAACTAGGGGGCATAGTCTTAGAATAAGGGGCTGCTCTTTCAAAACTGAGATGAGGAGGAACTACTTCACTCAGAGGGTGGTAGGCCCATGGAATATGCTGCCCCAAAAAGCTGTAGAAGCTACATCATTACATAAATTTAAAACAGAAATAGACAGTTTCCTAGAAGTAAAGGGAATTAAGGGTTACGGGGAACGGGCAGGAATTTGGACATGAGTCTAGGTTCGGATCGGTCATGGCCCTGTGGGTAGCGGAGCGGGCCCAGGGGCCGTGTAGCCTGATCCTGCTCCTATTTCATGTGTCTAATTCTGTTAGATTCAGGAGATAGTTCTGTGATAGTAGATTGGCGGTTAGGATCAGATCAGCCATGATCTTATTGAATGGCGGAGCAGGCTCGAGGGGCCGATTGGCCTACTCCTGCTCCTATTTCTTATGTTCTTATATTAGGAGAGCTTGGTCAAAGAGGTAGGTTTTAAGGCGCATCTTAAAAGGAGGAAAGAGTAGTAGAGGCGGAGAGGTTTAGGGAGGGAATTCCAGAGCTATGGGCCTTGGCAGCTGAAGGCTCGGCGGCAATGGTGGAACGATTAAAATCAGGGATGCTCAAGAGGCCAGAATTGGAGGAACGCAAATGTCTTGGAGGGTTGTAGGACTGGAGAAGATTGCAGAGATAGGGAGGGGCGAGGCCATGGAGGAACTTGAAAAAAAGGATAAGAATTTTAAAAGTTGAGGCGTTGCTTAACCGGGAGTCAATGTCAGCGAGCACAGGGGTGATGGGTGAACAGGACTTGGTGCGAGTTAGGACTCGGGCAGCTAAGTTTTGGATGACTTCAAGTTCATGAAGAGTGGAAGTTGGGAGGCCAGCCAGGAGTGTGTTGGAATAGTCAAAGTCTAGGAGGTAACAAAAGCGTGGATAAGCTCAGCAGCAGATAAGCTGAGGCAGGGGCAGAGTTGGGCGATGTTACGGAGGTGGAAGTAGGCGATCTTGCTGATGGAACAGCTATGTGGTCGGAAGCACATCTCGGGGTCAAGTACCTCACCAAGATTGCGATCAGTCTGGTTTAACCTCCCCAGACAGTTGCCAGGGAGAGGGATGGTGTCGGTGGCTAGTGAAAGGAGTTTGTGCCAGGGACCGAAGACAATGGCTTCGGTCTTCTCAATATTTAGTTGGAGGAAATTTCTGCTCATCCAGTACTGGATGTCGGTCAAGCAGCATGACAAATCAGAGACAGTGGAGGGGTCGAGAGAGGTGGTGGGAAGGTAGAGCTGAGTGTCATCAGCATGCACGTGGAACCTGATGTTATGTTTTTGGATGATGTCACCGAGGGGCAGCATGTAGATGAGAAATAGGAGGAGGCCAAGGATAGATCCTTGGGGGACTCCAGAGACAACGGTGTGGGAGCGAGAAGTGAAGCCATTGCAGGTGATTCTCTGGCTACGACTGGATAGATAAGAATGGAATCAGGCGAGGACAGTCCCACCCAGCTGGACGATGGAGGAGAGGATTTGGAGGAGAGGATTTGGAGGAGGATGGTGTGGTTAACCATGTCAAAGGTTGCAGACAGGTCGAGGAGGACAAGGAGGGATAGTTTACCACGGTTACAGTCACGTAGGATGTCATGTGTTTCAGTGTTGTGCGGAAACCTGATTGGAGGAATCCAAACATGTAGTTTTGGGAAAGATGGGCATGGATTTGGAGGCGACAACACATTCAAGGACTTGAGAGGAAAGGGAGGTTGTCGTTGGGGCAGTAGTTAGCAAGTACAGAGGGATCAAGGGTGGTTTCTTTTTTTAAGGAGGGGCGTGATTACGGCAGATTTGAAGGGGCGGAGGACAGTACCTGGGGAGAGGGAACTATTAACAATATCAGCTAACATGGGGGCCAGGTATGGATGTTGGGTGGTCAGCCAGGTCAAGGGAGTAGGAGGTGGGTCTTATGGACAAGATAAACTTGGAGAGGCATGAGGGGAGATAGGAGAGAAATGAGAGAGAAAAAGTGAGTTTAGGGCTAGGTCAGGGAGAAACCTGAGGGAAAGTTTGGCCCGGTGGGCTAGGGGGAGGGAGGGAAATGGCAGAGACAGCTGAACGTATGGTCCCAATCTTAGTGACAAATGTCGCAAAGTGATGCAGCATGCAGCACACGCCCACAAATCCAAAAACACGGGCAAGGATGTGCTACAGAGCTCCTCCCGAATGTTGTCTGCTCAATCACATTTCTGCTGGTGGCATGACTCTCATTGTAGGGATGCTCTGTGTGATGTGCGGCCTGTGCTAGCAAACAAGCTGCACATTCAGGGAGCAACATTCCTTTCTATTGACAAAGATGTCAGGCTAGTGATGAGGAGCACGCAGGCCAATGTTGGGAAGCCGGCAATGCAGGCAAAGCCTAGTTCTCTTTCTGTCCTGCTTCACACTGTCCCTGGGGAATCTGATGTATATTATTCTCCTGTTGTAGAGAGCCTTGGTCACCTCCCTGATGCAGCACTGCACAAGAATCTGTGATATGTCACTGATATCACCTGCTGCAGCCTGGAACAACCCGGTAGCGTAAATTTTAAGAGCCACGATGATCTTAACAGTCACAGGCAGTGCTGACTATGCTCTGGTTTGGTGGCTCCAGTTGTGTACAGCAGGTGACATAGCTCAATGACAGCATCCATGGTGAAGCGCTCGTCGGCGTTGATGTATGAGAAATGCTCCCTGAAGACCTAATGTGGGTATGGCCTCCTGCGCAGTGCCCTTCTCCTCCCTCTTCTCTTAGCTTCTCCTGTTCTCTCCTGTCTTCTTCACTGCTCTCCCTCCTCCTCCAGACCCAAAGGCAGGCTTACCAGACCACCCATAACTAGAATAAATTATTTCCAAAGCAGACAAAAGTAGTCCAGCACCAGCACAACGTTGTAGCCATGAGTTGCTGGACAGGTTTATCACATGGCGAGTCAAGTGCTGGGGCAGACCAATTTCACAAAAAGGTCCTACAACAAGTGTAGAACCGTTATTTAAATATGTTAACAACATTTTTGGCAGCTCGCCATGAATGGCCACAGGGCACATTCCAATATGGTGGGCAGCGCATTTCATGTGCGGGATGGGCACATGTGCTTTTTTATTAAAAAAACAGGCTCTGGCCACTTCAGAGGTCTCTTGTCCTTTGGGGAACAGGATCCCATTGTTTAGTGCAGGCATGACCAAATTGCAGCACCGAAGTATGGCAATCAAGCCCTTGAAGCCCAAGCAACTTGGTGCTATTTACACTTATTTCTTTTTTGCTGGTTTGTCTTGTTTGAATTTCAGGGGCTTGGAAAGGACTATCACTGATGGATAGTTTCTAAATCAGAATAGCATCATCTATTAGTATCAGCAGCCTTATCTACATGCAAATCAATGGGAACATTAATTTAAACTTCATTTGTGGCCTGGGACTTTGCTACCCTGAATGGTTCAGTATCAGGAATGATGGAAAATGTCCCCACTCAGCCACCAGGGAAGCTATGGAGAATATTTTTCTGAAAGGAAGCTTTTAAATTCAGAGTTCAGATCAATTTTTAAAAAGTCTCAATCCCCATCGTCAAAAGCACTGCAGATAATTTAAGTATATTGCTCAATTTCCAAAACATAAATTCGGATTAGGTATCAGCATATAGTATTTCCATAGTGCTGTGAAACATGTAGCTTACATAAAAGTAGAAATGTATTAATTACATTAAATAGATATTCTACCATCAGTATCTTCAATTACAACTTATCACAAAGACACTGCTTTGTTAGAGAAAAACAATCTGGAATAACCCAGTCATTTTGTTACCAATTTCTGAAATACAAGATGATGTCAATGAAAAGGTCATAGATGTTTCAAACTGCAGTTGCTTCTTTCCATTTTATGGTATTAACAAACATAATTCTGTACTTTGGACAAATATATACTGAACATCTTACCTTAGTGATAAAGTCATCATGCACTATATACACTGTATTTCTCACAAATCCAATGTGTACAATTATCTTCTAGTATCAGCATGAAACTCTTGTTGACAAATGGTGTTGTTACTAACTGCTTTGCAGTTTCCTGTTATGAGAAATCCTAATCTACTATGTACTTTAGACCTAGTAATAGTATTGCAATTACTTGCACACTCCATTTAGCTTCACATTTTTACAGCCTTGGTTTTACTTCAGTTCACTGCTGGATTTACATATCAAGAAACATAAGAAATAGGAGCTGGAGTAGGCCATTCGGCCCTTCGAGCCTGCTCCGCCATTCAATGAGATCATGGCTGATCTTCTGCCTCAACTCCGTTCACTAGCCCTATCGCCATATCCCTTGATGCCCTTACTAGTCAGAAATCTATCGACTTCTGTTTTGAATATACTCAATGACTGAGCCTCCACAGCCCTCTGGGGTAGAAAATTCCAAAGATTCACCACCCTCTGTGTGAAGAAATTTCTTCTCATCTCAGTCCTGAATGGCTTACCCTTTATCTTGAGGCTGTGGCCCCTGGTTCTAAACTCCCCAGCCAAGGGAAACATTCTCCCAGCATCCATCCTATCAAGCACTGGAAAGGCTATGGGCCCCGACAACATCCCGGTTATCGTGCTGAAGACTTGTGCTCCAGAACTAGTTGTGCCTCTAGCCAAGCTGTTCCAGTACAGCTACAACACTGGCATCTATCCGATAATATGGATAACTGCCCAGTATGTCCTGTCCACAAAAGGCAGGACAAATCCAATCCGGCCAATTACCGCCCCATCAGTCTACTCTCAATCATCAGCAAAGTGACAATGCTATCAAGCGGCACTTAACTGACAAAAACCTGCTCACTGATGCCCAGTTTGGGTTCTGCCAAGACCAATCGGCTCCCGACCTCATTACAGCCTTGGTTCAAACATGGACAAAGGAGCTGAATTCCAGAGGTGAGGTGACAGTGACTGCCCTTGACATCAAGGCAGCATTTGACCGAGTGTGGCATCAAGGAGCCCTAGTAAAACTGAAGTTAATGGGAATCGGGGAGAAAATGCTCCACTGGCTGGAGTCATACCTAGCACAAAGGAAGATGGTTATGGTGGTTGAAGGTCAATCGTCACAGCCCCAGGACATCGCTGCAGGAGTTCCTCAGGGCAGTGTCCTAGGCCCAACCATCTTCAGCTGCTTCATCAATGACCTTCCCTCCAACAAAAGGTCAGAAATGGGGATGGTCGCTGATGACTGCACAGTGTTCAGCGCCGTTCACAACTCCTCAGATAATGAAGCAGTCCATGCTTGCATGCAACAAGACCTGGACGACGTTCAGGCTTGGGCTGATAAGTGGCAGGTAACATTCGCATCACTGAAGTGCCAGGCAATGACTATCTCCAACAAGCGATAGTCTAACCACCGCCCCTTGACATTCAACGGCAGTATCATCGCCGAATCCCCCATCATCAACATCCTGGGGGTCATCATTGACCAGAAACTTAACTGGACGAGCCACATAAATATTGAGGCAACAAGAGCAGGTCAGAGGCTAGGTATTCACCTCCTGACTCCCCAAAGCCTTTCCACCATCTGCAAGGCACAAGTAAGGAGTGTGTTAGGGAATATATATATTTTAATAACATAGATTTTAATATGATTAAACTAATGACTGAAAGTAATCTGATTATGCTTAAACTGAGCCACAGAAACAAGACCACGTGGAAACTGCTTGCTGGTGAGAACAAAGGAATGGGTAATGCACCAGAGATCCAATCACAGTGTGGTAACGTCAGGTCGGCCGATTTAGCTGAACCAACCATAGCTCTGCATGCATGCTGCTGAGCCAATGGTAGTAAAGGGGCGGGTGCATTTGCTGTAATCTGATGCTGTATATAAACCAGCCATTTTTAGAACATGTTTCAGTTGAACAAAGGATCCCTCCATGTAAGTCAAGTGCTGCAATAAATCGACTATTTAAAAACTACCACCGGACTCAAAATCTTTTATTTTAATGCGTTGACCTCAGACTAGTGTGGTCCACTGAAATTAAGAGATCTAACAGAGTGTGATGGAATACTCTCCACTTGCCTGGATGAGTGCAGCTCCAACAACACTCAAGCAGCTCGACACCATCCAGGACAAAGCAGCCCGCTTGATTGGCACCCCATCAACCACCTTAAACATTCACTTCCTCCACCACCGGCATACCATGGCTGCAGTGTGTACCATCTACAAGATGCACTGCAACAACTCGCCAAGGCTTCTTCCGCAGCACCTCCCAAACCCGCGACCTCTTCCACCTAGAAGGATAAGGGCAGGAGGCACATGGGAACACCGCCACCTCCAAGTTCCCCTCCAAGTCACACACCATCCTGACTTAGAAGTATATCGCCGGTCAAAATCCTGGAACTCCCTACCCAACAGCACTGTGGGAGTACCTTCACCACACGGATTGCAGTGGTTCAAGGCGGCGGCTCACCACCGCCTTCTCAATTGCAATTAGGGATGGGCAATAAATGCTGGCCTTGCCAGCGATGCCCACATCCCATTAACAAATGTTTTTTTTAAATAAGGCTCTTCAAAGGCATTCATGGCGTATGTTTGTGAAAAACCACAGTGCTTTGTATAATTCAGAGAAGCACACACTGATAATGTTTAACTGATGCCAGCAAATGAAGAATGACACAGCTTTGAACCAACATTTTCAAGTACCATTAAATTTAGTGTACAAATGTTAAGTTTGTTGCAATTCTTAAAAAGGCAACATAGTAATATAAGCAAGGTGGCATTTATGCCTCCTCTGGCATCAAGACCAACCTCCCAGGGCCTCTGAAGCAAAGGGCAAACATAAATGGCTGCTTCCAAACGTCTTGGAGACCTTCCTCCAACATCAAGGAAGATCAGTGGCCAGAAATATATCGCTCATATATATTGTGTAATTGCTTCCATTGGAGGCAGTTCCACAAACTGTTAGTCTTGTTGCCCTAAATTCACCTTGTTAACAATGCAGGGCAACATTGGTGACAATAATGAATTAACTGTGCATGATCTTGCGCATATATAGTTGGTTCTAAAGAGTATTTGTAAACATTAAGTTTCGGGCCAGAAGCCAACCCCAATATTGAGAGAAGACCGATACAGGCCAGCAATTAAAAAAAACCTGAATATTGCTTTGGCACCCATTTAAGTTTACCTCCAGCTGCACAGAAAGAAACCACCTCAAAGGTGAATCTTCCTGCCATCAGAAGCGCTAGTGTCACTTTCTTTACATTGCCAGTTCAGCTGAAGCACGGCAATATCCATACATTTGCCGTTACACTGTGGTTATCATATTGGTGAGGGAAAGAAATCAAACCCCGATTAAATTTACTAAGGTACACGTTTCTGCTCTATATATAAACGGAAACATATCCATGGAAGATGAAACTTAAGACACTATATTTTGCAGTAATTAAGTTTACTCCTAGTTTTAAGTCTTGATAAAAATGTATAGCTAAGATTGAAGCATTATAGAAATTAAGTATGCCACTTATATGATTAATTAAGTGTTGATTATTTATCACTTACAAATGGTTCATAAACATGTTCACTGAGGAAATAAACAGTAGAGTCAGGCCCTTTACAGTACAATGAATGCACAAACTGAGAGATGGTATAAGGAAAATATAGAAATGAACTGCGTATTGCCAAATAATTCAAAAGCCACAGATGAATCATTTGGCCCATCTTTCTTAGTTATGAATTTTCCATACACCATTACTAACAGATATACTTTAACATATTTTAAAATTCAGTCAAACTAGATCAAATATAATTTAAAATATTTAATATGCAAGGTGTTTTATTGGGTGCATTTTAGTTGATAATTTACAATTGGTTGCTGTGATGTTTGGTCTTAGTCATTGCAGGGAAGCTGTGAACACCAATGATTAGCCCTTAAAGGAGATAATGGTGATGAATAAAAATGTTTCAAATTAGTGTGTTCCACAAATTTAATTTACCTTCAAGTGCATGCTCCTGAAGCCTTGCTTGCAATGCAACAAGAGTGCAAACACACAATTTAGACCTGTACACATTGCAGCAGATATTTTATACTCAAAAAACAATTTTGTCAACTCTATTCATGAATTAATTCATTAGTTATCATGAAAAAATAGTGGGTACCTAAGAGTGAATTGCAAAGTGGCAATATAATTTAACGATTCAAATTCTATCATTAAGACACAGGAACAGTTGTTAAAAAAATGCTCTGAATAACAACTTGCTGTCTTAATCTTTTTTCTACATGTCTTAGGAGGACATTATAGCATTGTCATATAAGCAAATTATCCTATCAAATGACTGAAAGAATGGTACTTGTGGTAAACCACTGTTTGTATTCCACTGTGTACATGCCTGGACATGCCTCGGCTGACTCCTCCCACAAGTCCTAGTATAAAGGTGACTGCTCCCCAGCCCTTTGTATTTCTGGACCGGTCGACCACTCGAGGCAGACCTTCATTCTTTTGTTAATAAAAGCCTTTAGTTACTCTCTTAACTCTCCGTCTTTTATGAGTAATTGATAGCGCATCAATTTTATTAACAACATTTTTATAATGGAGAAGATCCTCACACCAGCATGCCTGGACTTAGATCATCGGGAGGCGGACTCATCCACCAAGTTTACTCACTGGCTTAAGTGTTTCGAAAAATTCCTGACCGCCTCCGCAGCAATCAAATCGGACGAGGACAAACTGGATGTCCTGACCTCCAAAGTGAACCACCGAGTGTACTCGGTCATCCAAGACGCGACCTCGTACGCGGACGCTATCAAGCTCCTCAAGGACCAGTACACGCGCCCAGTGAACGAAGTGTACGCCAGGCACCTTCTGGGGAGTCGTAAACAACAACCTGGGGAATCTACCGTGGAATACCTTCAGGCACTGTCTGTGCTTGGCTGGGCCTGTGGTTGTAAGGATGTAAAGGCCGCCGTGTACACAGAGGAACTTATCCGGGACGCTTTTGTAGCGGGCCACAGATCCAATTACACCCGACAGCGACTGTTGGAGCAGAGTGACCTCGACCTCAACAAGGCCTTTGAACTCGCACTATCATTGGATGCAGCCTAACGGGGCATGGATGCCTACTCCTCTGCACCGTGGACGCCGCGGGGAATGACAGCCTGGGACACGGTAGGACCGCCTCATAGCGCTGTGCCACCCCAGCCACACCCCAACTACCGCAGCAGTGTCCCAAGGCCAGGCAGCAGTGCCCCAAGGCCAGAAATGCTACTTCTGTGGCCAGGCAAAACACCCCAGAGCGCGCTGCCCGGCGAAAAACGCGATCTGCTCGGGCTGCGGGAAGAAGGGGCACTACGCTAACGTCTGCAGGGCCAAAGCCACCCCGAACCCCAGCAGCGCCGCGTGTGGGCCATGCGGGCCGCCATCTTGGGCCTCCTCGGCCATGTGCGAACCACCGGTACAGCAGCCATATTGGACGCCTCCAGCCACATGGGGATCATGGACGCCGCCATCTTGGACGACAGCCGGAAGGCAGCAGGCCCCCAACACCGCCTCATCTGATACCCGCAGCGACACACCGACCCCTACGCTGGCATCCGTTACACTGGACCAAGCGAGACCGCACCAGCTGGCCAGTTCCACAATGGACATTAAGGTAAATGGCCATGATACAATCTGCCTTTTTGACTCTGGGAGCACGGAGAGCTTCATCCACCCCGACACGGTGCGGCGTTGCTCTCTCCCAGTCCTGCCTGCGCACCAGCGGATTTCTATGGCCTCCGAGTCCCAGTCGGCGGACATTGGCGGCTACTGCGTAGTGACACTCGTAGTAGACGGGACCGTGTACGATCATTTTAAACTTCTGGTCCTGCCCGACCTCTGCGCTGCCGTCCTGCTGGGGTTAGATTTTCAGTGCCACCTTAAAAGTGTTACGATGGCGTACGGTGGACCCCTACCCCCACTCACAGTCCGCAGCCAGCAGCTCCCAAATTGCCCGCCGCGCACCAGGTGCAACCTCTCCACACTCAGTCACACCCCCCCCCCCCACTGTTTGCTAACCTCACCCCCGACTGTAAGCCCATCGCCACAAAGAGCAGGCGATACAGTGCCGGGGACAGGGTTTTCATTAAAACCGAAGTGGAGCGGCTCCTGAAGGAAGGGATCACTGAGGGCAGCACCAGCCCCTGGCGAGCCCAGGTTGTGGTCGTTAAGACCGGCGAGAAGCAGCACCTGGTCATCGACTACAGCCAGACAATAAATCGCTACACCCTGCTGGACGCCTACCCACTCCCCCGCATAGCTGATATGGTCAACCAGATCGCGCAGTACCGCGTCTTCTTGACCATTGACCTGAAATCAGCGTACCACCAGCTCCCTATCCGCCCTGAGGACCGCCAGTATACTGCCTTTGAGGCAAACGGCTGCCTCTACCACTTCCTTCGGGTTCCCTTTGGCGTCACCAACGGGGTCTCCGTCTTCCAAAGGGAGATGGACCGGATGGTAGATCAAAATGCGTTGCAGGCCACTTTCCCATATCTGGACAATGTGACCATCTGCGGCCGTGACTTGCAGGACCATGACGCAAACCTCGAAAAATTCCTCCGCACCGCCCAACTCCTGAACCTGACATATAACAAGGAGAAGTGCATATTCCGCACAAACCGCCTCGCCATCCTTGGCTGTGTTGTGGAACACGGAGTCATCGGCCCCGACCCCGACCGGATGCGTCCCCTTATGGAACTCCCACTGCCCCACTGCCTCAAGACCCTGAAGAGGTGCCTAGGCTTTTCTCCTATTATGCCCAGTGGGTCCCCTACTATGCGGACAAGGCCCATCCGCTGATCAAGTCCACCTCTTTTCCCTTGACGGCAGAGGCCCGCTTAGCCTTCCACCGTATCAAGGAAGACATTGCCAAAGCCACCATGCACGCAGTGGACGAATCCATCCCCTTCCAGGTGGAAAGCGACGCGTCCGACTTTGCCCTGGCCGCTACCCTCAATCAGGCGGGGAGACCCGTGGCCTTCTTTTCACGAACCCTCCAAGAACCGGAGACCAGACACTCCGCTGTTGAGAAGGAGGCCCAGGCGATTGTGGAGGCTGTGCGTCATTGGAGGCACTATCTGGCCGGAAAACGATTTACCCTGCTCACTGACCAACGTTCAGTTGCTTTCATGTTTAACAACAAGCAGAGGGGCAAAATCAAAAATGACAAGATCTTGAGGTGGAGAATCGAACTTTCCACCTACAATTACGAGATCTTGTACCGGCCCGGGAAGCTCAATGAACCCCCGGATGCGCTATCGCGTGGCACCTGCACCAGCGCGCAGATCGATAGACTGCGGGCCCTCCACAATGACCTCTGCCACCCGGGGGTCACCAGGTTCTTCCACTTCATCAAGGCCCGCAACCTGCCTTACTCTATTGAGGAGGTCAGGACCATGACCAGGAACTGCCAAGTCTGCGCTGAGTGCAAACCGCACTTTTATAGACCAGACAGGGCCCACCTGATAAAAGCCACTCGCCCCTTCGAGTGCCTGAGCGTTGATTTTAAAGAGCCTCTCCCCTCCTCCGACCACAATGTGTACTTCCTCAATATTATTGATGAGTACTCCCGTTTCCCGTTCGCCATCCCCTGCCCGGACATGACCAGTGCCACGGTCATTAAATGTCTGAACGACCTCTTCACCCTGTTCGGTTTCCCCAGCTATATCCATAGCGACCGGGGCTCATCGTTTATGAGCGACGAACTCCGTCAGTACCTGCTAACTAGGGGTATTGCCACAAGCAGGACCACCAGTTACAACCCCCGGGGGAACGGACAGGTGGAAAGAGAAAATGCGACAGTTTGGAAGGCCGCCCTGCTAGCCTTAAAGTCTAGGGGCCTTCCAACCTCCCGCTGGCAGGATGTGCTCCCCGATGCGCTCCACTCTATTCGGTCACTGCTCTGCACTGCCACTAACGCCACCCCTCATGAGAAAATGTTTGTCTTCCCAAGGAAGTCCACATCGGGGACATCGCTACCGCCATGGCGGACGTCCCCAGGGCCGGTCATACTGAGAAGGCACGTGAGGACCCATAAAACGGACCCCCTGGTCGAGAGGGTCGACCTCCTCCACGCCAACCCCCAGTATGCTTACATTGCATACCCGGACGGGCGGGAGGACACAGTCTCCATAAGAGACCTTGCACCCTCGGGGGCCGCAGTAACCCACTACTCACTACCACCCCCCCCCCCACGATCCGATATCCAGCCCCAGCAGACGGCAGGCCTGGGCCCCGCGACCCGCTCGACATCTACGAGGACGACACGCCTGTGCCACAGCCCACGCAGGACTCGACGCCGGAAGCTCCACTACCCCTGCCGTCGCCACGCCGATCACAGTGGCAGACAAGACCTCCGGAGAGACTCCAATACACTAACTTTTAATACACTTCACCCCGCCGGACTCAATTTTAAACAAGGGGTGAATGTGGTAAACCACTGTTTGTATTCCACTGTGTACATGCCTGGACATGCCTCGGCTGACTCCTCCCACAAGTCCTAGTATAAAGGTGACTGCTCCCCAGCCCTTTGTATTTCTGGACCGGTCGACCACTCGAGGCAGACCTTCATTCTTTTGTTAATAAAAGCCTTTAGTTACTCTCTTAACTCTCCGTCTTTTATGAGTAATTGATAGCGCATCAGTACTATTGTACAAGGCTGCCCTGTACCTCAAAGAAAATATTGCAAACAGACAGAATATACAAGAAAATAAAACAAGCAAGGTTAAAAAAGAGCAACAAATTCAATCATAAGACGAACAGTTAATAACAGATTTGATGGAATTAATCTCAATTGGCTTTTACATTAGCTTTCTAACTTTTTTTAATCCACTTATGAAAAGAAAATTATTTTGACTTGCTCTCACAATTTGTTAAAACACAAATGAAAGGAATAAACAGTTGTTTTGAGTGACAGAGAAATTATCATGTGGATCATGGTGTAATACATACAATGAGTGGTTACAATTATTTAACAAATATGCTACACAGTGGCAACTACTTTTTGTCCTGTTCACAACTTGTATAATCAGGTATTACACCATTATTCATGTGGTTTCTTAAAATGTAATTAAATTTTATAAAAGTTTTATCTTATAAATTTAGTTACATTCGAGTGTATTCTACTTTTCTGTTCCCCCCCCCCCCCCAATGTCGTCACCAGCCCCCTTGATGATGCACTGCTGAGGCTGATCGCCTCACAGCCTCTGTCAATATTGCTCTCGAGTCAGCAACTGAGAAGTAACAGGAGCCCAGAAATGACAAGCCCTCTTTTTCCTTCATTCTCTCCAAGAAGGAACTGGCATCTGCTCAGCATGTCACAAAAGTGCAGCTGAGACTGACAACTCAGCACCAGGAAAGAAATCGTATCAGCGCCAACATGCTCTGCCATGGTACTGCCATATATTCCAAAATTACATTTTAATGTATTTAAAAATAAAATACTGCAGATGCTGGAAGTCTGAAATAAAAACATAAAATGCTGGAAACACTCAGCAGGTCAGGCAGCATCTGTGGAGAGAGAAACAAAGTTAACGTTTCAGGTCGATGACCTTTCATCAGAACCAGAAAAAGTTAGGAATGTAACAGGTTTTAAGCAAGTACGGAGGCAGGGAAAGGGGGGAGTCGAGGAGAGAAAAGAACAAAAGGGAAGGTCTGTGATAGGGTGGAAGGCAGGAGAGATTAAATGACAAGAGATGATGGCACAAGGCAAAAGGGAATGGTAATGGGACAAGAAACAAAAAATGGGTCTAGAGGAGGTGTAAATGGCAATAGAGTCAGCAGCAACAGCTGCTGTCTGAAAAATGTGAGCAGTGGTTATGATCTGAAATTGTTGAACTCAACATTGATTCTGGAAGGCTGTAAAGTGCCTAATCAAAAGATACAGTGCTGTTCCTCGAGCTTCATTAGAACAGTGTAGGAGGCCACGGTCAACATAGTCAAACCTTTAAGCCTCCTTGGCAGGAGGTTATTGTGACTATCAGATTGGCATTTTTGATCCTGTAAAGCCTTTAACTTATGGGTCCTAATTCAAACTGCAACAAATTGCTTCCTGGGAGGCTAAAGAAGAACAAATGAGTAGATTTAAAGAATTGCAGAGAGTTTCTTTCATTCTGTTTTGTTTTTAATAAGAGCATTCTAAATACAAATAGCCTCAGTGTTGGCACATGGGACACTTTTTAAATAAAGGAGTATTTTTACAACCAAGCACGTGTGGAAGGTCTATAAATCTGATTTTGTATATATGGTATTTGTCTAGGGAACACGATCTGCAGAGACAGCCGCAGAGGCCACTTTTTAAAATGGTTGATACTTACAATGTGCTATTTCTGAAGGGTAAAGATTTTATGTATGTTTCCCAACTCTGTTCAGCCTCTCGGAGATGGAGGACTGAAAATAATTTATAAAAGCTGGTGGAGTAATTTATAACCCTGGCTTAGAAGTTATTTAATCGTGTATAGGGAGCACAAAAATTTTGTAAAACTAGTCAGTCAATATTCCAGGACATTTGAAACAGAATAAACCACAGCAAAAAATTATTTCAGGAGAATTTTGAATAGATTTTATTCCCAAAAACCTAAAAAAGTTGCTTTTTGAATGAATGTTATACTAAATGTTGCTATTATCTGATTCTATATTTATTTAAAATTAAATTGAGGTGCAGACCAGCCATGGTCTAACTGATTAGAGGAACAGGCTTGAGGGGATGAAAAAAGTAGAACAGCGCTATGGGAGTACCTTCACCACACGGACTGCAGCGGTTCACGAAGTCGGCTCACCACCACCTTCTCAAGGGCAATTAGGGATGCGCAATATATGTTGGCCTTGCCAGCGATGCCCATATCTCGTGAACAAATTTTTTTAAATGGCCTAATGTTCTCCATGCGCCCTTTGACTTCCCTTCACCTCATTCCCTTTCCTTTTGATTATTTTCCCTTACCTCTTGCTTATTTTCCTCCTCTCATCACTTACTTATTTTTCTTTCCCAACCGCTACCCTCTTTCCCTTTCTCCCCCTTAACCTATCTCCTTCCCCAACCATTTCCCTCGCTGCCCTCTAAATCAGCTTCTTTGGATTATTGCAAGTGTCAGTGTTGGCTCAGTGGTAGCACTGAGTCGGAAGGTCATGGCTTCAAGGCCCATTGCTCTCTCTTTCTTTCATACTTTGTGTCTAGAAAACCTGTTGTCACATTTTTGTGTTAAGTTTACATAGTGAGTTTCCATTATAAAGTTTATGTTGTAATTACATCCTCCTGCCAGTGGCGGTGCTGTAGTTGAATGAAAGACAGCTGCCATGTGGGAGAACAGAAGGCACAAACAAAAAGTGTGGATAAAAAATATATATATGATAGCCAGCGCAATTTACACTTCATCTAGAGCCATGCTTTGTTTCTTAACCTGTCCCATTACCATCTCCTTTTGTCTTGAATATCTCTTAATGTCTCTTAACCTCTTCCGCCTTCTATCCTATCACAGACCTTCCCTTTTGTTCTTTCATCCCCACCCCCCTTTCCCAGCCTCTACACTTGCTTAAAAATCTGTTCCATTTCCTGCTTTTTTCCAGTTCTGACGAAAGGTCATTGACCTGAAATGTTAACTCTGTTTCTCTCTTCACAGATGCTGCCTGACCTGCTGAGTATCTCCAGCATTTTCTGTTTTTATTCCATAGTATCTACTGCTGACCTAGTCGAGGACGCAAATCCACACTGGTCAGCTGTGTATCTAACAACAGTGACTATCCTCCTAAGGTGGTGAGGCGGGTGCAGTCTCTTTAGGGTTGAGGTGGCTCCAAGGTGACTAGCGTGGTGATGGAAGTTATGAACCAAGTCAATAGTCTGTGGCAATAGTCTGACACCCGAGTCAGGCAGGTCTGCATTGCCCGAGGGCATTGCTGACAACGGACCAGCCAGCCTGGCTCATTAAAGGAACCTAGAGAAGCAGACCTGCCAATGGGGCTGGGATTCTTCCCATTCTGCTCAAGATAACCCTGCAATGTCAAAGCCCTAACGTGTGGTGGTCTTAGCTGGACAAGTAGCACAAAGCTTAGCAGTGCTCTGCTCTGGTAACCCGTGCAGCAGTACCCTTGCACACATTTGGGTGGGGTGGGGGCAGGGGGAGGTCCCTAAACCTTGGTTCTGCCAACCAGCATCTAAGCTCTTATGTCTAGTTTAGTGGGCTGTGTCCCTATGGATGGAGAGTTTGTACGTCATACTGGGCAAACAAAAAACTCACAGGTGGATGTAGATTTCTCACTGGCTTGAATTGGAAGATCTTAAACATGATGATGGGTTTCTGCATGTCAGACACCAGGATGACCAAAATATATATAGAACCATCAGAAACTTGAGAGTGAGAAAAGATTATTCAGCTCGTCAAGCTCATTCAATCCAGAGTTGTTGTATGTTTATTCTATCATAAATTTCCCTTCCCCCCACCCTCCCCACAATCACTTCCAGTGAGCAACATTGGTCCTGGTGGCATGGAATGGGTGCACAAAGGCCAGGATAGCACTTGGATATCCATTTTGCATAGATCTAGCTGCATAGAACCTTCTAATGGTCGCTTACATATTTTCTGTTCAATAGGGGAATTATCAAAGTTGAATGTGAAAGTTATGCACAGTTGAATGAACTACTTCAACACAAAAGCAAAACACTGCGGATGCTGGAAATCTGAAATAAAAACAGAAAATGCTGGAAATACTGTTTCTCTGTTTCTCTCTCCACAGATGCTGCCTGACCTGCTGAGTATTTCCAGCATTTTCTGTTTTTATTATGAATTAACATATGGCAACCTGAAATCCAAACTCTTTGAGAAAACTGCTCTAGAAAGTGACATAGACCAAGATACTCTTATGATAGAAACCATAGCCCTCATTTTCAACACAAATTTTGAACAATTTATGCCTTACAAATTAACACAATCGGAGCATTATGGATAGGAAATGTAGGCAGAGAGGAGTTGCATTGAAACACCGCTCATAATGCACATTTCAGTTTGGGGTTACGTCACAGGCTGGGACTGCTGCCAGAAAATGATGGAAGCTTCATTCTAAGATGATAATATGGCAGAAGTGACCTCACTTAGACGTTATCGCCACTGCCAGGTAAAAAATGGGATGAGGTCCTAAAAGTTGAATAAAGGGAGTTAGGAGGTAAATTTAAAAATAGGACCTCAAAAGGTAGTAATCTCAGGATTGCTACCAGTACCACGTGCAAATCAGAGTAGAAACAGAAGGATATTTCAGATGAATACGTGGCTAGAGGAAAGGTGCAAGGGGGAGGGATTCAAATTCCTGGGACATTGGAACCGGTTCTGGGGGAGCTGGGACCAGTACAAACTGGACAATTTGCACCTGGGCAGGACCGGAACCGATGTCCTAGGGGGAGTGTTGGCTAGTGCTGTTGGGGAGGGTTTAAACTAAAATGGCAGGGGGTTGGGAACCTGTGCAGGGAGACAGAGGAAAGGGAAGCAAGGATAGAAACAAAAGACAGGAAAGAGAAAAGCAAAAGTGGAAGGCAGAGAAATCAAGGGTGTAAATCAAACAGGGCCACAGTAAATAATAATTCTAAAAGGACTAAGAGTGTTAAAAAATCAAGCCTGAAGGCTTTGTGTCTTAATGCGAGGAGCATTCGTAATAAGTTGGATGAATTAGCTTCGCAAATAGATGTAAATGGATATGATGTAATTGGGATTACGGAGACATGGCTCCAGGATGACCAAGTCTGGGAATTCTACATCCAGGGGTATTCAATATTCAGGAAGGACAGGATAAAAGGAAAAGGAGGTGGGGTAGCATTGCTGGTTAAAGAGGAGATTAACACAATAGTAAGGAAGGATATTAGCTCTGATGATGTGGAATCTGTATGGGAAGAGCTGAGAAATACCAAGGGGCAGAAAACGTTAGTGGGAGTTGTATACAGACCCCCAAACAGTAATGCTGAGGTTGGGGATGGCATTAAACGGGAAATTAGAGACGCGTGCAATAAGGGCACAGCAGTTATCATGGGTGACTTTAATTTACATATAGATTGGGCTAACCAAATTAGTAACAATACCGAAGAGGAGGAATTCCTAGAGTGTATACGGGATGGTTTCCTGGACCAATATGTCGAGGAACCAATTAGAGATCAGGCCATCTTAGACTGGGTATTATGTAATGAGAAAGGATTAATTAGCAATCTTGTTGTGCGAGGCCCCTTGGGGAGGAGCGATCATAATATGATCGAATTCTTCATTAAATGGAGAGTGAAGTAGTTGACTCAGAGACTAGGGTCCTGAATTTAAATAAAGGAAACTACGATGGTATGAGGCACAAGTTGGCTAGGATAGATTGGAGAACGTTACTTAAAGGGTTGACAGTGGATAGGCAATGGCAAACATTTAAAGATCGCATGGATGAACTACAGAATTTGTTCATCCCTGTTTGGCATAAAAAAACAAAAAAGATGACTCAACCGTGGCTAACAAGGGAAATTAGTGATAGCATAAGATCGAAGGAGAGGACATATAATTTGGCCAGAAAAAGCAGCAAACCTGAGGATTGGGAGCAGTTTAGGATTCAGCAAAGGAGGATAAAGGAATTAATTAAGAGGGGGAAAATAGATTGAGTGTAAGCTTGCAGGGAACATAAAAACTGACTGTAAAAGCTTCTGTGAAGAGAAAAAAGATTGGTGAAGTCAAGCGTAGGTCCATTGCAGTCAGAATCAGGGGAATTTATAATGGAGAACAAAGAAATGGCAGACCAATTAAATACATACTTTGGTTCTGTCTTCACAAAGGAGGACACAAATAACATCCCAGAGATATCGGGGAACATAGGGTCTAATGAGAGGGAGGCATTGAATAAAATCAGTATTTGTAGGGAAATGGTGTTAGGGAAATTGACGGGATTGAAGGCCGATAAATCCCCAGGGCCTGATAATCTACATCCTAGGGTACTTAAGGAAGTGGCCCTAGAAATAGTAGATGCATTGCTGGTGATCTTCCAAAAGGGGGGGGGGGGAGGGGGGGAAAGGGGAAGGGGGAGGAAAGGGGAGGGGAGGGGGGAAAAGGGGAGGGGGGGGAAAAAGGGGAGGGGTGGGGGAAGGAGGGGGGGAAGAAAGGGAGGGGGGAGCCAGCAGACCCTCTCCCCTCTGCCGGCGATGGCTCCGCTGAGCTCCGTGCCGCCCTACGCACTGACATGCCGATTGCAGCGCCCCGGTCAGCCCGAACCCCGCCCGCCCGAGGCCGGGCCTGAGGCGGCCGATTGCGGCTGGCCAGGCCCGGTTGCCTTGGTAACCCTCCTCCCCTCTCCGCCTCCCGATCTCCGGGACTGGGCCTGAGCGTCTTGAGACGGCCGATTGTGGCTGACGAGCCCGGTTGCCGGGTAACCCTCTCCGCTCCCCCTCCCCTCCCGAGCCCCGCCCACCCCCCCCCGAATGAAGCGCGAGGAGCTTGCAGTGAGTCCAGCCAGCCTTTACCAAGATGGCTGGCCGCTGGTTCGAAATCGGGCCCAGCGGGGGGGTGGGGGGTGGGAGGAGCTTGCCACAAAACAATTGCCTAGGGTCCAGCATGGCTGGCAACAAACGCCCAGGCTTCAAGGCCTACCTGCAAAAACGGGGAAAGGTAGGAAAATTAATGAGATTAGATAAAAGATTTAGAAAGTAATTAACTTTTTCTAAAAACAATGTGTGTTTTAAAAGCAACTTTTTTTTTTAAAGACGCAGAAAGCGGGAAAAAGAAATGAAAAGTTTGGAATCAAGATGGCGGCGACTCACCTCGGTTCAGAATGATAAGGCCCGCCCACACATGCACCGATTGGTTAATCGTCCTGTCACCGAAGCGTAGGATTGGTCAATCGTCCCGTCACTCGACTCTAGGAGGGCCCGCACGCGCGACGAACCCGCTCCGCAGCGATTGGTCGACCGTTGGGTCGCTCGACCGTACGATTGGTCGAACTTAATGTCACTCTATGCTAATGAGCGGATAATGAGATGCTAATGAGCGGAATTTTGAACGTTTTTTGGATACCGCGGGCGCAATTTTTGTCTCGCCGAAACGTAAATACGCTTATGACCGTTCCGGAATCATAAGCTTTCTTTTGATGTAACGCACGTGTAGGTAAGCTCTAACTTTAGAGTGTATAGCCGGACAGACACACCGAAGGACAGACAGACAGATGTATCCTTTTTATATATCTATCTATATATATATATAAAAGAGCTCTTCTGTCTGTCCCGATGTCTGTCTGTCTGTCTGTCCGTTCTCTATACGTTTGAAAGTTACAGA
Source organism: Somniosus microcephalus (assembly GCF_052327205.1). Classification (NCBI taxonomy): domain Eukaryota; kingdom Metazoa; phylum Chordata; class Chondrichthyes; order Squaliformes; family Somniosidae; genus Somniosus; species Somniosus microcephalus. The sequence goes on along the minus strand of NC_140991.1, from coordinate 147,453,339 downwards.
GCGTACCGACGCGCGCGTCGCCTCAAAAGAAAGCTTGCGATTCCGGACCGGTCATAGGCGTATTTACGTTTCGGCCGCACAAAAATCCCGCCCGCGGTATCCGAAAAACGTTCAGCCTTCCGCTCATTAGCATCTCATTAGCGACCGTGTGACGTCGAGGTCGACCAATCGGACGGGGGGTTCCTTCCTACAGTGGAGTGTCGAGTGACTCGACGATTGACCAATCCTACGCTTCGGTGACCTGACCGGTCGACCAATCGGTGCGTGTGTGGGCGGGCCTTATCCTTCTGAACCGAGGTGAGTGGCCGCCATCTTGATTTTTCACGATTTTTTCCCCACACTTTCAGTGTGTTAGGGAAGTAAGGTAAATATTTGAATTATGTGTTAGGGAATTAATTAACAACTTATTTGAGTTTTATATTGTGTTTAGCAACCCCCCCCCCTCCTCCTCACCCTCGCGCAGGGGGGACTCGGGGCCTGAAGCTCAAAAAATTTCCCTCTCTCTCTCCTTCTCCTCTTCCTCCTCTTCCCTCTCTCTCCTTCTCCTCTTCCCTCTCTGTCTCTCTCTACTTCCCCCTCTCAGGTTTCACGGTGTCGCGGACGGACCCCCCGAAGTTTCCCGCTCGCTAACGGCCGCCAAGCCGCCCTTGCCTGCTCCCCGCGGGCCGCCTCGCGCCGCCCGCACTGACCGCGCATGCGCCGCCCGCACTGACCGCGCATGCGCTGCCCGCCCGCAGCGGCCGTCCATCAGCCGCGCGATACGCGGGGGACCTCAGCTCCGGTCCGTCCCGGCCTCAGAACCCGACCGCGCCTTAAGCGCTAGGCCCCGCACGGCCGCTATCGCAACGGCACCGGACCTCAGGCGCTAGGCAGGGGGAGGGGCCGGACAGAGGGGAGTGGGGGAGCGGAGGGGGTGGGGGAGGGTAGGTGTGGGGGAGGGGAGGGAGACAGGGGAGGGGAGGGAGAGAGGACATGACAGGGAGAGGGGGGACACACAGGGGCAGGGAGACCAAGCGCCCCAAAATTGCCCTCGCAACGCGGGGCTCCCCAGCTAGTATATATATATAAAAAATGACCTAGATGAGGGAACTAGATGTAGTATCTCCAAGTTTGCAGATGACACAAAGCTGGGTGGGCGTGTGTGCTGTGAGGAGGATGCAGAGAAACTCCAGTATGATTTGGACAGGTTGGGTGATTGGGCAGATGCATGGCTAATGCAGTATAATGTGGATAAATGCGAGGTTATCCACTTTGGTGGCAAAAACAGGAAGACAGATTATTATCTGAACGGCAATAGATTGGGAAGAGGGGAAGTGCAATGAGACCTGGGTGTCCTTGTGCACCAGTCGCTGAAGGTAAGCATGCAGGTGCAGCAGGCGGTTAAGAAGTCAAATGGTATGTTGGCCTTCATAGCGAGAGGATTAGAGTACAGGAGCAAGGATGTCTTGCTGCAGTTGTACAGGGCCTTGGTGAGACCACACCTTGAGTATTGTGTGCAGTTTTGGTCACCTTATCTGAGGAAGGATGTTCTTGCCAATGGAGAGAGTGCAACGAAGATTCACCAGACTGATACCTGCGATGGCAGGAATGACGTATGAGGAGAGATTGGGTCGATTAGGCTTATATTCACTAGAGTTTAGAAGAATGAGAGGGGATCTCATTGAAACTTATAAAATTCTAACAGGACTAGACAGACTAGATGCAGGAAGGATGTTCCCGATGGCGGGGGAGTCCAGAACCAGGGGTCACAGTGTAAAGATAAGGGGTAAGCCATTTAGGACTGAGATGAGGAGGAATTTCTTCACCCAGAGAGTGGTGAACCTGTGGAATTCTCTACCACACAGGGCAGTTGAGGCCAATTCATTAAATATATTCAAGAAGGAGTTGGATATATTTCTTAAGGCTAAAGGGATCAAGGGATATGGGGAGAAAGCAGGGACAGGGTACTGAATTTGGATGATCAGCCATGATCTCATTAAATGGCGGAACGGACTCGAGGGGCCGAATGGCCTACTCCTGCTCCTATCTTCTATGCTGGAATTACAGTGCTTCTTCATTTTACTGATATATATTGGGTGTCCAGGGTTGGTAGGCTGTGTCTTTGAATACAAAGTTTTGTCTGTTTTTGAAGTGTTAGTTTGCTTGTAGTTCATTTTTATCCAGTCAGCTTAGTAGCTGAACCAGATTTGCAGCACAAGGTTTGGGCCACCCATTTTTTGTTTGCCACGATAAATTAGGACAAGCAGTGTCTTTATGGGAATTCTCATATTAGCTACTTGGTGGGAGATAAGGAGGAGGAGGAAAGGGACTAATGTGAATAGCTCTTTCAGGGAGCTGGTATAGGTGCAATGGGCCAAATGTCTACCTTTTGCAATGTAAAATGTTATAATTCTGGAAGAAAGAGAAGGAATGGAGAAATACCAGGCATTGCACCACAGGAGGGCTGCATCCACCCAGTCTTACCCTCTAACCAAATATAAAGGCCAAAGTAGACTTAGCTGGATTTGTTTGAGGAACAGTGGGGGTAATTTTAACTGTGGGTGATAGTGTAAAATGGGCGATACAGAATTGTCCCACCAGATTTCCACTTCCACTGACTTCAATGGGAAGGAAAATCAGGCATGATGTAGAATGAGTGGCTAATTCGATATCGCCCATTTTACTCCATCACCCAAAGTTAAAATTACCCCCAGTGTGTGCGTAGGCTAAGATTCAGCAGGGAGCAATGTTCACTGTAAGCTGCGCTATGTCTGCGCAGCCTGCTTCTTTTAATGCACGATGTCTTTAAATTTCTGCGCATGCGTGGTATTTACAATGTAAAAGCCAGTGAGCAGCTTGCACGGGACCTTTCCCATTACTGCACAACTTTAGCGGGAACATTGACGGAGTAGTGCAGAGTTCTGCTACACACTGCAATCTGAGCCACAGAGCATGGCATTCGCAGTGGTTATCAAGGTTACTTCAACTCTCGACTTTTATGCCTCATATTAATTCTAGGCTGCCACAGAGGAAATCGGAAACATCAGTCATTCCGCAGAGCACAGATGTATCAAGCGAGTGACTGATGCATTATTTGCCAGAGTTAGCAATTTCATCAATTTCCCTATGGACTGTCAACAAAACTATGAGAGGATACTGCACTTTTTTTTATTTTTTTTTTACAAATACCTGTAGCAGGATTCCCCAAAGTTTGGGGTGTCACTGATTGAACCCATACGGCCCTACTTTCACCCCAATGTGCAGATTGTCTGTTAAACCCATTTCTTTCTCTCTGCACTCCCTTCACACCACAAGCTAACATTTCTCCCACTCTTTCATTTCAGCTGCTGAGAATGTTGATGCCCCTCAGCCAGTGGAGGAAGAGGAGCTCAGCCTGTTAGAAGGTGCGCCATCACTCAATCTGACTCTCGCAAGCACCACCTCAGAACCTGGCACCACATGGACATTAGAGGCTAGGTTAGTGCAGGTATCTGAACATAGTGACTCACTGGGCACAAGTGCACAGGAGCTAGGATAGGGCGATAGGTGTCTACAGGTGCCAGCTCGCCAGAGGGCGAGATCACATACAAGTTCTGCTGCAAAGGACTCAGATGCACACTTCGACAGCTGATGGGCATCTACCAGGAAATGCAAGGTGCACTGGGCAACCTGCCAGAGAGCTTGTGCACAATGTCGCAGAGCATGGAAAAGTTAAGCGATTAAATGAGTGGGCAAAACTGTGGCAGAGAGTGTTCATTGTGAGGCGAAAGAGAAATCGGAATATTTTCTTAACGGTGAAAGACTTGGAACCGTGGAGGGGCAACTGGATGTGGATGTTCAGGTGCACAAATTACAGCCAGTGCACAAGTACAAAAAGGCTAATGGAATGTTGGCCTTTATCTCAAGGGAGCTGCAATACAAAGGAGAGGAAGTTATGCTTCAGTTGTACAGAACCTTGGTCAGACCCCATCTGGAGTATTGCGTTCAGCTTTAGACACTACACCTCAGGAATGATATATGGGCCATGGAGGAGGTAAATGTAAATTCACCAGAATGATACCAGAGTTTAAAGGGTAAAATTATGAGGACAGGTTACATAAACTTAGCTTGTGTTTGTAGTGTCCATGTGTAGATAAAGACACTGAAGACAGGAGTTGGTTCATAGGTATTTACTAAGCAAGTCTGGGTGGGGGGGGGGTTTCTAAAGGATATACACAATACACAGGCTTATATAGCTGTGGTAAACCACTGTTATTGTATATTGTTACCTCTGGGTGGCGCTGTGTACCAAGGCATGCCTCAGCTGACTCCGCCCACATGACCAGGTATAAAGGTGGGGGTTTCGCCGACTCACTTCCTTCTTGGAACCAGCCACCCACGAGAGGCATGCTCTGTTCTCTAGTTAATAAAAGCCTTTTCATCACCTTCCTGATTCATCGTCTTTTATGGAGTAATTGATAAGCGTATCAATAGCCCAAGTGGCAATTACCGGCATTACGCACACCTGGGGCTCTTAAAGGCACATACACCATAATTCCTCCCCTTCAAGCTAACTAGTACATCATATTTTAAGTAATTATTAATTACATGTTATATGCAAAATAATATACATTGCTGTATTAATTAATTATAAGTTAGTCTCTCAGGAGGCTTCCTGACTCGGTCCGGATAACGCCTCGGGGGTGTAGTAGTTTCTGATGGTGTAGTAGGTTCTTCTGGTAAGGCTGATTCGACTTGAAGGCCAGTGTCGGGTTCATCGGGCTCCAGTATCACCGGATCGGAGGTAGATATGGGTATCTCTACTTCATCGTTAGATGTATAGAGTGGTGGTGTAGGTTGTCCCTTTTCGGATGACTTGATGATTTGGTCAGCATGGCGCCTTATTATGCTGTCTCCGATGTCCACGGTATACATCAGTGGTCCTAATCGTGTGCAGATAGTTCCAGGCTGCCATTTCTCGGTACGGTAGTCCCAGGCCAAAACCGGTTGGCCTATCTGGAAGGCCCTAGTTGGCCTTTCATTCATGCCCTGAAACTGCCGGTTCTCCACGTCCCTTCGGATGTTGGGCTTGACCAAATCCAGCCGGCATCTTAGGTTTCTATTGTAGAACATCATGGCGGGAGTTTGGTTAGTAACCATATGCGTTGCATTCCTATATGCAAATAAGAAGTTATCCACCTTGTGCTGAAGTTTTATGTCTTCATTACCCATGGCCTTGATGGCCTTCTTGAAGGTCTGGACAAACCTTTCAGCCAATCCATTGGTGGCGGGATGGTATGGGGCGGACGTGTAGTGCTTTACCCCATTGTTCTTTAAGAACTTTCTGAATTCTTCGGACACAAATTGCGGTCCATTATCAGAACATATCTGCTCCGGCAGCCCATTCCTGGCAAATATGGTCCTTAATACTGTGATGGTTTTTTCCGTGGTGGTGGAGGACATCTTTATTACCTCCGGCCACTTGGAGTGTGCATCAACCGCGATTAAGAACATTGAGTCCATAAATGGACCAGCAAAGTCGATGTGCACCCTTTGCCAGGGAGATGAGGGCCACTCCCATGGATGTAGAGGGGCCTGTGGCGGAGCATTTTGGACCTTCTGGCATCCTAGGCAGCTCTTGGTCATGTCTTCGATGTCTCCATCGATACCTGGCCACCATACAAACGCCCTAGCTAGGTTCTTCATTTTCACTCCACCCAGATGCCCCTCGTGAAGCTCCTTTAGTACTTTATCCTGGAGTTTGGGTGGAATCACCACTCTGGATCCACACATCAAGGTTCCTCGGCACACTGACAGCTGTTCTCTTCTTTGCGAGAATGCTGGCAACAGTGGTTCGCCATGTGCTGGCCATCCCTTCACTGTTAAATCGTAGACCCGTGAGAGAGTAGGGTCATTTCTTGTCTCCCTTTCAATGGCAGAATTTGTCACTGGTAGACATTCCACTATGGTAGAGTGGAATATCTCTACTGGGTCTACTGTAGGTGCCTCTTCTATCATTGGCAACGGTAGGCGTGATAAACCGTCAGCATTCCCATGCTGTTTTGACCCTTTGTATTCAATGTTGTATTGGTGTGCCCCTAGAAAAAGGGACCACCTCTGTAGTCTTTGTGCCGTCATAATGGGGACACCTTTTTTAGGGTTGAATATGGAGATGAGGGGTTGATGGTCAGTCAGCAAGGTAAATTTTTGTCCGTGTAGGTAATGGTTGAATTTCTTCACTCCCCATACCAGGCTGAGTGCTTCCCTGTCTATCTGGGCATAGTTACACTCAGCTGAGTTCAATGAGCGTGACGCAAAAGCTATCGGCCGTTCCGAGCCATCAGGGAATCTATGGGACAATACCGCTCCTATGCCGTAAGGGGATGCATCGCACGCCAGTCTGATTGGTAGTGATGGGTTGTAATGAGCCAAAATTTTCTCGGATGTGATTAAGTCTTTACATTTATGGAAGGCACGTTTACAGTCTTCGTTCCATTTCCAAATCACTCCTGTCTGTAGAAGATCATTAAGAGGGTGTAGAATAGTTGATAAGTTCGGTAAAAATTTATGATAGTAATTTATTAATCCCAGGAATGACCTTAATTGTGAAACATTTTCAGGTGCTGGGGCTTTTATAACTGCTTCAATTTTTTTCAGGTGACTTATGCAACCCTTCCTTATTAATTATGTGGCCAGAATATGATATCTGATTTTGGAAAAATTCGCACTTGGGGCGATTTGCTCGTAGGCCCCGTTCTTTCAGCCTAGTGAGCACCTGCTCCAAATTGGCACGGTGCTCGTTGTCGTTTTCTCCTGTTATAAGGATGTCGTCTAGGTAGCATTGAGTCCCCGGAATCCCTTGCAGGACTTGCTCCATAGCTCTTTGCCAGATAGCTGGAGCTGATGCTATTCCAAAAACCAGTCGATTGTACTGGTACAGGCCTTTGTGTGTGTTTATTGTGAGATACTTTTTAGAGGTCTCCTCAACCTCCATCTGTAGATATGCCTGTGCCAAGTCAATTTTTGTGAAACGTTTCCCTCCGGATAGTGAGGCGAAAATATCTTCTATCCTCGGAAGAGGATACTGTACCGTGTGAAGGACCGGGTTTACAGTCACCTTAAAGTCCCCACAGATGCGAATTTTTTTCTGTTCCTCAGAGTTATTTTTCAATGTTTTTTTCATGACTGGAACGATGGGTGTTGCCCATTCGCTCTAATCTATTTTGGATAATACGCCTGCCTTTTCCAAATTCTTCAGCTCTGCCTCGACTGCCGGACGTATTGCGTATGGCACCGGTCTTGCCTTAAATTTTTTTGGAATTGCTGTATCTTCCACTTTTATTGAGGCGGTGATGCCTTTCAAGGTTCCTAGTTTCTCTTGAAACACTTCTTTGGCGTTGGCCAAGATGTCTTTTAATCGTTCAGGTATGATGTCATCATTGTTTTTTTCCTTACTGGTCACCGTCAGTGCCTGAATGGAGTGCCAGTCTAAACGTATCTTCCTTATCCATTCACGTCCCAACAACGGTGGACCACCATCTTGTAGAATGTATAAATACAACTTTTATATTTCTTTGCCGTTGTATACCACAGGCACCCTTATTTTTCCTTTGGGGTAGACTTTCTGCCCCGTATATGTTTTTAAGATAATGGATGTGTCTTTTAGAGGTATATGCGAAAATAGCCTCTCGTAATCTCGTCGATTTATTACGGTTAGAGCTGATCCTGTATCTAGCTCCATTTTAACTGGGGACCCTGCTATTGTGAGGGTAACCCAAATGGTTTGGTAATCCTCTTTGGCAAGTACATTATGTAATTTGAGACAGCTTAGTCTCTTGTTTCCGGAGTCGCTATCGCTATTCTGGTCTTCGGAGCTATTGTCCGTCATCATTTGTACCTTCCTGTACTTTTCTTTATTGATTTTTTGTTTTCTGTCAGTGGATTTATTTTGTCCAGATTGGCATACCCGTGCAATGTGTCCAACCTTACCACATTGCCTGCATGCTTTGCCCTTGAACCAGCAGTCCCTCTGGTTATGGGTGGATCTGCCGCAGCGATAACATCTTCCGAACTCCTGTGTCATTTTATGGGTGCCGAAGTCCTGTGTCTCTTGTTGTATCTCTGCAGCTCCTTTTGCTGCTGCTTCGTATGATACAGCCATACTGAAAGCTTTGTCCAATGTTAAATCTTTTTCAGAAAGCAGTCTTTTTTGTGTTCCTTCACTTAAGAGACCGCAAACAAATTTGTCTCGAAGATAATCCGATAGTCCTGCTCCGAATTGGCAGTACTTTGATAGCTTTCTTAATTCGGTTAGGTAATCAGCGTTACTTTCATTCTTGTGTTGATTTCTCTTGAAGAACTTGAATCGTTCCGCTATCAGCAGCGGTGTTGGGTTTAAATGCTCCTGCAGGGTATCAACAATTTCTTTAAAAGTCTTGTCCTTTGGTTTGGCTGGAGTGATTAAATTTCGTAACAGCCCGTATGTCTTCGCGCCCATTAAGTTCAGAAGTACTGAAGCTTTTTTTTCATCTGTTATTCCATTTGCAGTGCAATAAACCTCTTACTCTTTCCACGTATGTGGTCCAATCTTCTATTTCGCCATCAAAAGCCTCAATATTACCAGATTTAGGCATTTCAGAAAAGATATGGCGCTTCCCGCGCTTTTTTTTTTCTCTCTGTAGCAACGATATGGCGCTTCCCGCGCTTTCCCGCCGCTGCTACCGATAACAACACTGTTTTACTGTGGTTTCCGTTTATTCACTGTTGGAGACTCGTTCCCGACGGAGGTCTAAACGCTGACCTGCTTGCCGCGCCGGCTGTCTCTCGCGTGCACCCCCCCAGTCTGTATTGCTTGCCTCCGATTTCGCTGCCTGTCTCAGCTGTAGAGCCCGCCGCTGGAGCTCCAGCCTGACGCCCAGGAAGGATTAGTGCAGTACCTGTCACCAGCTTGGCCAGCTGGTGAAACCACAGCTTCTCTTACTTCCTTGAGTCTTCTGGACGCTGGAGGAATCGATGTCCTTGAGGTGCTGCCGAATTGCAGGTATGTCCGTTTCCACTTCGTCGCCACTGTAGTGTCCGTATGTAGATAAAGACACTGAAGACAGGAGTTGGTTCATAGGTATTTACTAAGCAAGTCTGGGGGGGGGGGGGGGGGGGGGTTTCTAAAGGATATACACAATACACAGGCTTATATAGCCCAAGTGGCAATTACCGGCATTACGCACACCTGGGGCTCTTAAAGGCACATACACCATAATTGCTCTTAAAGGCACATACACCACAGTGTTACTTTGAGTTTAGAAGGCTGCGGGGGTGATCTAATTGAGATGTTTAAAATTATAAAAGGATTCGATGGTTAGATACACAAAAGCTATTTCCTCTGTTGGGAGAATCCAGAACAAGGGGACACAATCTTAAAATTAGAGCTGGGCCATTCAGGGGTGAAATCAGGATGTACTTTTTCACACAATGGGTCGTGAAAATCTGGAATTCTCTCCCAAAAAGCTTTGTCAATTGTGATTTTCAAGACTAATATTGCAGATTTTTTTTCGGTATGGGTATTAAGGAATATGGAGTAACCGTAAGTAAAGAGAGTTGAGGTACATGTCAACCATGATCTAACTGAATGGTGGCACAGGCTCCAGGGGCTGAATGGCCTACTCCTGTTCCTAAGTCACCTCAATTGAGCGAAAAGATAACTTTCACCAATTTAATAGCAATACTTTGTATACTGGAATTCTAAACAAGGGGAGAAAATTCCTAGATAATTTAAAGCATTAACAAAATATTTTGTACAGCTAGTAGCTCACTATCAAATTTTGTATGATACAGAAATAGTATAAAAGTATAGATAGTACATGCACAATTTTTAAACTAAACTTTTGTGATTAAATCAATTACTATAAACCAGGTTTAGTATTGTAAAATAAGTTAAATGTTATGGAAGCTAATGACTCCAAATTACCAGAGTGAAAAAATGATAATACAGGTAATAGGTAGCAGGAGGTTATATACAGAACACATAGCTGGAGTGCATTAAAGCCTGTAACAAATTGAGGGATCCAGATGGCATCATAAACCACAACAGCAAACTCTGAGTGGTTATCAATGTCATCTGAACCCTGAGATGTATTATGTCCTTGAAGTGCAGTCCTCCCTATTATTCTGTGTAATATATACAGCTAGAGTTTATGAAACTAGTTTTATTGTGCTTGACAAGGTTTTTCCCCCAGCAGTAGCTGTAAAGCCGGACAGTGACAGATGGCAAACTCCCACAACTGAATCACATGATTTGAACTAAAATGTTATCCAGTGTCATTTCATTGCATGCTACAGGACAATAATATGAAGCAATAATCCAACGCAAAGGGTTTAGAGAACTACATAACAACTGTGGAATGTTTTAATACATTTAAATTGCACATCTTAAATTGTATGCCCAGCATGCTGGGTTGATAAAGAGGTTCAAAGGGCAATTAACATTTGTGTGCGGTAAGTTTTATGTAAGGTTTTTAAGTAGAAACATAAAGATGAACAGCTGATGAAGAATAGTCTAAAATTCCATTCTAATTTGCCAAATGGAAAGGTTGCTGAATCGGATTCTGGGAACCAATAAAATGAAGATGGGAGCATACTTGTAGGAAATGAGTTGAAGATGATGACAACAATAAATGAATTGCTGAATCAAAGCCAAAGTTATATATTTTTTTAAAAAACAGAACTTTAAATATAACTGGATTTATTTTTCTCACACTTGGATTCCTTGGGCTATCCCTTCCCTCAATTTTGAAGAATTATCTATGATTTAATATTTTGTTTGAAATAAGTTCATTGCCTTAGTGCTACCTGGATTCAAATTCCTTGTACACAGTCAACTTTTTTTTTTAAACATATTGTTTGACTGTATACAAATCCTCTGCTATCCAATGTAACTAAAACTTAGGACAAACAAAATGTTAATAGTTTTATGTTTAAGTTATTAAGATTGGACATGTGTCAAGAGGATGAAATTAATTTTTACTCTTCTAGTTTTTATTTTCAAAATGTTTTGAGTAAACAAACGTCAAGATTCCTTGCTAACGTTAGCTCAGATAAATTAATCCATCCACCTTGAGTACTTAAAAAGACTGTGCTGTGATGCAATACTGAGCTAACTTGTAACCTTAGTCAAAAGACTGTAAATTGGCAATCTGAGCCTCATCTGAGTAAGAGTGGTTAGAAATCACTGAATACTGTACAGAAAATGTTTCAATCAAAAGACTGCATGAACCATAAGTTACTACTGTCAACATACAGTAGATGTAGTATTAATGTACTGTAGCACATTTTATCTGTGATAGTACTTTGCTGACAGAGGGCAAGAGGAGACTTGTGTCAAATGAAATAGTTCAGATCATTAACACACCATCAGTGCCTGCATGGGCATCATGAACAGTAAAATATGACATTCAGCACACCCTCCACTGCTGATGCTTTTAGATGGCTTGTAGCTAAATCAGCACTTCCAAAATATGTAGCCTTGTTCCCTGGCGAGAGGTTGCTTGACTATGTTACTGGGCTAGGCTAACGTCCTCTTTGGCATCACAACAGTCTCCAATCTGATCTATTATGTATTGGTGCTTTCATTGGAAGTCTCCTTTCACATCCACATGGCCACCTAATTGATCTCCTGCTATTTTCTGCATACAAGTCCTTCAAAGTTTCAGCTTGGCTCAGTAGTAGCACTCTCACCTCTGACTCAGAATGGGACTTGTGGGTTCAAGCCCCACCTTATTGCTGTTTCTGGGACCTTGCTGTTCACAAATTGGCTGCCATAGCATAGACTTAAAAAGTAATTCATTGGTGCTTTGGGACATCCTGAGAATGGGAAACGCACTGTATAACTACAAGTTTTTTTTCTTTATCAGACAAGGTATAGCATGTCAGCCAGTGAATATACAGGTCACATCAGCATAGCCTGTAGGCTTAGAATGAGTAGGACAAGAATGATTTGGGAGGGTTTACAAAAATACAACTAGAGATACAGAGCAAAAAATATAACTAACATAGATGGAACACTATAACAAGTAAGTAGCAAAATGGATAGACTTTTTGTATTCATGTTAAAAGAATAAACAGCCTCACAAGTTAAAGTATACTGGAGTGGAGGAGAACTGGATGCACATTTAGTGACACAAGTGGAGTATGGATATCCCTTTTGTATTTGGCCCTCAACATACATTAAGGTGCTATTACTTTATTCAAATCAATCAATCAAGAAAGCCTTTTCTTATAACAGTAAATGTGCTATTGCTGAATATTCAACTGCTTGGGTATAGAATCACTATTCAATTGTAAAACATTTTTTTTTTTTTTAAGTACACTATTTGGTTCCGTCAGCTACAACAGACAGATTTAATTATGTTGAATGAAAGTCCAGACTGCATGTTTCAAATAAGGAGTCAGCTGTAAGTCAACCACCACAGCAAAAGCAGCCCATCATGAATTTCATTTTTTAAATTTTGTATTTATTTATAAGAAATTTCACAAGTTTAACATATGCAGAACTAAGAAAATTACTAAAATAGATAAAATAACATAATAAGTGAGCAGTAAAACAATATGAAAAGACTTATTATACATGATAACAAGCAGTCAATTACATAAATTTGATAGTGGATAGAGAATATTTCCACTTGTGGGGAAGAGCATAACTAGAGGCCGTCAATATAAGATAGTCACCAAGGAATCCAACAGGGAATTCAGAAGAAACTTCTTTACCCAAAGAGTGGTGAGAATGTGGAACTCGCTACCACAGGGAGTGGTTGAAGCAAATAAGAGAGAGGCATTTAAGGGGAGGCTAGACAAGCATATATGAGGGAAAAGAGAATAGAGGGTTATGCTGATAGATTTAGATGAGGAAAGACGGTAGGAGACTCGTGTGGAGCATAAACGCCGGCATGGACTGGTTGGGCCGAATGGACTGTTTCTGTGCCGTATATCCTATGTAAATTAAAGTATGGATTGGGGAAGAACACATCCAGGAGATTAAGGATATCCCATTTGCATGAGGTTGTCAAATAGGGCAATATCAAGATGAGAAAAGAGGTCAAAGTAAGTCAAACTCAAAAGTTCCAGAAGCCCGAGAAGGGCACAAATCAATAAATCCAGTCAAGACTCAAATCCTAAAATCAAAAATGTTGGGTGGGAGGGGGAAAAGATGGAAAGATGCTGCAGGGTATACAGAAGCAGAGATACTTAGAGATGTAAATATATAACTTCCTGAAAGTGCACGTGCAAGTAGAAAAAGCCATAGAAAAGGCCAACAGTGTTTTGGCTTCTATAAATAGGGGCATAGCGTACAAGCGCAAAGAGGCTATGATAAACTCATACAAGGCAACAATGAGACTACAAAGCAGTATGTACAGTGCCCCACTATATAAAAGGACATTAAAAGCACAGGGGGAATGCAGCATAGATTCACAATGATGATGACAGGAATATGAGGAGACACTTGAGATACGAGATCTATTTCCACTGGAGCGGAGAAGGCTAAAAGGAGATTTAATAATGGTTTGTAAAATTCATAAGTATTTTGATAGGTGAGTGGGAAAGGAAAATTCCTCTGGTTGGGGAATTAAGTAGTGAGGAGTCATCAAATGATTGAGGTAAGGAGGTTAGGAAAAACTTCTTTACACAGTGAGTTGTTATACCATAGAAGGCTTTGCAACTGGAAGTAGTTGAGGGACAGACCATTACATCTTATAAGGGGAAGAGTAGATAAACATTTGAAGCACAGGAAAATACAGGGATATGGTGAAGGAACAGAGTAGTGCGATAAGTTTTAGATTACTCTAGCAAAGGGCTATCACAAACATGATGGGCTGAACAGACTCATTCTGTGCTGTAAACTTCTTTAGTTCTAATAAAAAAGGGGCAAGACAACTAATCTAAAATGAATGAGCAGCAGAGGGCAAATATTGAGCCTGGCGATTAAGGAAATAGGTAGCCAATTGCCCTTATGGGCGCAATACAGAACTCTCAGCTATTGTTAGTCTCAAAACAGAATATTACCTGGGGGCTTCTGGATCAAGGGCTCTCAAGAGAAGTCTATGAATAGCATAGGAAGAGAAATCATTTGGGGAGGGAGAGGGAAGAGGGAGATCATAATCCTTATAGATTGGGCCATTATCCAAAAGTCTCAGTTCAGGCAGATCATGTAGGCAGTCCCATCTGGTGCTGAAAAAAGAAAAAAGAGGACTTGCATTTATAAAGCATCTTTGATTACTTCAGGGTGTCCCAAAGTGTTTTACTGCCAATTAATTACTTTTTAAATGTAGTTACTGTTGTTTTGTAGGCAAACACAGCATCCAATTTGTGCACAGCAATATCTCACAAATAACAGTGAGATGATTGACCATGTAATCTGTTTTGGTAGTATTGGTTGTGGAATGAATGGTGGCCAGGACAATAGGAGAATAGTGGCATGGAATCTTATATCCACCTGAACAGGCAGACTTGGTTTAATGTCTGGTCCAAAAGATGGCACCTCAGACAATGGAATACTCCACTGAAGTATCAACCTAGATTATTTGTTCAAGTCCTGGAGTGGAGTCCTTGAACCTACAACCTCCGAACTCAGAGGCAAGACTGCTACCACTGAGCCAAGGCTGGCACTAATTAACATTCTGAGGTACATTGACAACATCAAATATATTTCAAGAACTTCCATTTTGCTCATTTTTGCTATTTACATCCTATTTCTTAAAATCATGCTCTCTTTCTCTTTGGGTCTTTAAATACCACACACTATTCCTCAAATTAGAAGGTTAGTCACAAACCTGTTCCAGAGCTTCTATTTCCACAATAATTTTCCAATTCTACATCTAAATTGGCTACTAGCAAATGCCTAAGTTCTGACCAGGTTGGTGCTAATGGCAAATTTTACTTGCCTTATAGGACAGTGCCTTGCCTCTACTTAACATCTCTCTTCTCTTCTCTCTCTCCCAATCCATCGAGGTCTGTTGAAAATTAATAGGAAAGAACGAACTTGCACTTGCATAGTGTCTTAACACATAATCAATCAATAACTTTTTGAAGTGTGGTTACTGTTGTTATTTAGGCAAATACATCAGCCATCTTGTACACAGCAAGGTCCCACAAGCAGCAAATGAGATGAATGATCAGTGAATTTGTTTTCTGCTGATGTTGGTTGAGAAAGGATTGTTGGCCAGTTCACCAGTAGAACTCCATGCTCTTCTTCGAATAGCAACACGCCATCTTTTATGCTGAACACGGTTTTATGTTTTGTCTGAAAGATGCACCTCCTGCATTGTAGTACTCCCTTAGTATTGCACTCAAATGTCAACTTAGATTAAGTGCTCAAGTGCTGGAGTTGGGCTTGAGTCACAAACTTCTGTCTCAGCGGCAAGAATTGTATCACTCACTGTGTAGGGAATCAAAGTATGTGCATTCATCCTTAACACTTCATGGTAATGCATCAATATGCTGTGCTATCACACACAATCGCCAGAGCACTTATGACATTCTTCCCTTCAGCCAACATTATGCCTACTCCAAGATCATGTCAGCTATCAATGTATCTTATGTTTTTTACGTCAGCGCTTAGCTGGCATCGTAATCCTCAGTGGCCAGATTACACATCAGATCCTTAAAGCAATGTTACATATTGCAAAGTACTACTAAAAAACCCTGTCAAATACAATTCTATGCCTGCGTGCAATAAACAAACAACACTTTTGCTGTAGTCTATGCTGCTATCATTAATCACCTTTAAATGCTGTCTGGATTAAATACTTTAAACTTTGTAATTTAAGGAAATATTTTCTTAAATTCTAATAAGTTAAACAATTAAATATTCATCATGAGATTCCAAGCTCCTACTGAACAGACTTTAACAGTCTGAAGTTGATCTGTTGTCTAGGGAATTGGTACAATATGGATCAGGTTGTCTCTGGTTCAATTTTTTGTATTTATTTGTTTTGAACTGGGAAACAAATGCTATTTTTTGATATTCAAGCCCATCTATTTAATGGCTGATGAAAGTGGTTGTTTATTTATTTACAAAAACATTCTTCTCTTAATTACTACAGGTAGACTATCCTTTATCCGAAAACCTCGGGACCAGCCGTGTTTCGGTTTTCGGAGAATTTCGGATTTCGGAAGGTGGGTCGGCGGGGGGGGGGTTGGTCGGCGGGGGGTCGTGCGCGCGACCCCCCGCCGACCCCGAACCCCCCGCCGGCCCCGACCCCCGCCGACTTACAGTCGGGGTCGGCGGGGGGGGGGGGGGGGTCGGCGGGGGGGGTCGTGCGCACGACTTACGCTGGACTTACGCTGAACGAAAAAACCTTCGGTTTTTAGAGGGTTTCGGTTTTCGGAAGTTCGGATAAAGGGTAGTCTACCTGTATTGTGGAATAAGAGATTCTTCAGCATTCCATTTGTGTTTCCCTGGGGTACCTTTACTCAATCAATCAATCAACTTTTGTCATTGTTAGTGCACAAGTGCAGTACAACGAAATGTAGGCTTGCGGCTCCCGAGAGTGTACCTTTAGATTAAGACATTTAAACATTCAACATACATTTGGCTTGTAATACATTAACATAACCATAATAAAGTGCATTGGCAGATGTGCAGGCTTTAGAGTTTATTTGTGGAGTTCAGTAGGATGACAGCCCTGGGAAAGAAGCTGTTCCTAAATCTGGTCGTACGGGTGCGAATGCATCTGTAGCGTCTCCCAGATGGCAGGAGGGCGAACAGACTGTGGCTGGGGTGGGTAGGGTCTTTGATGATGGTCCGTGACCTCCGTAAACAGCGTTTCTGGTATATGTGCTCTATGGTCGGTAGCCGGGTGCCGGTAATGCGTTGGGCAGTTTTGACTACCCGCTGCAGGGCTTTCTGGTCATAGTAGCTACAGCTGCCATACCATACTGTGATACTGAATAGCAGTCTGTTGTAAAAGTGTGTTAGAAATGAAATCTATTTAAAATGCATTCCAGCTTAGCAATTTGTTTAACAATGACCGTTTACAGCAATTTTAGGAAACTGGCAAATTCAAAAGCTGCACAAAAAGGACTTCTGCAGCAGACACCAGATCCAATCTTGGACTAGCAGTACAGCACTCAGACAAACTACACTTGCATCAAAACAAGAAATCAAACAACAACATTCAGAGTTTCTATGACACCACTGTGTCAGCCAATGAGTTGCACTGTGTCAGCCAATGAGTTGGAGGTAGGGCAGGACTTACGACAGGACTCACAGCAAACAGTCTATTTTACAGCAAAGTCTATTTACTCAGCAAACAGAGCCTACCTAAACAGCTCACTATAGCAGTCTATTTAAAAAGAGTCTCTACAAACTACAGCAAACAGAACTCATGACCGAAACTATGGCAATGTCACCCAATAAAAACCATGGTTTCTCCAGCAAAATGCAGGATAGTTACATACAAATTATGTGCGCAAGATCAATTCCAGTCACTTACAGCAGTGCAGATTGACGGGGGAAATACCCAATCATCTCCATTCTGGCCAGGAATATAAAGCAAAGTACAGGAAACTTTGGTTTATCCAGAGGTTGTATGGCCGGAAACCTCGATCTAACAGCAGAAATCAGCAGCCGTTTTGTTAGGTTTTTTTTTCTTCTCCTAGCATTTTTTTTTATCTTCTCCTAGCATTTTTTTTTTTTTTTAAAACAGTCAGTCTCTGGAAAGCCTCTCTGAAGCTGTTGCTAAGCTACAGAGACGCTTCCAAGGTACGGGCTGACTGTTTACAAACTGTTGCTAAGCAACAGTGTTTGTTGTCAGATACGGAGATGAAAACCTCCGTATCCTTCAACATTAGCGCTGGTCTGTCCGGAAGTTTTCATAGATCGGCATCACGTCGGTCCCGTCGGTGCCGGATATCGCGATGTTTCCTGTACTAGATTTATTGCAATTCCACAAAGTGCCATAGTGGGATTAGAATTCATGACCTCTGGGTTGCTAGTCCAGTATCATAACCATGACACTATTGTGCCATATATGTCTCATAAGGATCCATGACAAATGTGTTTTAATATTAACATTGGAACTCCTATTTAGAACACCACCTATTAGCATTACAAGGAACTGTAGCAAATACGTGTGGGCATTTAACACTGGAATTTCAAGGAAAACTATGTAAACATTTCCTAATGTGGCCTACGTAGCCTATTATATAGATATATTAGGAAGTTATTAAAAAAAAGGGAGATTATAAAGCCGAAGGAAGGATTGAGAGAATAGATTAGCAAAATAAAAGCAAATAAAGAGCAGTAAAATACTTTTTATAGGCACATGAACAGTCCAGGTAGGGGTAAGGCCACTAAGAGATGAAGGAAACAAATATTTAGTGGCAAGTGAGAGGATGGCAGTTTACTAAAAGACATATGAATTAAATTCATTTATGAAAAATTATTTTATATAAAAACTTTCTTCCTGAAATGTTTTTCTAGTTGGTTACATAGAATATACAGCACAGAAACAGGCCATTCGGCCCAACCAGTCCATGCCTCCGTTTATGCTCCTTTTGAGTCTCCTCCCATCCTTCCTCATCTAACTCTTATCAACATAACCCTCTATTCCCTTCTCACTCATATGCTCATCTAGCTTTCCATAATTTCATCTATACTATTTGCCTCAACTACTCCCTGTGGTAGCGAGTTCCACATTCTCACCACTCTGATAAAGTAATCCATTGATTAGGCAATGAAATTAATCCATTTAACAGATCCCTTATTGGAGCTCAACAATAACCATATAATGTGCACTTGAGTATAAGAACATAAGAAATAGGAGCAGGAGTAGGCCATACGGCCCCTTGAGCCTGCTCCACCATTCAATAAGATCATGGCTGATCTTTGACCTCAACTCCACTTTCCCGCCCGATCCCCATAGCCCTTGATTCCCTTAGAGTCTAAAAATCTATCGCTCTCAGCCTTAAATATACTCGACGACTGAGCATCCACAGCCCTCTGGGGCAGAGAATTCCAAAAACAAACAACAAGAAAAAAACTGATATAAAACATCATTCTAATCAGTATGTAACTTGCACATCTAGTTTCAGAGGTTGTAAAAACCTTTGTGAAGACGTGAGGTTTGCATAATATTTTATGTTGTGGTTAATTAAGGGGAGTAGCGAGTAGAAGTTGGAAAAAGTCACAACAGTGCAAATGATATGTGCTCTGTTTGAAGGAATATGCAGAATGGCCTTTTTGTATTGTACTGTCCTTACTGTAGGCAAACAAAAAGACTGTAAATATGATTTTCATGTCACACTCTATCACAAGGTGGCTTAAAGGTGTTTGCTGCAATATTTGAAACTACTTTGTTGTTCTCGCGTGTCACAGATGCATTTCAAAATAGTTAATTCTACATCTGTTACCTCATGAAGACCTTAGCTTGACCAAAACATTATGGTAGGCGAGTACTGATACATATTTTATTAACTGCCACATGCAACACAATATGAACCACATACAGTAGGGTAATAATGTTCTACAGACTTTACATATTCTAATATGTTGCATATTTAGTTTCCTTGATTGGGTTTTAAATACTAACATTATTTAAAATGCAAATTATCCTGAATAATTATACCAATTTATACTATTATGCAAATGAGGAATCATATGCAGTGATAAATCTGAAATACAAAATTGGATGACTACTTAATTTTATTTTAACGCAGTACTGGTTAAGGCACACAGTATATAATAGGTATAATGCATCACGGTCTTGCTGAAGATGGATATCTGAGGAACAGAAAGCAAGGATTCAATTTCAATTTCATTAATTCACCAATCTATATGCACAGAGATTCCTATATATTTATGTTCTAGATTGTACATTTTGTTCTCCAATGACATCCATCTTCAGTAGTCTACAGAAGTAACTTGCTGTTGAAGATAAAGTGCTAAAGGCGAACAGTAATAAAATACTACCTTTCTTTCACAATATTAGAAAAAACAGGCCAATACTGCCTCTGCAGCAATACGTGTTTGTGAACAGTAATATGCGAGCCTTCACAAATGCAGCAGCCTGGAGCGTACTGTAACCCTAAACGATAAAATAACCCATTAGCAACAGCAATTGTAAAATTCAGTGGATGTTAACAGGCTTCTATTATAATGATTGAAGATGAAATAACAAACCTGTATTTTCTCCTATTTGTGCATCATTGTACTGCAGCACACAAGGCCAAAACAGGAACAGCATTTACTGAAATTTTAGTTAGGGTGATCCATAACAACATGGTTTTACAAGGGATAGGGATTATTTGGGAAAGAGGGCCCCATGCATATTGTAAATAATATATCAATGATCCATTTTAATCAGTAGCTTTAGGAGAACTGTAAACAAAACGATACTCTTTGTACTCCTGTGAAAAACATAACCCACTTTGGATAGGTCCTTAAGTGCTGGTCAAAAAGATAGGGGCCAAGAATGCTGCATGACCTCAAGACGTTCCAAAGCACTTCACAGCCAGTGCATTACTTTTTTTTAAATATAGCAACTGTTGTTATTTAGGCAAATGTAGCAACCAATTTGCACACAACACAAACAGCAATGAGATGAATGACAAGTTAATCTGTTAGCCGGGGCTTTGGGAGAACTCTGCTCTTCTTTGAATAAAGTACCATGGGATCTTTTATGTCTACCTGATCACTCAAACAGAGCCTTGGTTTACCATCTGATCAGAAAGATGGCACCTCAGATAAGTAGTTACTGAGGGAGAGCTGCATTACGAGTCAGCCTGGATTAAGTCCTGGAGTGGGATTTGAACCCACAACCTACTGAGTACCACTGAGCCAAACTGACGCAATCAGTGGAAAGTTCACAGATTTCACCATAGTCTAACACAAACGCAAATCACTCTAGTTCAGGGTTAACTCCACATATGAGTCTGCATGCAAACAGCAGGGCTACAGATGATGAACTGCTTGGGAGAGACCCAAAGGCAGGAGAAAGACAATTAGCTCTGCGCAGATTTTTTGATTGACTGGGGCATTCTTGACATAAGCCTCAACAACTCCACTGCACTGACCTGATTATGACCTTGACTACCCCGGCCATGCCCATCAATATACATGCTAGTATTCTGAGTGCCAGGCTCATATGTTTGTGGACAAACATCAGCACAGCCTGGCCCCTCTCCCCTCAATGCCAAGCCTACCTCAGTACTACTATGTTTTGAAGTGAATTAGATCACTATATCCTGTAAGTGGCACTTTCTCATAAGAACAGGAATTCCTACCCACAGTATACAACGGCCAGGATCACTTTGAATACCAGCAGAAGTTAGGTAGGAGCAGTGAAGAGGAGGGGTAAGGGGGAAAGTGATGGGAGAAGGAAGGGGGGGGGGGAAACAATGAACAGTGGCCAAGATAGGTATGGGGGGGGGGGGAAGGGAAAGAATAAAATGAGAAGTCAGAAGTGTGTCTTTGGGAGAGGGGAGCTGAAACCAATGCTTTGGGGAACTCCCCTGCCTCCGGTGGATGGTCAAGAACTTACTTTCTCTATCTCACTGGCCCAGAAATTCCGTTCGCAGGCCAAAACTGCGATTTGGAAAAATCTGCACTTGGACCGGAGGGCTCCCGGGAGGCGCAGAGTTCCACTGCTGGGCCTCTCCAAACTGCCGGTGTGCAGGGCCCACGTATCCCAGAGGCGCAGGCGGTTCGCAGCGTCCCTGGGATCACGTGGGTCATAGGGAGCCAATCAGAGAAGGGAATCTCCATTCATAGATTTGACAGAAAGACCTGTCAAATATATGAATAGAGATCACCCCCAAAACATAGTACAGCTGTAAAACTTCAAATAAATTTAAAAAATCACATTTTATAAAATGACTTGAAATTACATAAATTAACTATTTTAAACAAAAATTTAAATTTTTACCAGGGCTAAAAATAAACTTACCTTTGTTTAAAGTATTGTTAAATGATAAATCAGTGGAAATTTTGTTTTTGTTTTTACTTTTTTCAACTCTTATCCTGGTAAAAGCAGGCCTTTTACCAGGCGCAAGAATTGTAAGTGTTTTCTACGGGTGGAGGGTCTCCAAAAAACGGAACTCTCCACCCGCAGAGGCCCTACTCCTGCGCAGCCGGAGCTTTCTTGACAGATCGGAAATGCCAGTTTCCAACGCATGCCTGAACCCGGCATTTCCAATGCCCCTACGGGTGAGTACACAGCGCGTACTCACCCGTAGGGATCGGAATTTCTGCCCCAATAATCCTCCCTAGCTGACGGGTGACCAGCTCTTGCAATAGTTG
The DNA here is from genome assembly GCF_052327205.1 of Somniosus microcephalus. Classification (NCBI taxonomy): domain Eukaryota; kingdom Metazoa; phylum Chordata; class Chondrichthyes; order Squaliformes; family Somniosidae; genus Somniosus; species Somniosus microcephalus. The sequence continues at coordinate 147,431,093 of NC_140991.1, read as the reverse complement.
CTTCAGGAACTATTCCTCCACCTGTATAGTGCAGAGTGCCTCCAACTGCTTCTCAAGTTCAATAACTTTGAGCTTGAGTGACACCCAGAGACACTTCTTGCACCTATGATTGTCCTGGACACTTATGATTTCCAGAACCTCCCACATTTAAAAAAAATTAGTTCCTGGGATGCTGGAATCACCAGCAAGGCCAGCATTTATTGTCCATCCCAATTGCCATCGAGAAGGTGGTGGTGAGCCGCCTTCTTGAACTGTTGTAGTCCTTGTGGTGAAGGTACTCCCACAGTGCTGTTAGTGAGGGAGTTCCAGGGTTTTGACCCCGCGACGATGAAGGAATGAGGATATATTTCCAAGTCAGGATGGTGTGTAACTTGGAGGGGAACTTGCAGGTGGTGGTGTTCTCATGCGCCTGCTGCCCTTGGCATTCTAGGTGGAAGAGGTCACGGGTTTGGGAGGTGCTGCCGAAGAAGCCTTGGCAAGTTGCTGCATTGCATCTTGTAGATGGTACACACTGCAGCCACGGTGTGCCGGTGGTGGAGGGAGCGAGCGAATGTTTAAGGTGGTGGAAGGGGCGCCAATCAAGCAGGCTGCTTTGTCCTGGATGGTGTCAAGTTTCTTGAGTGTTGCTGGAGCTGCACTCATCCAGGCAAGTGGAGAGTATTCCATCACACTCCTGACTTGTGCCTTGTAGATGGTGGAAAGGCTTTGGGGAGTCAGGAGGTGAGACACTCGCCGCAGAATAGCCAGCCTCTGACCTGCTCTTGTAGCCACAGTATTTATGTGGCTTGTACAGTTACATTTCTGGTCAATGGCGACCCCTAGGATGTTGGTGATGCGGGATTCAGCTATGGTAATGCCGTTGAATGTCAAGGGGTAGTGGTTAGACTCTCACTTGTTGGAGATAGACATTGCCTGACACTTAAGTGGCATATAACATTCACGCCACACATCAGCCCAAGCCTGAATGTCATCCAGGTCTTGCTGCATTCAGGCATGGACTGCTTCATTATCTGAGGAGTTGTGAACGGAACTACACACTGTGCAATCATCAGCAAACATCCCCATTTCTGAGCTTATGTTGGCGGGAAGGTCATTGATGAAGCAGCTGAAGATGGTTGGGCCCAGGACACTGCCCTGAGGAACTCCCTGCAGCGATGTTCTGGGCTGAGATGATTGACCTAACAACTACAACCATCTTCCTTTGAGCTAGGTATGACTCTAGCCAGTGGAGAGTTTTCCCCCCGATTCCCATTGACTTCAATTTTACTAAGGCTCCTTGATGCCACACTCGGTCAAATGCAGCCTTGATGTCAAGGGCAGTCACTCTCACCTCACCTCTGGAATTTAGCCCTTCTGTCCATGTTTGGATCAAGGCTGTAATGAGGTCTGGAGCCAAATGGTCCTGGCGGAACCCAAACTGAGCATCGATGAGCAGGTTATTGGTGAGTAAGTGCCGCTTGATAGCACTGTCGATTACACTTTCCATCACTTTGCTGATGATTGAGAGTAGACTTATAGAGCGGTAATTGGCCAGATTGGGTTCGCCCAGCTTTTTATGGACAGGACATACCTGGGCAGTTTTCCACATTGTCGGGTAGATGCCAGTGTTGTAGCTGTACTGGAACAGCTTGGCTAGAGGCGCGGCTAGTTCTGGAGCACAAGTCTTCAGCATGACAGACGGGATATTGTTAGGGCCTTTGCTGTATCCAGTGTGCTCAGCCGTTTCTTGATATCACGTGGAGTGAATCGAATTGGCTAAAGACTGGTTTCTATGATGGTGGGGACTTCAGGAGGAGGCCGATATGGATCATCCACTCTGCAACCATCTTCAGCCAGAAGTGCCAATGTTTCAGCCTTGTCTTTTGCACTAGTGTGCTGGGCTCCGCCATCATTGGGGACGGGGGTGTTCATGGAGCCTCCTCCTCCCCCCTGTTAGTTGTTTAATTGTCCACCACCATTCACAACTGGGACATCATGCAAGTTCCACTGTGTAGCTACCATTGTCTGCATTATAGATATTCAGCATTGTATATCTTTCAGATAACTTCAGAGTGCTAGGAGTTTACTGCAATACCCCTATCTATGTTCTCCGTCCCGAGTGCCCTGCTATACTAAATGGATCCAGAAAGTACAAAATAACAAAGTAGCTTCAAACCAACTAGAATTAATAGAGAACTCCAGTTCCAGCGAAACTCATCACACTCTGCTGGCCTCTCACAATCTTGCTAACTCTTGCTTGTACAAAGCTGTAAAATCCACTCAAAACAATATACAGTAGTTAGCACAATCAACCAATTGAAACACAAGTAACAGTTTGAAAGCAGCAAATCAAAATTACACTAAGCTAGCATTTGAAAAGGAATGTAAAAGGATATGGAGAAACAATGGGAAAATGAGATTAGAGTTGATCGCTTCAGTTGAAAAGATCGCACTGGCACAGGCATGATGGGCCAAATTACTTCCCTCTGTGTCATTGATTCGACAAACTCACACTATATAGACTGAAAGGGCAAATGTTAACTCAATAAACCTTGACTCAGGAAGAGCTGGAGCGCAGAGAGTCAGGTGGGCTGGAGAATTTAAACTATCAATCAAACCAAGACCAAATATTTTCAATCTGAAGGAAGGGAGAAGATTATTGTTTCAAACTAAAAAATATAAATTGTAATTTGTGTTAGAGATGTGATTTTGTACATTCTTTTCAAATATTGTAATATTTCATGTTGTTCAAGAATAGCAAAACTGTAAGCGTTTCTATAGCTGTTGTTTAAAGGAGGGTCTAAATTTGGGATGATGGCCGAGATTTTCCAGGGTGACAGCGAGCGGGATCGGTGGTGGGTTGGGTGGGAAAATGGTTTGTTTGATAGCGGGTCAGGAACCGCCGCAACGCGCCTTTCCCAATATTGGGTCCGTCAGCGCTGAGCAGACCCGACAGGCAGCAGCAGGCGACCCAATTAAACTCATTAGCATCTCGTTGACAGATGATTAACAGGCTTTTTTAACTTACCTTTTAACTTTAACTTCATGGCCACAGGAACCACACTGTTCGAGGACCACAGCTGTCAACCTGAAGCGGGAGTTCAGTGGCCATTGCTCCAGCTGATTACTTGATAGCTTCAAATGTACAGTAAAAGCTCCCACCTGACAGATCTTCACTTTCCTCAGCCGCAAGCCGTTTCTCAGTCCATTTCCAGCACAGATTCTGCAGGCTTTCCACTCTCCATCCAGTCTCACCTCATTGGAAGAACTCTCTCACCATTGACAGAATGCCTTGTCATCTCTACTTCACCTGCCATTTATTCCATCAACATGGGTGCCGTTTATACTGCCTCACCTTGGTCCTCAGAATCCAAGCACCATCAGCCCCAACACCTGCAGCACCATGCACACCACCACCACCACCAACCTTCTCCACAATCACCTGGTGCTGCACAGGACAGAAAGCATCAGCAGCCGAATACATTGCAGCCCAGGAAGCCAAGGATGGCCTCACCATGGCCAGATTTACTTCACTTGACGCTGTACACCCTGGCTGCCACATGATGCGCCAGGTTGGCATCACCCCACACCAACACCATAAAGCATCCCTACAATATCCAAGCCATTCCTTTCACACTCACCACCATTCACTGCAACTCACTAAGCCACTTCCAAAAGTGCACACAAATCTGTCCAAGAATGCAAAGTGTTGAAAATAAAGGTTTCAATGTTTGACAGCACATTAACAGAAACTTTACATTAACATTGGATAAAACACCCAAGTGGCTACCCTTGTGTGTTGTTAGTTGGTATGATTGCACTAGGATGAGGGTGAGTGTGAGGGGTGGCTAGTGAGATGGGGATGTGATAATGTAGATAGTGAGAGAGGGATGGGTGGAGGTGCAAGGTAAGTTTGTGTGAGTAAGGATGTGCAGGAGTAGGGTAGGGAAGGCAGAATGATGGGGATGTGATGAGAGGCACAGCAGGATGAAGGTGAGTGTGGCTTTGTACTAACGTTTCGTGATCTAATGAGATCATTGAAAGATTTTCACCACTGCACCCAGGTCCTCCTGATGACATCCCTGCTTGTGACCTCCTCTGCAATGTGCAACCAGGCTGTGTTGGTCTCCTGGGGAGGTCTCTTCTGCCCATCGAAATGGAAGAGGACCTCTCTTAGTGCTCTGACTCCCTCCATAAGCATATGGAGGAAGTCATAGGAGAACCTGGGTGCAGCCCTGCACCTCTGTACAGTCATTGTCAGTGTTTGCAGCACTTCAATGTTGTAGAACACTGACAGCACAAATATCAAGATAAATTTGGACATGGTCCCTTTAAGTAAACCGGCTGATGACGAGTCATGAACGATGTCACCAGACCCACTTCCTCTAATTGGACCGGGAAATGCGCTGGGCGGGCTTAATAAGTCTTATCAACGGAAATTCATTTTCTAGAGCGGGATGGAGCCAGCAGCGGGGCTGCGATCTGCCACTGACCCTGGCCGCACCGGACCTGCCGAGGTAAGGAAAATCTCAGCCGATGTTTCTTGTAGTTGTTTTTAATTAATACTTTCGCTTGTGCTTGTGGCACAGTAGATATTAAATTAAGAATCCAATTTCTTGAATACACTACACAGCAGCTCGTGTTCGGTATACCAATGAGCTAAAATGTTTAAATACAATTGCATAGAAATTGTTGTAAATTGAAGAAAAAAAGTGAAAACCCACGAGATAAAATCAAAATCTATTCTATCCAGGAGACCTTTGCATGTATTGGTCACTCTTTGTGAAAAGGAACTTTCTGATATTAGTCCTAAAATTTGCCTTTGGAACCCATGGCCCTTTGGTCTGTTTTTACAATTTAATTTAATTTTCCAGATTTACCTTTTCCATGCCATTTACCAAAAGTGAGCGTACGAAACAACATCCTGAATAAGCTCACTAACACAAGATGGGGAACAAGCCCGAAAACATTGCGAACCAGTGCACTTGCTCTTTGCTATTCCACTGCCGAATACGCCTGCCCTGCATGGGAAAGATCTACTCATGCCAAGAAGATGGATGCCGTTCTGAATGCAAGCTGCCGATTTATCACAGGTTGCTTAAAACCAGCAAACACCAACAGCCTATATATCCTGGCGGGTATCGCTCCCCCTGATAGAAGAACGACGGTAGCCAGCAAGAAAGAGCGACTCCATCAAACATCAGATGAGAGACACCCTCTGCATTGTCATACACCTACACCCAGCCGCCTAAAGTCAAGAAAGAGCTTCATGAACAGTGTTGTTCCATTACAATCAACCGCATCTGAAGCCCGCATCGCCTTGTGGAAAGACCGGCTCGCTAGTCTTGAACAACCCCCAGTGATGGAAATTTTATTTGATGAAAGCCTTCCCCCAGGAGCTAACTGCAACTGGGCAACCTGGAAGTGCCTTAACAGACTTAGGACCGGTGTAGGTTGCTCAAAGGTGTCACTAAGCAAATGGGGATATTCAACCAGCCCGACAACTTGTGAATGTGGAACTGAGGCACAGACTATGCAACATCTCCTGCAATGCCCATTGTTGGAGGAACCCTGCACTGTTGCAGATCTTGCCGAATTCAACAACAAGGCGCAAAAATGTGTCCAGTTCTGGCTGGGCTATGTATAGACTGTCCGTGGACACGATAAGAAGACGACCATCTTATATACGTCTATGAGATAACCTGTCAGATGTTTCCATTCAAAACTGAATAAGTTCCACAGCACGGTGGCATAGTGGTTAGCACTGTTGCCTCACAGCGCCAGGGACCCGGGTTCAAATCTGGCCTCGGGTGACTGTCTGTGTGGAGTTTGCACATTCTCCCCGTGTTTGCGTGGGTTTTCTCCGGGTGCTCCGGTTTCCTCCCACAGTCCAAAGATGTGCGGGTTAGGTTGATTGGCCATGATAAAAATTGACCCTTAGTGTTAGGGGGGATTAAATACGTGGGGTTACGGGGTTAGGGCTTGGGTGGGATGGCTGTCGGTGTAGGGACCGGGTGCTAGGGTTTGGATGATCAGCCATGATCTCGTTGAATGGCGGAGCAGGCTCGAAGGGCCGAATGGCCTACTCCTGCTCCTATCTTCTATGTTTCTATAACTCAAACCTCGAACATTGGGGGCCAGTCTTGTGGCTCTTCTTCTCTGCACTGCCTCTAAAACTTGAATGTTTCCCTTGTGTCTTGCCTCAGTATCAAAAGGAGCCAAAACAGTTGAATACAAGTCACAGGAAGTCTTTATCAAACTATATAGTGACTTGTATTCAACTGTTTTGGCTATATAATTTAACATTCTATTGGCTTTGTTGATTGCAGCTCTGTATTGGCGGGCATGTTGAGCTTTTTCAACATCATCTTTCGCAAATTCAGTATCATGCAGGGAGTACACATGATTACCATTTTCCTTCCTATGTGTAGCCTTTTACACCTGTCTGTATTAAATTTCATCAGCCATTGTTCTGCCTACTTACATATTTCATTGTTAATTCTGTCATTTCTGAACATCAAGTCTCCAAGTCCAAATCTTTGATATAAATTAGAAACAGTAGTGGTCCCAACGATGATCCCGATGGCATCCCACTCAGTACTATCCCCCATCCGAATGTAACTATTCTAACCAGTACTTATTGTTTTCTGCCTATCAGCCAATATCCATACCCAGGATTTACATTGACTTCCCACAACTTTGAGTTTAACTAATAGTCTTTCTTGTGGAACTCTAAAATTATTTCTGAAGGCATACCACAGTCTTTCATCCCCTCCCCCATTTCCCAGCCCCTAAACTTGCTTTAAAATCTGTTCCTTTTCCTGCTTTTTTCCAGTTCTGACAAAAGGTCCTCGACCTGAAACGTTGACTCTATTTCTCTCTCTACGGATGTTGCCTGGCCTGCTGAGTTTTTCCAGCATTTTCTGTTGTTATACCACAGTCCACTTGGGATGTCAGTTCCTCAAAAAGTCAAGGAGGTTGGTCAGACATGAGCTTTTGCTTCTGAATCATGTTGATTTCTGTTTATTACATTACTTTTGTACAGATAATCTTTAAGTTTACACCTGATAATCAATTCTGTCATTTTACATGGGAGTGAAGTAAACTAATGGGTCTGTAGTTGCTTGTGTCTGGTCTGTTGCCCTTTTTGAACATGGGCACCAGAATGGTCTGCCATCAATTTACTGGCACCTCTTCAATGTCCAGTGACTCACAAATCTCAGCCCTGGTTGCTTTTAGCACTTTAGGATAACATTAATCCTTGGGAATCATCACAGCCCCAGGACATCGTTGCAGGGGTTCCTCAGGGCAGTGTCTTAGGCCCAACCATCTTCAGCTGCTTCATCAATGACCATCCCTCCAACATAAGGTCAGAAATGGGGATGGTCGCTGATGACTGCAATGTTCAGCGCCATTCACAACTCCTCAGATAATGAAGCAGTCCATGCCCGGATGTAACAAGACCTGGACGACGTTCAGGCTTGGGCTGATAAGTGGCAAGTAACATTCGCACCACAGAAGTGCCAGGCAATGACCATTTCCAACAAGCGAGAGTCTAACCACCGCCCCACGACATTCAACGGCATTACCATCACCAAATCCCCCATCATCAACCTGGGGGTCACCATTGACCAGAAACATAAATACTGTTGCAGCAAGAGCAGGTCAGAGGCTAGGTATTCTGCGGCAAGTGTCTCACCTTCTGACTCCCCAAAGCCTTTCTACCATCTACAAGGCACAAGTAAGGAGTGTGATGGAATACTCTCCACTTGCCTGGATGAGTGCAGCTCCAACAACACAAGAAGCTCGACACCATCCAGGACAAAGCAACCCGCTTGATTGGCACCCCATCCACCACCTTAAACATTCACACCCTCCACCACCGGCGTTCCGTGGCTACAGTGTGTACCATCTACAAGATGCACTGCAGCAACTCGCCAAGGCTTCTTCGGCAGCACCTCCCAAACCCTTGACCTCTTCCACCTAGAAGGCCAAGGGTAGCAGGCGCATGGGAACACCACCACCTCCAAGTTCCCCTCCAAGTCACACACCATCCTGACTTGGAAGTATATCGCTGATCCTTCATCATCGCTGGGTCAAAATCCTGGAACTCCCTACCCAACAGCACTATGGGAGTACCTTCACCGCACGGACTGCAGCAGTCACCACCACCTTCTCAAGGGCAATTAGGGATGGGCAATAAATGCTGGCCTTGCCAGCGACACCCACATCCCAGGAACAAATTTTTAAAAAGGTTATGGTTTAAACATTTGCATTAGTTTAGCTGAAATTACATGCCGTGATTATAGCCTAGGCTAATTCTTTCCAGCTTAAGATCAAATTGGAGTTATTCAACCAGCTCCTAAATATTACTGGACCTCAGGAGGTAGTGAGGAAGTTGGATTAGTTTCCAAGACCATTTGCTCCTCTTAAATCCCTCTCCCCAAACCTCTGCTCTCATTTCAAACATTAAATATGAAGTGTTCATGGACTTCTTCATTTCCAAGATTGAGACCATCTGCGCAGCTGCTTCCACTACATCCTCCCCTTCCTCCCTGTAGTCTCCCACCCACTCTAGCCCAGGACCCCCATCACCTTACGGTTTGTTGTCTATTTCTACCACCCTCTCTAAACTCATCTTGTCTATGAGATTCACCTTACTTGATCCCCTCCCACTCTCTGGCCCGTTGCTAGCTGACATCATCAATGATTACCTTTCCTTGCATTCCTCCCCATTTCAAAACCAGTCATCAAATCCCTCCTCAAAAGCCCATTCTCCACCTATCTGCCCACTTTTCTTTCTAAGACCTTTGAAAGTGCCATCATTTGCCAGCTCTCAAAATTCCCCATTTGATTCTCTCCAGTCTGGCTTCTTCCCATCTCAAAATGGCCATAGGCAGAGTTACACATGACATCCGCTGTGATTGTGACCCTGATGTTTTCTCTCTCCTAGTCCTCCTTGACCTCTCTTCATCAACTGATATGGTAGAGGAGAATAGTGTGCTCAATCATCCAGCCCAGAGACTGCCCTAATGTGGTTCCATTCCTACATATCTGAACACAGCCACAGCATCTCCAGCAATGGCTTCACTTTCCTCTCCTGCACCATTACTTTCAAGGTCCCCCAAAAATCTGTTCTGCGTCACCCTCCTCCTCCTCTTGATCTACATGCGAACCTTTTGCTGACATTATCTGCAGGCATGGGTTCAGCTTTCCCATGGATATTGATAATACCCAGTGCTACCTCTCTCAATCCCTCAACTGCCTCTGTGCTGTGAGATATCTAATTCTGAATGAAAAAAACTTTCTCCAGTTCAACATCGAACAGACTGAAGCCATTGTTTTCAGCCCCTGCCATAAACTTCCCTCCCCTGCCACTGACTCCATTGCTTGCCCCATCCACTCTCTCAAGCTGAGCCAAACTATCCACAAGATCCTGATCCGAGTTTTAAAACCCACATCTCGTACCTCACCAAGACTGTCCCGTTCCACAACACTCAACCTTACCTCAGCCCCATCACTGCTGAGACCCTTATACATTCCTTCATTACCTTCAGACTCAACTTCTCCAATACTCTCTTTTCTGACCTTCATTCCTCTAACCTTCATAAAATCCAAATTATCCAAATATCCTTTCGAAGACCCAGTCACCTGTCTTCCCCATTCTCTCTGACCTGCACTGGCTACTAGTCCTAAATATGTCCAATTTAAAATCCTTGCCCTCATCTGTAATTCCCTTTAGGGCCTTGCCCCACCCTATCGCTGCAATCTCAACTAGCTCTTATATCCGCTACCGAATTCTCTGTTACTCTGACTCCAGCCTTATACAGAAGGCCCCCCCTCCACCATCCTTTCCAATCAGTGGCCGAGCGTTCAGCTAGCTCGGTCAGTATGGCTTTTGTATATGACGATGAGATAATTTGGGAATAAAAGAATTAGTATTCACCTTACATCAACAGCTTGCTATTTGGTACAGAGAAGTGTAAGCTCCCATCTTGCAACAAATATGTTGAGACAATACTCCGAGGGTATTTCTACCATCACACCATTTCTAGTTTGGAACGGGTGGGAAAAGTTCACACATTGGCTGCAGCCTGAATTTTGGTTATCATCAATATATTTAGTTAGTTAGAAATAAAAGAACATGAAAAGCTTAGATATAGTGAGTCATGTCTTACTTTTACAGAACCAAGGCAGGTAGCTGGAGTTAAAATACAGGTCATCCATGACCTAATTGAATGGCGGAACAGGCTCGAGGGGCTGACTAGCCTATGCCTGTTCCTAGCTCTCTAAAGATGCAGTGATTATTCTGCGACAACAATCTACACTGAAAATGTTAACCTGTCTTTTCCTTTTACAGATGCTGATGGATCTGCTTTGTGGTTTCAACCTTGCTGTTTTCCTTTCTTTTTACTAGTAATTATTCTGGTAATCTCCCTGTGACCGTTACCCAAATAGTGTATTTCCTGAATGCTGTCTCTCCTCACTTTGTGACCAACATAGTTCCTCATATTTGTCCTAAGGAAGTGTTGACTAGTAATTTTAATCATGTTCTAGACCCCAAAGGTTTCTAACTTGATGAAATGGCTGCCAATAATTGTCAGCCATGACCCTGCTTCATTGGTACAGGGACCTGGCCTGATTTGGAAGTGATGTAATACAACAGCTTTGGGTTTCCTCTTCATGCAGCAATTTCCAGCACAGAAAGTGATTGCTGTGCTTGCCTACGTAACAATAGTGACTGCATTTCAAAAATAGTCCATTGGTTGTAAAATGCTTTGAAACATCCCGAGGATGTGATAAGGTTGTTATGTCTGACATTGGTGATAGGGACTCAATTGCCTTGGCCGGAGCACATGGAGTTTGATAGTGATGTTATTGTTGTATTGTGTCTGACATTGGATATAGGTATTCGATTGCTTTTGCCTGGAAGAGTGTGTTTGAATCAGCCATTAAAAGCAACATGAACTGAGCTCTGCATACGGCCTCTGGATTATCTTTGCAAACGCAACATTTGGCGACGAGGATGGCTGAAATCTCTCTTCCACCACCTCCTCCCTTCCTTGCACTACCCGGTGAGCCCCCGATCCCATGGGTTCGCTGATTACAGTCCTTTGAAACCTACCTCATTGCTCTTGGACTAGAAAATGTGAGTACAGCATGGAAAAAGGCACTGTTATCCCATTGCTTGGGAGCGGAGGGCCAGCGTGTTCTTGGGACATTATGCGCAGCAGACTCAATTCAAACGTATGATGTGGCTGTGGCTCTGTTAAGCACACACTTCTCTGCCCCACAAAATGCCCTCCTGCGGCGATTCATTTTTAGACATCGTCACCAACTCCCCAGCGAGTCGGTGCATCAATAAGTGGCTAATTTGAGGGGATTAGCTAGCTCGTGCAAGTTTGGTGCACTGCAAGATGACATGGTGCGTGATCAACTAATAGAACACACCAACAACGTGAGAGTGCGTTAAAGACTGTTACTCGAGTCCGACGATTTGTCGTTGTCACAGGCAGTCAACATTGCCTTTCAAGTGGAGTCTGCAGCCAAATGTGCAGCGAAACTAGCACACCCCCCCAGTGACAGCGCCCTCGGCCCCGACAGCTCTGACACGGTAATGCTCGCGCGACAGCAGCAACGCGCGCTACCGCGGCAACAGTGTGGAAACTGCGGATCTCATTCACATGCTACCAGAGCGCAGAATTGCCCCGCGCGCGGCCAAGCCTGTCGCAATTGTGGAAAACAAAATCACTTTGCCAATGTCTGCCGCTCTGCCCCTGTTACTACAAATGAACACTCTCAGTCCTCAAGCAGTTGGCCTATAATTCACGTGAGCTCTGGGCCAGTAGTGGCTTTCAAGTCATGCACAATTAACCTGAATGATGTGTGCATCCCTCTGTTGTTGGATACCAGTGCCAGCATCTCACTGCTGAATGTGGACACATTCAAACGCTTTTTCAGCTCCCTGCCACTCTCTGCGCCCTCTACTGCCCTTTGCGGGTATGGTAATTCGAAAATTGGACTAGTGGGATCAGTCAACCTCACTGTACGCTATGGAACAAAAGTTTTGCCAGATTTTTGTTTTCATGTGGCACGCCAAGGAGCTAACCTGATGGGACTGGATCTTTTCACTGACCTGGGTTTTTCTCTCTTGGACACCGGCGGGTCTGCGATTCTGCACGTCGCCTCACCGTGGCGCCAAACATGGCCAGCACTCTTCGAGGGTCTGGGCTGCCTTCACCCACCAGCCCATGGTTGACTCCACCATTACCCGTCATTCAGCCACTGCACCGCATCCCGCTTGCTCTCCGTGACGGGGTCACAGCTGAACTAAAGCAGCTACTGGAAGCTGGGATCATCGAACCAGTTGAGGCCGCCCCATGGGTCTCCAACCTGGTGGTCGCAATGAAAAAGTCAGGTGGTCTACGCGTCTGTGTCGATCTACGAGCAGTGAATAAGGCCGTAATCCCTGACAAATATCCACTGCCCACGTCAGAGGAACTCACAGCACAGTTCTATGGTTCCATCCTGTTCTCGAAACTGGACCTTCGACAGGGCTATCTACAGGTTGCCCTCCACCCCAGCAGCAGGGACCTTACTGCTTTTGTGACACATGCTGGCGTCTTTCGGTACACCAGGATGCCATTTGGACTTAGCTCTGCACCCAGCTGCTTCCAAAAGGTGATGTCCTCTGTGCTCACGGGCATTCCTGGGGTGGCCATCTACCTGGATGACATCGTCGTGCATGGGCTCTCGACCTCCACTCACGACAAACGCCTTCACAGAGTTTTCACGGCTCTAGCAAAACAAGCTCACACTGAATGGCGAAAAGTGTGTCTTTGCTGTTTCAGAGATCGAATTTGTGGGGTTTCAGTTGTCGGCCGACGGTATATCCCCACTCCAGTCAAACGTGGATGCCATTCACAGCATCCCAGAACCCAGCTCTGCAGCACAGGTTGCCTCCTTCCTTGGCATGACTGGGTACTACCTGAAGTTTTTGCCCCAGTACTCAGCCACCACAGCCCCACTGCGCCAGCTCCTGCGAAAGGATGAGCCCTGGGTGTGGTCACAAGCCTGTACGGAGGCTGTTCGCCGCCTCAAATCACAGCTCACATCGCCTCCAGTGTTGGCTCACTTTGACATCGCCAGCCCCACCCTCGTCACCTGCGACGCGTCCGCTGTAGGGGCGGTGTAATCGCAGATACAGAATGGAGTAGAGAAACCAATCACCTTTGCCTCCCGAGCCCTTAGCCCCACTGAACAGAAGTACTCAGTAGGCGAGCGTGAGGCGTTGGCGTGCGTCTGGGCATGTGAGCGGTGGCACCTGTACGCGTATCGCCGTGCCTTCACCCTGCGAACCGATCACCAGGCTCTCACTACCCTGCTGTCAACATCCGGCACGGGCCACAGACCACTGCGTCTACACCGCTGGTCTGACCGCCTCCGCCAATACAATTTCAGTCTTCAGTTCACACCAGGACGTGACAATGTTGTTGCAGATCTGCTCTCCCGCACGGTCTCTGCCCCAGCCCCACTCGTCGGGTCTGAACATGTGGAACAGGATATCGTCCAGATGCTGCACACGCCTCTCCAAACCACAGTCTCTCTCCAGGAGCTCAAAGAGGCCTCTGAACAGGATCCGGCCCTCTCCCAGCTGTGCACCTTCATCAGAGATGGCTGGCCTCGCAAGGTGCCTGAGGAACTGTCTGCCTACTCCAGAGTTAAAGAGGAGCTCTCCTGCTGGAATGACTCCTGTGTTGCACGTGGGCTCTGCACTGTGGTCCCAAGTGCACTTCGTGCGCGTGTTTTATCCATGGCGCACGAGGGCCACTTGGGCATAGTGAAGCTCAAACAACAATGCCGAGACCTAGTGTGGTGGCCGGGTATCGACAGGGAAATCGAGGCCCTGGTCAACGACTGTGCAGCCTGCCTTGTAAGTGGCAAGACTGGCCACCACCCTGCAACCCCTTGCCTGGCCCTCTCAGCCCTGGGAGCACCTGCAGCTGGACGTCTGCAGGGAGATCCATGGTGTCCCCCACCATCAACGGTTCCTAGTGGTGACCTATGACCTGCACTCAAAATGGCCAGAGGTCACTGCCGTGGGCTCCGTCACCTCTCGGGTCATCATCGATATCCTTGAGTCCCTCTTCTCCCGCTGGGGGCATCCAAAGGCCATCACCACAGACAATGGCCCCCAAACGGTCTCTTTGGAACTCTCCTCTTAAGGGCATCCGTCACATACGCACAGCGTACTACCACCCCCGAGTCAAATGGCGGGTGGAGCGTTTTAACCAGACACTGAAAAATGGCCTCAGAGCACACCTATCCCAGGGGTGTGCATTTGACAAGGCCCTCCTCCACACACTGCTGCACTACAGAGCCTCCCAGCATTCCAGTACAGGGGTCTCACCCGCATCCCTCATGCTAGGCCGTGAGCTCATGCTGCCCCTTGGCAGGCTCCGCCCCTCGCTAGCTCAGAGCCCTGCTCCATGGGCTCAAGCCACAGTCGCTAGACAGCAGCAGATGAAACTCCGCTTCGACCAGTCGAAGAGGGCCAAGGCGCCCAACATCTCAGTCTCCGATTGGGTCAGAGTCCGCAGGCCTCTCCGTAACAATAAGATGGCCTCATTCTGGTCCTCCCCTCTCCAAATCAGCCGCCAACTTGGACCAGCCACTTTCTGCCTCACTGACTACTCTCGGTGGCATGCCAGCCGCCTTCGGAAGGTGCCAGCACCCCCTGATGCGGGATTATACGGACCTAATCCCCAAGCCTTACCCACACAGTGGCGGGATGCACGTGGCTCAGCCAACCAACCCTCAAGCAGATATTGTGCCTCAGCCTGCTCTTCACCAGTCTACACCTCGGCCTGTTCGTACACGTTCTCGCCCTGGCCACCTACAGGACTTTGTCACTACATTGCATGTTTGAAATTCTGTGAGGGGGGAGGAAATGTTATGTCTGACACTGGTGATAGGTGCTCGATTGCCTTGGCCTGAACACATGGAGTTTGATAGTGCTGTTATCGTTGTATTGTGTCTGACATTGGATATAGGTATTCAATTGCTTTTGCCTGGAAGAGTGTGTTTGGATCAGCCATTAAAAGCAACATGAACTGAGCTCTGCATACGGCCTCTGGATTATCTTTGCAAATGTAACAAAGGTATATAAACAAAAGCTCTTTCTTCAAACCCTCATATCTCTTACTTGCACAACTGCTACCTTTTCCCCTATGCAAACTCAATGTTCAGAAACAAGAGGTAGAATCAACAATTCTGTTCGATCATGCTCTGCTGGTTTTTTGCCTGCCGTGTGGTATAAATGATCAGATCAATACAGTTCAGTGTTTCGCCCTTTGAAAGTACAGTTGCTGGGAGAAATCTGTGAAAGGGGTTTCTTTGTGGTTACATTATTGTCTTTGCTTCAAGGATGCTGAAAGAAGTCTCACCTCCCAGCTAAACTCTGGCAAATAGATAGAATCCAGGTGTTTCCCAAATCTGCGGCAGAGAATTAGTAATCTCTTTCTTAACTTCTGGACCTGTCCACTAGTTGAGAGACATTAGTCAATAATTCTCTGAGAAATTAAGAAGGAAGAGTTTGTATTTATTTAGTGTCTTTCACATTCTCAGGACATTCCAAAGTGGTTTGCGATCAATTAAGTACTTTTGAAGTGTAGTCACTGATGTAATGTAGGCAAATACTGTAGCCAATTCTCACACAGCAAGGTCCCCCAAAAAGCAATGCGATGAATGACCAGATAATCTGTTTTTTGATGGTGTTGATTGAGAGCTAAATGTTGGACAGGACACCAGGAAAACACCCAGGCTCTTCTTCGAAAACAGCAATAGGAACTTTTACATCCACCTAAGAGGGCAGACAAAGCATCAATTTAATGCCTCACCTGAAAGACATAACCTGACAGTGCAGGACTCCCTCAGCACTGCACTGAAGTGCCAGCCTAGGTTATGTGTTCAGGTCAGGACTCCCTCAGCACTGCACTGAAGTGCCAGCCTAGGTTATGTGTTCAGGTCAGGACTCCCTCAGCACTGCACTGAATTGCCAGCCTAGGTTGTGTGTTCAGGTCTCTGAAGTGGGGCTTGAACCAACCTACATCTGACACAGAGGCAAGAGGGCAGCCACTGAGCCAAGGCCAAAACCTAAATGAAATAAATTCCAGAGTGTTGCTGAAATACAACTCCATCGGTGTTTTGGAAACATTAGTTCATGATCTGTGCTTGGAGAGATTCATCGATCATCTCTGTACAGCGCCAGAAGATGAATCCCTACTTTCCAACACTAAATTGCTCTCCCAATGTGTGTTGCCCAAGACCAGAGAAATTTGGAACACTGTCCTTCCTAGGAAATCATGTCCCTCTCTGGCTGAATCAGAACACATTCCTGAGGATCTTCATACACTTTTTCTTCAATATTATGTTCAACAAACTGAGTTAGTCCTGAGAGATGAATACTACTTTTTTCAACTTTTCTCCTGTCCTACAAGTGGTCCAAATGTCCATTCATTACGAGAGAGCCTGGACATTCAGGGGGAGAAATTCAGTATAGCCCCGTTTGGGGTGCTAAGACTTTGAAAGTTGAAAAATTAGCGCCAGGCGTTAATCATTCTCGCCTCCCGTGAAATTCAGTTTTAGCGCTCCAAGAGGGAAGTGGCGTGCTAAATCAAGCACTAACCACTTCTCTTAGGGCGCTAAAGTCCAAGAGCAGGGCGGTAGCGGCAGAGCGCTAAACAATTTCGAGCGCATTGTAAACGGTACTCTATCACAAAGGCTGCTTCCCTCGCTTAAAGGAAGGGCCAATAATGCTACACAAGCTAGTTGTCATCAGTTCTGTTTTGCAAGGCGACCTGGGCAACTGCCATTACAGCTCCAAACACTCTGACAAAGTGTCTAGCACCCCACAGCTTGGACATCTTGCACCAATGAAACATTAAAAACTTTGCACAGGCACCAGACTGACGCAAATAATAAAGGTTCCGCTAGCTGAAAATCATTCCCTTTAATTACCGCTCCCGAAGCAGCCAGCCGAGTTCACAACGCCTCCTCTTGCTGGCGTTGTCGGCGCGAGGTGATAAAGCAGGGGGCGCGAGTGAATTTTCCATGTGGGGCGATAACGGGGCGCTGTGCACTTTATGACATCATAATCTGCGAGGCGCTAGAAGCCCAGGCACTAAACCGGCATTGAAGTTCATGGGTGTCGCTGCATTCGCCGCACCTGGGCGCTAACATCTTAGCACCCCATTAGTGCCCCCGCCAGGCGCTAACAGGAGGCGTTAACATACCAAATTTCTAGCCCTCAGCGTCATCAGGCTGATCAACCTTGGCATTACAAACAAATCTAATCTTGTCCTCACCTGATGCACACACATTCTCAGTTTCCAGAAGGGGTGACCAGACACAATATAGAGCAAGAACCCGGGATTACTTTTTCCCTACACTGCCAAGAAATACTAGGGCCAGGTGTAATACCCCAGGTCTACTCACTCAAGTAAGATAGGACCAAAAGGCTCCTAGAATGATGGCTCAATATTATGCCATACAGAGCATTAGTCCTACACCATCTGGGCAGCACCAAATTCTTTTTCATTGTAAAATTGCAAACTATGGATCAACCCCTTTTTTGTTTGTTGTATTTTTAAACACCATTTTTTTCCTTCCTTGTACCATCTCATCTGTCTTCTTTTTTCTTGATGTCCATATTATTGAATGTTTATTAAACCCACACCAATTATACCTCGCTAACTTTTAAGGCATTGTAGTTCTGTTTAGAAATTTGGTAATTACCTCTTATTGTTTATATGCTGAAGTCAGATTTCTTCATTAAATCTAACCACAAAAGAAAGAAAAAAAATCAAAATAAAGTTTCAAAAAGTCTTTTCTCAGATGAAAAATGGACGTACATAAGCCTAAACAGTATTTCCATTGCGTGTACATTTTTCCAGTGCCAAGAAAAAATGTTTCTTAAACAGCATCCAACATTTTACAACCTGTGCAATGTAGTACCTATTTTGAATATCAGATTACAAAATGCAGTAAATTATATTTTACGTACTGTTTTAAAGTATTGGCAAATGCATATTTCATGGAATGCAAATTTAAAGACTATTTCCCAAATGCATTCTGTATTTTTGCAGAGGCAGAGAGAAACATGTGCCAAATATAGCTTAAAAGTGGAGATTTTACTGATTTCCAACATTATTTTTACCTGCACACATAAGAATGCTGTTTATACACTAGATTTATAAAGCACTTAATCACACTAGTTACCAAATTTAAGTTATTTTGTAAAGCTTTGGAGTTGGCTTTACAGCTCTACCTCACTACCATTTCTCCCAATCCCTCCATTGTCTATAAATTGTCAGACTGCTTGTCCGACATCCAGTTCTGGATGAGCAGAAATTTCCTCCAATGAATTATTGGCAAGAAGCCATTGTCTTCGGTCCCCGCCACAACCTCTGTTCCCTAGCCACCAATCCCATCCCTCTCTCTAGCATCTGTCCGAGGCTGAACCAGACTGTTTGCAATCTTGGTGCTGTATTTGACCGTGAATTGAATTTCAGACCACATATCCGCGACATAACTAAGACCACCTATTTCCGCCGCCATAACATCGCCGGTCTCCACCCCTGCCTCAACTCATCTGCTGCTGAAACTATCATCCATGCCTTTGTTACCTCTAGACTCAACTATTCCAACACACGCCTGGCTAGCCTCCCACGTTCTACCTTACGTAAACTTGAGGTCATCCAAAATTCGGTCACTCGCATCCTAACTCGCACCAAGACCCATTCACCCATTACCCCAGTGCTTGCTGACCTCTATTGGCTTCCGGTTAAGCAACACCTCGATTTTACAATTCCCATTCTTGTTTTCAAATCCCCCATGGCCTTGCCTATCTCTAATCTCCTCCAGCCCCGCCCCCGAGATATCTGCGCTCCTCTAATTCTGGCCTCTTGAGCATTCCTGATTTTAAAATCGTTCAACCCTTAGTGGCCGTGCCTTCAGCTGCCTAGGCCCTAAGCTCTGGAATTCCCCCCCCTAAACCTCTCGGCCTCTCTTTACTCCTTAAAAAGCTACTTCTTTGACCAAGTTTTTGGTCATCTGCCCTCATTTCTCCTTATGTGGCTCGGTGTCAAATTTTGTTTTATAACACTCCTGTGAAATGCCTCGAGACATTTTACCAAGTTAAAGGCATTATATAAATACAAGTTGTTATTGTTGCACATCGATTTGGAAAGAAGGCTCTTTGCGCCACACAGTGGAAGTGAGAAAAATGCAACTTTCCCCAAATATCTTATCATCTGGATAAATAAAATCTCTTCAAATCATTAAGACTTCTAAGTCATTCTACTTTTAAATCCACATTTTCAGCCTCCCAAGTTCTGTGCTTCTTGGTGTAACACAGCAGAGTGTGTGGTCCAGGTTGTGGCCTTCTCCATGGCCCTGTCAATGTTCCTCCAAATCAGCTGATGTGACGGGATAGGCTTCTTGCTCATTTTTTATTGGAACCATCTTCCTCAAGTGGCATGGCCTAGACAAGAAAAATTATACCCAAGGCTGGGATTCAAAATTTAAACAGTCTGAATGAAGTCTAATATTAGACTGCTATTTCACTGTGTATTCTTATTTGCAAAATCTTTTCATATACTGTAGTCTAGTAATATTGAGACTTAATACCCTCCTCCACAGCCTGGACCACATAGTCTTCTACGTTAGAGCAAGAAGCACAGAGTTTGGAAGGCTAAAAATGTGGATTTAAAAGTAGGATGACTTAAAAGTCATAATGATTTGAAGAGATTTTATTTACCTAGACGAAAGATATTTGGGAAAGTTAAATTTTTCGCACTTCCACTGTGTGGCGCACAAGAGCTTTCTTTCCTAAATCGGTGTACAACAACAACAACTTGTATTTATATAAATATTGCTGCATGATGTATCACATCAGTCTCACATTTATATTCCCAAAACAAACATTGATTAAACCTTAAATGGAAACAGGTACATAAATGAAGCCGTATATCAAATAGCATCTGTTACCGAAATTCGCCATGAAACTACTTCAAGATTAGGCCCCTGGTATTCTTCAAAAAATTTTCAACAAATAATTAGATTATTCTAATACTTTTAATGGACTTTTTTTCTTCCCTCGCTTTCAGGTGTATATACACTCAGTACAGCAGCGGGAAACCGGAGTTTAGAAGATACAGGAAACTTTGGGTTATCCAAAGGTTGTATGTCCAGAAACCGCGATCAACCGGCAGAAATCAGGAGCCGTTTTTGTTAGGTTTCTTTTCTTCTCGTGGCTTTTTCTTCTCGTGGCTTTTTTTCAAACAGGCTCTGGAAAGTCTCTGAAGCTGTTGCTAAGCCACAGAGACGCTTCTAAGGTACGAGCCGACTGTTTACAAGCTGTTGCTAAGCAACAGTGTTTGTTGTCAGATACGGAGATGAAAACCTCCGTATGCTTCAACATTAACGCTGGTATGTCCGGCAGTTTTGATAGTTCGGCAACAGCTCGGTCCCGTCGGTGCCGATATAACAAAGTCTCCTGTATTTTGAAATATCTTCAACAGAGCAAACAGTACAGACAATGGAAACCCTTTACCGAATCGAATGGCAAGCAGTTGCACTACAAATTATATATTTTCGAGAGAGCTGGCTAATTATTTCCAGCAGGTGGTTTTGAATTCTACACAACTCCTTTTGAGGTCTGATGTACATCATATTTGTACAGTATCAGGTGTAAAATCTGGTGCTCCCAATCCTATGTGGTGAGATGTTTGAGACCCATGATAAAACACTATTCAATGCAAGTTTTTCTTTTTTTTTTAAAAAACTATTCGGAAGAGTTGTTTTTGGAACTCATACAAAGACTATGTTAGAATGTAGTAGTTTGAGTCTGCTCTTTCCCTCCAGTGCACAAAATCTCTTCAGTTCCACTTAGTCTCCAAGCACTGATTATGACAGACATGCTCAAAGCCTCTACTAATGCCACTCCAAACTCGCTGCTAATAAAGGCATGAGAGTAACCTGGGGACAACTCTTCTGGTTTTTTCTTCCATTCCATCCTGGCCTTGGTCTTGCTCCAGAGTACACGGTTTCTACTGACAGGTCACCACATTTTTGAAAAGAATTTGTAATAAGGAACACAATGTCATCAGCATACATTGTTTATTTGCTTTTCTACATCTACTCCCTAGACTCCCTTATTGCCACCACAAAAAACTCTATTGCTATCAGGAAAAGTGGCAAATGGAGCAAGCTTATCTAGTCTGCTCCTTCCCTTTAAAAAGGAATGTGATCATTTGTGAAGACCTATAAATCAATGGTTTGGCATAGAGTGTGTTTGGATCCACTGAACATATGCTGAACCAAACTGAAATTACACTAGCCTGACCCTCAGAAAATCTCACTTTACATTTGCCCCCGATTTAATTTTCCTCTTGGCTGCTTGTAGAGGCTGAAGCAGACGGTGTGCAACCTCAGTGTTTTGTTTTACCCTGGGCTAGCTTCAAATCCTATATGCTAACCATCCCTAAGATTCTTTACAACATTGCCCCAGTTTGCCCTTACCTCATCCGCATCGCTGCTGAAACCCTTATCCACGCTTTAATTAGCTCCAGCCTTGACTTCTCTGACGCTCTCCCCCCCAATCACCTGAGGTCAATCCTAGATAAACCCCAAATAATTCAAAACTCCCCATCAATATTGATGCACTAAGTCCTGTTCACCTATCACCCCGCCCTCATCAACCTTTATTGGTTCCCTGTCCCACAATGCCTCAAATTTATAAATCACTCGATGATCTTGCTCTAGCCCTATATCTTAGCTTGTGCTCTTCAGTCCTCTGTCTGGCCTGTGCATTGCGTACTGCCTTCAGCTACCTCAGCCCTATTCACTATAAATACTTTCCTAAACCCTCTCTTTCAGCCTTGTTTATCTTTTTTAACTATCCTACCTTTTAACTCCTATTACTGCTCAGCATCCATTTCTCCTCTGTCAAAGGCCTTGGGACTTTTTCTGTATGAATGCAAGTTGTTGTTCAAATGCCTCCAACGCTGCGAGTGGGCAATACTATGCAAATACTGCCTGATTGATATCGATTGCTCACAAAACATACTTGATAATTTACTCAAATCCCTTTCCAGCTGTGTAGACAACATTTTTGCTAAGATTTTGCAGTCAACAGTAATCAGTGAGGTGGGACTATATCTTGTATATTGAGAGTCCTTGTACATCTGAGGACACACTGTCACACAAAATCATGGTCTCCAGTCATACTACAGACTCACACTCTGCAGTATCAAACTATACAGATATAAACATATTTTGTATACCTGAAAATACAGAGACCAGAGAAAAATGTTGCTGCTGCTACATCAAGATCATTTTCAACATGGATTCACAGAGAACAGTGATTAACATCCACTTGCACCTGGACTCCATTTTGCAGTCAATATATTGCAGAGAGAGCGCGAGAGAGTGATGTATTGAATCCCTGCTATGTTTATTATTGTGAATGGCATACAACATTAGTGGGTGATGGAACTCAACTGAAATAAAGATGTCCTTCCCTTTTAAAAAATTTAAATCTTATTAAAATTATTTTAAGAAAATCTAATGTAATGTTTTTACTGTTTAATAAAAACATTAAAGCATTAAAATAATAAAATTAGGCAGTGCATACATGACCCTGGGCTGTAGATATATCATGGCCATAAATTGCACACTCAAAAGCATAAGAAACTAAATATTTTAATTTAATAAAAAAGGATTAGGTGGACAATATTGACTTTTTTAAATTACATTAATTCGCCATAAAATTAATAATCAAGACCAGCAGCCTTTTTTTTTTTTTATAAAAGTGAGGACACTGCTAACTCTATAGTCAAAGGATTTTCTCTGTACATAATTGCTATATTACTAATGAAATTTACAATTTGAAGTCCAACATTAAAATGTATTTGTTCAATAAATTTACAAGAGATCAACTAGCAGTACAGAAACTGCTTATTAATAAATCACATAGGCCACAAAAGGTTTAGAAAACAGATGCATTAAATTGCTGTTCTTACACTGTTCCGTTTGCAATCGAGCTTCAAGCAATCTGGTCCCCTACAGCAACAAGCTTTTCAAGACCTCAGTAGCCTTCCTTTTCACCCCAATTAAAACAGTTTTTTTTATTTATATCCCTAAACAATGAAAGCATTCAGAGAAATGGCAGCTCTTTCAATCCCAGCAGTCTAGTTTCTGAGAATAACTTAAAAGCATGCTTTTTAGGGTCCCACAGCTTACATAAATGCTAATAATTTAATTTTCTTGGCAGGAAAACATCCTGATGTCAGTTATGAAAGATTCACCAGATAGATACAAAAAGAAAAAAAACTTTTGATGCTGGAAATCTGAAATAAAAACAAAAATGCTGGAAATACACAGCAGGTTTTTCAAGTCAAGCAAAAGTTTTGGGGTTTTAGCCAGTGAACATATTTTGGCAAAACGTCCTGGAAAGGGACTAAAAGTGATTGATACCATCAGCACATTAACGGCCTCTTTGTAATAGCAATTATCACTTCCTAACATTGTCCTTTACCCATTTCTCCCCTCCCTTTGTTTAAGATCAGTCCTACAAAAACATTGTCCTACTTTCCTTTACTAATGAAGGGTCTCAACCTGAAATGATAACCTATATTTTCTCTTCTCAAAAGCCAACAAACCTGTTGTGTATTTCAGCATTTTTTGTTTATATGATTCCACAGATATCCAATAAGTAAATGTTTTTGTGTCATTATATTCTGCAGCCATTTTAGCCTTAATGCTACAATACAAAATAATTTTATAAAACTATAAACTCCAGTAATTTTTTTTAAAACTAAGTGTAATAATCAGCAATAACAACAGAAAATGCTGGAAAAACTCAGCAGGCCGGGCAACATCCGTGGAAAGAGGAAGAGAGTCAATGGGCCCGATTTTGTGGAATGTGTGGGAAATGGACGGATTCGCCTGAATGTGGGGTCCTGACAAAAAAATGGGTCAGCCGGCTGCACACAATTTTCCCTCAAGTGGCCAATTAATTTCCAGCATGTGGGCAGCCTTGCTAATTGTCCATTTCCAGTCAGGAAGCCCCACAGTATGATGTCATCATTCGTGGTGCTTTCAAGGTCCACAGCAAGCATTGCTTCCTCTGTTGGCTTCCAAACGAACCACACAGGATGGCAGAGGAGCCTGCACCAGCTGTGGCCAGTGCCAGACCCCGAGCTGCCTCCAAATTCGACGAAGCTTCACTGCAGGCATTATTGGATGGGGTTAGGGCCCACAGGGAGGTCCTCTTCCCTCGGTCAGGCAGGAAGAGGCCTCCCACTGAGACCAAGGCTGCATGGATGCAGGTGTCAGCAGATGTCAACTCGAATGTGCATGTAACCTTGGCATCACATCTCTTAACTCCTTCCTCTACCCCTCACAGGACCATCCAGAGCCCCTGTCCCCACTGTGGAGGAGGAAGAGGCTGTGCAGCCAGACTCCTCAGAGGAAGCTCCAACCTCTGAGGGCGCAGCATCAGCAGAAGTAAGCGCACCCAGCACCAGCGCAGACACTCACACTTCGGGGGAACCTTCAGGACATAGAGTAGTGTTGTCACCTGGTGTTTCACAGCTCACAAGTGAGCCTCCGCAGATTCTGGAGACAGGGACAGCAGTGGAGAGTCCTCGTCGGAGGGCGCAGGACTCTGCCAGCTCAGCTGCGCTACATGTCGACCCTCTGCCTCTGGGTCCATCCGCAAAAGAGGTGATGGATCTCCATGCACAGATGCAGGAGTCTCTGGCAGGTTTTGTCTCCAGGGTCACTGCGAGTGTGGAGCGAATGGAGGAGTCCATAGCGACCATGAGCAGAGCCTTTGTGGAGTCATTGGTGCAGGAACGCATTACCATGGAAAGGTTGGCAACCTCCATGGAGGAGATAACTCGCCAGGGTACAGAAAACATGGTGAGTGCTCATAAGAGAATGACATCTCTTGAGGAGTGTTGACCATCTATTGAACAGAGAAACCAGACCTTCGTGGAAATCCTTGTGAGTAGGGCTGCCAGTGCAGATACGGGTCCCCATGGCCCCCTAAAGCGCAGCAAGGTGCTCTCAAGCCACTTCCAAGCGCTGGCCCCTTCTGGCCTGTGCAGCTTCAGGTGAGTGAGCAGCAGCCTGGTGCTCCTGGTGCTCATCCTGCTGTTCCTGGTTCTGCTGCTGCCGTCTCTGCTGCTGGAGATCCTCTAATGGCAAGAAGGGAAGGAAAAAAAGGCGTCCCATGCTTCTGGTAGATGCTTCCGCTGAGGAAGCGCTGAGTGAGGGTGCCGAGCGGTGCTTCCCAGGAGATCAAGTGTGTGAGGCTCCAACCTTCCACAGCTGTGCCTAAGCCTTGAAGAAGTAGCCCCAAGCCTGCAACAAGGTCCTTCAACATACAAATGCTGTCCCTTTAAATTGCAGCTTTCCCGAATGACCTGCAGCGGAGAGCGAGCAAGCCGGCAAGCTTCACGCCAGGTTTCATCAGCGGGGTTCCCCGCAAGTGTGTTTAGCGTGGGGAACCCCTGAAAATCGCAAGGGCACCCTAAAATGGCATTAAACATGCCAATAATTGGTGATCAGGGTCCCGACGGCCAGTCCCGCCAGCGGCGGGCGGGACTGATTCGGGTCACGGAGAAACGGCGGTCCGAAAGTCGGACGGGGCGGGGAATCAGGCGCAGGGGGGGGGGGGGGGGGGTCGCGACCCCCTATTTCGGCGATTTTCGGCCCCCGCACGAAAACCCGCCCGACGGCTGGCAGAAAATCAGGGTCAATGTTTCGGGTCGAAACCCTTCTACAGAACTGAGAGAAAAGGCAGTTTGGGGGCTGGGAAATGGGGGAGGGGATGAAAGAAGAGACATTAAGAGATATTCAAGGTGAGACGAGATAGTGATAGGACAGGTAAAGAAACAGACAATGGCTCTAGATGAAGTGTGAAATGTGCTGGCAGAGTGAGAGACAGTTGCCATGTGGGAGAGAGAGAGAAAAGTCACAAACCAAAAGTGTGGATAAAAAAATATAAAAATACAATAGGGGCCGAGGTTATGATCCGAAGTTGTTGAACTCGATATTGAGTCCGGAAGGCTGTAAAGTGCCTAAGAAGCGTTGGTGAGTTGCTGCACAATGCATCGGTGGTGGATGAAGTGCCAACCAAGCGGGCTGCTTTGTCCTGATGGTGTCGAGCTTCTTGAGTGTTGTTGGAGCTGCACTCATCCAGGCAAGTGGAGAGTATTCCATCATACTCCTGACTTGTGCATGGTGGAAAGGCTTTGGGGAGTCAAGAGGTGAGACACTCGCCGCAGAATACCCAGCCTCTGACCTGCTCTTGTAGCCACCGTACTTATGTGGCTGGTCCAGTTAAGTTTCTGGTCAATGGTGACCCCCCAGGATGTTGATGGTGGGGGATTCGGCGATGGTAATGCCGTTGAATGTTAAGGCGCTTGTTGGAGACATTCATTGCCTGGCACTTGTGTGGTGCGAATGTTACTTGCCACTTAGTTGATATTCTAAATGCTTGAGCAAACCTTGAGCAGTTTAATATCCTCTGAATACATGATACATTCATGGTACTAGTTTAGCATCAGTGCTAAACAGTTACACACCCAGACTAAACTTTTGGAATGTTTAGCCTGATACACTCAAGACTGCACTCCTTGGACTTGAGGAAGCAAACATGAAGGCCATATCACCAAAAATGAGGAGATGCTCAGTGCAGTGACTGAGGGGAGAAAAGAAGAGGATATTTCAGTGAGAAACTGAGACTTGGGTGGGGGTAGGTGTGGAAGACAAGAGGATTTTTAAAGGAGATGCGAGAGGGGTGGAACCAGGTGAGGTGCTCGGAGGAGGAGAGAAAAAAAATACAGGAAGAAAATGTTTCAATCACTAAAATGGTCAGAATTGTTTTTTTAAATTGAAGTGCAGTACAGCATTTTATAAAACCATCCAACAAACTGCTGTTCTCCAGGCAGGCTGTTACAAAAAGATTTCCCTTCGCTAAGAAATAACAAAATTAATTTCATTCAATTGCTGAACTGGTCAACAAAGCCACACACAATAGTACACTTTGCAAACTAAGAGAACCACATATTCTGTTTCTTTTTATTGTTGGAAGTTTTGTGTATTTTTGGGAAAAAAATTTTTTTTTTTTTTATAAAGTAAGTTCTTCTATAAAAGCAATCACAAGCTAATCACAATAAAAACCCCACAGCTTATTTAATTTAATTCTAAAGTCTTATTTATACGGCTGTCTAATAACCCGAACTGAAAACAAATGCAACAAATTTTATGTTACTTCATACTGTAGGTGTATATCTATATACTGTACATCTATTTTAATAAGCTAATGTTCTACTTGTTCAGGAGCAAAAATCAAAATCTTCCCCCAAAATTGAGAAAGGTGTTACTCACTGAGGTGAGTCTCATTTAGGCTTAGGCTCATCCCCATTTAAATTTTTAAGTCAGGAGTTACTGTTAAACTGTGGCAAGCACTGCTTGGCCCCTACAAATGCCCCATTTTCTCCTCACATCCCAAGAAATGGGGAAAGGTAACAAACAATATGGAATAAAGGCAGGTAATTGAGTGGTGGAAAATGAAAGGCTGAGAGAATCCTGCCAGTATTTGACCATTCTGACTCTGAGAAAAGTGATCAGCCAACTCAGCCATTTGACCTCGCCTCAAAATTGAACTGCAAGTTATGGTTCATTAAAATTACTATTCTTAAACAGCAGAATTGCAATCCATGTTGTAGTGCAGTGTGAACGTATTGATTGAGGTTTTCCACTTGTGTGCTTGCCAGCCTGTAATTTTCCTGTCTATTAACATGAATGGGGGAAAAAATTGCAGGTTGGCAAGCAGACAAGCGGAAATCCCCAGCCCAGCCAATCTGTTCTTTGTTTCATGGCAGATATAGCTCGATAATTGCGACAAGAAGGAGCACAAAACTGAGGAACAGTGTACAAAAATTCTGTTCAATATTTTACTATGTGTCATAAATAAGTGTAAATATCAAAACAAATATTGAAATGTACAGAAATGCAAATAAAAAATATACATAAACAAACCATGTTCTGTAACAAGAAAACTAAAGTGAAAAGGTGATGTTCACAAAAAGATAGACTGATAATACAAACCATGTTTATTTATTAAAGAACTCTACAGTTAATACTGTATTAAACTGTTGGATTCAGAATGAAAGGATTAACAGTTCAAATTCCCAGTCTCAACCTGCCTTGTGTGCTCTCACTTAGCAAACTTTCACCAGGTCCCCACCAGGCTGCTGTTGCAGCTTAATGCTTAAAAGAGGCAAATATGTGGATAACTTTTTCCCCAATTAAAGAATAAAAGATTATATTAGTTCAGCACGGATACTTCAATGACTACAATGGAACTGAATATCAGGCTCTGCGTATAATGGGCAGCCAATCCAATACAACCCGTTTTGCTCAGCTATCAAATCTCTTCTTAACCTTCTCTGTTAACCCCAGGTTCTCCAATCTCTCCACGTAAGTCCCTCATCCCTGGTACCATTCTAGTAAATCGCTTCTGCACCCTCTCTGAGGTCTTGACATCCTTCCTAAAGTGTGGTTCCCAGAATTAAACACAATACTCCAGCTGAGGCCTAACCAGCGTTTTTATAAAGGTTTAGCATAATTTCCTTGCTTTGATACTTTATGCCTCTATTAATAAAGCCGAGGATCCCATATGCTTTTTAACAGCCTTCTCAACTTGTCCTGCCACCTTCAAAGATTTGTGTACGTACACCCACGTCTCTGTTGCTGCACTCACTTTAAAATTGTACCATTTAGTCCATATTGCCTTTCCTCATTCTTCCTCCCTACCAAAATGTATCACTTCACACTTTTCTGCTTTAAATTTCATCTGCCCATTTCACCAGTCTGCCTGTGCCCTCCTGCAGTCTGTCACTATCCGCCCCATTGTTTATTACATTTCCAAGTTTTGTGTCATCTGCAAACTTTGAAATGATGCCCTGTGCCCAAGTCCAGGTCATTAATATAAATCAAAAAGGGCTTTGGTCTAATATCAATCCCTGGGGAACACCACTGTATACTTCCCTCCGGTCTAAAAAGCAACCGTTCACCACTACTCTCTGCTTTCTGTCCTTAAGCCAATTTCGTATCCATGCTGCCACTGTCCCTTTAATCCCACAGTCAAGAAACTTTTTTTTAAATGACATAAAAGTGCATTATTTCTCTTTCTTCCCTCTCCAAGTATTACCTGACACACATCGTTAATTCACAGGATTTACCTGCTCAGAAGCAGATGCGCTGACAAACATGTAGTCAGCACCTCATCCTTCACAGAGGAACCATGAGCACAATTGTAGAAAGTGCAACTGTTTTCACTTTCCAGTTTAAACATAAAGCATAATTTCCTGAATATTATTCTATGTTTTTAAAACATTCAACTCGATAATTCCTTAAAAAAAAAATTATTCTGCAGATCTTAAATGAAGTAACAATTTTCTAATTTTCAAAATACTTGGGAAGGTCGTTTGTAATAAATCAAATACTTAGGGGGGAAAATTCGGTTCATTTGCGCCTCCCGTTAGCGCCCTAAGGCGCAAAGCAACTAGCGCCCGGGCGCAGCACCGCTAACGCCTCCCGCGAAATTCAGCGGGAGGTTAGCGGTAACTGTTAGCGCCCCGCGGCGCTGCGTCTCCGGCGTTGACATCATCGCCGTGCGCAGCACCCCACTCGCGCCGTGGCCGCGATCTTCGGTAGCACCCCCTGACTTACCACCGGACGTCATGTCCGACAGGGTCAGGGGGGCCTGCCTGTGGCCAGGGCGGCGCAAATTAAAGGGGCGGTGCCAGGTGGCCATGTGTGTTGCTGGAAGCCTGCCAGCACCTGCCCCCACTGCTGTCCCCGGCCTCCTGTGAAGACCCCCCCAGGGATTGGAGTGCCGGCTGTGCTCCGTGAGCCCGGCACTCCTCTTAAGTGCCGGGCTCTTTTGCCGGCACTCCAATCCCTGGTGGCCCAGCTGGGCTCCGGGTCGTGCTGCGCTAGGCCCCTCCCCTTTAATAAGGGGAGGAAGACCTGCAGTACCGTGGCGCGACGTGCCACAGCGCCGCGATATTCACTCGCAGCGCCCCAAGAGGGAGGCAGGGCGCTTCCAGTAGCGTCCTGCCTCCCTCTTGGGGCGCTACCAGTAAATTTCAGGCACGGGGGCACTAACTTTTTTGGGGCACGACCCAATTTTGCCCCCTTAATCTTTTACTTTATAATTTTGACCACCAAGTCAACCTTGCTTAGTTGGTAGCCCTTTTGTCTATGAGCTACAAAGTAATGGATTCAAGCTTCCTGTGGCTTAAGTGCATAAGCTAATTTGACATTTCAATGTAATGCTGTCAGAGATGATGGCTGCAATTTCATCTACCTCGGCAGGTCCTGTGCAGCCGGGGTCGGTGGTGGGGTGCGACCCCGCTGCTGGCTCCAGCCCGCTCTGTGAAATGGTTTTATGCTGATTGGGGTCATTAAGCCTGCCCAGCGAGTTTCCCGGCCAATTGAAGTAAGCGGGTCTGATGGAGTCATCAGCCGCTTTCCTTAAAGGGACCATGCGCAGCTTTATTTTGACATTTCTGCTGTCAGCGTTCTACAGCATTGAGGTGCTGCAAACACTGGCAAGCACTGCACAGAGGTGCACGTCTGCACCCAGGCTCTCCCAAGACTCCCTCCATGTGCTTATGGAGGGAGTCACAGCACGCAGGGCGGTCCTCTTCCATTCCAAATGAGTGGAAGAGACCTCCCCAGGAGACCAACGTAGCCTGGTTGCACATTGCACAGAAGGACACAGAAGAGATGTCATTAGAACGTGGCTGCAGTGCCGCAATCCTTTCAATGATCTCAGTAGCTCACGAAACGTTACTGCAAAGCCACACTCAACCTCATTCTGCTGTGCCACTCATCACAACCCCATCACTCTGCCTTCCCTACCCTACTCCTGCACATCCTTACTCACACCAACTTACCTTGCACCTCCACCTATCCCTCTCTATCTACATTATCACTTCCCCATCTCACTAGCCACCTCTCACACTCACCCACATCCTAGCCCAATCATACCAAGTAACACTTGGGTGTTTCAGCCAATGTTCATGTGAAATTTCTGTTAATGTGCTGTCAAACATTGAAATCTTTATTATCAACACTTTGTGTTCTTGGACAGATTTTTGTGCACCTTTGGAAGTGGCTTAGTGAGTTGCAGGGAATGCAGTGAGACATAACGGTACCCCCCGCAATGGCGAGGAGTGTGAAAGGAATGGCTTGGGAATTGTAGGGATGCTTTATGGTTTTGGTGGGGTGAAACATATATAGATAGGAGCAGGAGTAGGCCATTCGGCCCCTCGTGCCTGCTCCGCCATTCAATGGGATCATGGCTGATCGTCCAAATTCAGTACCCTGTCCCTGCTTTCTCCCCATATCCCTTGATCCCTTTAGCCTTAAGAAATATATCCAACTCCTTCTTGAATATAGTTAATGAATTGGCCTCTACTGCCTTCTGTGGTAGAGAATTCCACAGGTTCACCACTCTCTGGGTGAAGAAATTCCTCCTCATCTCTGTCCTAAATGGCTTACCCCTTTATCCTTAGACTGTGACCCCTGGTTCTGGACTCCCCGACCATCGGGAACATCCTTCCTGCATCTAGTCTGTCCAGTCCTGTCAGAATTTTATAAGTTTCAATGAGATCCCCTCTCATTCTTCTAAACTCCAATGAGTAGAAGCCCAACCTGGTGCATCATGTGGCAGCCAGGGTGTACAGCGTCAAGTGAAGTAAATCTGGCCATGGTGAGGCCATCCCTGGCAGCAATGTGATCGGGTGCTGATGTCCTGTGCAGTATCAGTTGATTGCAGACAAGGTTGGTGATGTTGTTGGTGCTGCTGGTGTACCTGGTGCTGCTGGTGTTGGGGCTGATCGTGGTGGGATTCTGAGGCCCAAGGTAAGATAGTTTCAAGGGCACCGATGCTGATAGAATAGATGGTAGGTGAAGTTGAGATGACAGAAGCGATGTCAATGGTGAGAGAGGTTGTTCCAATGAGGTGACACCGGATACAGAGTTTGTTACAAACACTTGCTAGCTGCATAAAGCTCAATCTGTCTCCCAAATGCAGTAAGCAACAGCTTCTAACCTTGGAAAGTGAACAGCTATGAAATGGGAGCTTTTATAAAACATTTGCAGCTGTCAAGTTAGAAATCATCCTATGCTGACAAAACTCCCGACCTCCTTACCTGACGTGATCCCCGAGCAGAGGGGAAGCTGTGGGCGAACTCTTAAAATCTAAAGGTGAGCTTAAAATAGTTTTTAAGTGCCCGCTAACAAGCTCTTAATAATCTAAATTGCCTCCCCCACCGCTTGGTGTCGGGTCTGTTCAGCAATGACAGACCCGACATCTGGGAGACAGCGGAAGTTTACCCCCCCTCCCCACGCACCTGTTGACCCGCCCCCACGTCTTTCAGGTGAAATGTTTAACTGGATGCCTCTCTGACTAGTCATGTGGACATTAAAGATACCATATCACAATTTGAAGAGCAGCAGGGAGACATTCTGGCTAACACTTCGGCCTAGAAATTCAGTTGTTTGCGCCAGCCGCTTGCGCCTTAGGAGGAGAAGTGGGGTGCTAAGTGGCTAGCGCCCGGGCGCAGCGCGATCTGCGCCTCTCACGAACTTCAGTTAAGATTTAGCGGCGGCGCAAAACCTTTGCGCGCGCTCAGCTGCGCGCGCAGATCCTGACGTCATTTCATGGTGCAACGCCCTTTGTGCGCCCCAAACCGGAAATTCAGTGGCGCCGGCCTATTGTGCACCTGGCGCCCCTAGCGACTGGTAGAGGGGAACGGTTCCCAGTCGCTGCGGGGCGCTAATTAAAGGGGACTCCTCCTGCAGCATAAATGGCAGCCATTTTGCACCACTCCTTCTTTGTGAGAGACGGATCTTTGGAGAGAGACAAAGGTAGAGAGCTTTCTGGTTTGGCTCAACACTCGCACAGGTACTTGTGGCTTCAGGCCACAGCTTTGCACTTGTCTTTAACTTCAGAGTCATAGCATTGATTGGAAACATATAATGGGGGCTGCAATGGGTGGAAACGTTGGGCGTCTCCATTGCATTCAAAGGGCTCAGAGACGCCATGAGAGAGAGTGCCAGTCATGGCCAGACGGAGAAGGGGCAACAGGCGTCAGCAAAGGAGGCCTTACCCACCCAGGGTATACCGCCAGCAGTTCTCATATCTGAACATGTCTGAGGAGCAGTGTGTTCGGAGGCTGCGATTCAGAAGGGCGGTGGTCACCGAGATCTGCCACCTGCTTCGCGGAGATCTGCAGCCACAGCTGAGGAGCAGGACATCTCTGTCGGTGGCAGTGAAGGCGACGGTGGCTCTCAACTTCTATGCCACCGGCTCCTTCCAATCCGCTACTGGGGACATTTCCAACATCTCCCAGTTTGCGGTACATTGCTGCATCCGCCAGGTGACCAATGCCCTTTTCAGAAGGAGACGTCAGTTCATCTCCTTCCCCATGACTGTTGACAAGCAGCAACAGCGTGCAATGGGCTTTGCAGCATTAGCGGGCTTCCCCATGGTGCAGGGCGCCATTGACTGCACGCATGTGGCTTTGCGGGCACCTCTAGAGAATGCCGAGGATTACCGCAACCGGAAGGGCTACCATTCGCTCAACGTGCAGTTGGTGTGTGACCACAGGCAGCTCATCCTAGCTGTCAATGCCCGCTTTCCAGGCAGCAGCCACGATGCCTTCATCCTGCGCCAGACATGTTCGAGGCCCAGCCTCACCCACGAGGATGGCTTCTCGGGGACAAAGGCTATCCTTTGTGCACCTGGCTGATGACCCCGCTCCGTGCGCCCAGCACCCCTGCTGAAGAGGGATACAATGAGAGCCATCAAGCAACCAGGAACATCATTGAGCAAACAATCGGCGTGCTGAAGCAACGGTTCCGCTGTCTGGATCGTTCCGGGGGAGCCCTACAGTACTCGCCTGAGCGAGTCTCCCATTTCGTTGTCGTGTGCTGCATGCTGCACAACCTGGCTATCCGCAGGACTCAACCACTGCCAGCAGACATTGGAGGACCACCAGAGGAGGACCAGCACAGGAGGGAGGCAGAAAGTGCAAGGGCCGCCCGTCGGCGGCTTATTGCAAGTCGGTTCTAGGCCCCCTCTCAGAGAATGGCTTGTGCCAATGGCAGAAGATGAATGTAGCCGCTCCACAAGCCCTCAGCCGAGCAACCAGGACTTCCAAAAGAAAGCATGGACAGTGCGATTTAAGAATTTTTTTTACTATGCTACCTCTGTGCCCTTCCCACACGACAAACTAATGGAGAGAAACCCCCCCCAAAAACACAAATACACCAGTCTCGACCTTTACAAGTAAAACAAATACACCAGTCTCGGCCTTTAAATATGAAACAAATACACCAGTCTCGGCTTTTATATATGAAACAAATACACCAGTCTCGGCTTTTATAAGTAAAACAAAACATTTGGCCACACCTTCTACTTTTTCCCCTGCGAGGGTGATCCGTTTCGCTTCTGTGACTGGCCCCTACCCGCCCTGCAGCTCCTCCTCAATGGGACCCCAGTGGCTGCAGCAAGGGTGGGGGGAAGGCTGCTGAGGGTCAGATGGTGAGACGGCAGATGCCCTTGGGGGTCGGCCTGGACCAGCTCTGGGCCTGGAGGGGCCGGCTGCTGACTGCTCCAACTCTGCTTGGGCGGCAGCAGTCTGTCCAACAGCTGGTGGCAGCTACAATGGAGGAGTGACAGTGTTGGCTGCAGGAATGCTGCCAACCTGACAGATCACAGGCACTCCCTGGTCGGCTGAGACATTGGCACGCGCACGGGCCAGCACTGCAGCATGCGCAGCAATCTGCTGAGGCACAGACTGCTGCGGCACGGCGAGTGCCCCGGCGATGCCTGGCCGATCCAGCGAGTGTGGCAGCAGTTAGTGCCCGTGTGGCCCTGGTCTGTGTCTGCATGACAGCAGCCAGTGAATGCACGGCACGACTGAGCACTTGGCTAGAAGCCGCCTGTGAAGCAGCGAAGTCCTGCTGACTCCTAGCCTGTGCTGCCGCGATGTCCTGCAGACTCCTGGCCTGTGCTGCCCCGAATTCCTGCACACTCCTTGCCAGTGACTCTATGGAGTCAGGCATCCTTGCCACTGCAGCCATGAGCTCAGTGTGCCTGCGCTCAGCCTGGGCGCCCATTTCCGCTAGGAGCCGCACCTCCTCTGCGCTCACCGTAGCAGGACTGGAGGCCGCACTCACCCTCCGGGGAGAAGGCCGCCGAGCTTCCCCACCCCTCCCGCGTTGCTGCAGCCCGCTGGTCCCTGGAGCTTCACTATCCTCCGACCCTTCCCCCCCTGCTCCCCTCCAGGGAAGACGTGTCACCATCATGGCCATGGGCTGCCTCGGCTGAGGGTGTCCCTGATGGGCTGGCTTCCTCTTCCTCCTCCATGTCTGGCTCGGACACAGTGCCAGCTTGAGGGGCCGCCTCCTCACCTGGCGAGTCACCATCTGAAAGCAGGGAGGCACAAGAGTTGCTTTAGAGTGAGGACAGGGCGGCAGCGAGGGAGGCATGAGTGCTGCTGTGCACTGCATTGGTTCGATAGTGGCAAAGGATGCTGGCGTGAGGCGCAAGTGGAAAGGGAGAGGTCAAAAAGGTGATGACCTTACCACTGGTGCCCAGAACAGGGTCAGCATCTCCAGTGGCGACGGGGCCACTCAGCCGGCCTGCCATGATCCGCTGCTCGAGGTCGCTCAGCTGTTTCAGGTCAGGACGGCCTCCCCCGGTCTGTCGCTGCTGTCTTCTGTTATGCGCCAGCTTGGCCTGCAAGAGAAAGGACCGCCTCCAAGTACACAGTGTCAAGCCCTGATCTTGCCCGCACTGCCTCCCATGGTCGAATAGCCCTGACAGTGTCTAAAGTCCTGATTGCACAAGTGCTTTTCATGACAGTCCCATAGCTGCTGGATGAGGGCTGGCCATTAGGGCTTTCAGACCTGTTTGGCCATAAAGTGAGGTGCACATGCAGGGATGAGGAGGATACTGGAAAGGGTACTCACCCTGACAACCCGAGTGAGGTCGTTGAATTTTTTCCGGCACTGGGTTAATGTCCTGCCAACCACGCTGTTGGACGTGACCCTGTTTGCCACATCCCTCCGTGCTTTCCGATATTCGGCAGGCAGCGGCCTCCTGCCACCCTCAGGGAAGAGGATATGGCGCCTGCGGTCCACTGCGCCAACCAGCAGCCTCAGGTCACCCTCGCCGAAGCGCTGCGCTCTCTCCCTGGCCTTCTCCATTCTCCTGGGCGTGGAGCTGTTCCAGAAGCAGTGTTCAGGCCTTGCCTTAGGGCTGCAGTGTGCAGGGCGTGGCAGCCAAGCAATTCTACCCTCCCCCTTTAAGTGCTGACCGGCGCCTGACTGTCTGGCCTCAATGAGCAACTCGCCGCACCTGTGCTGCGCCCGCCTTCGGTGTTTGCGCCCCGGATCGCTGGCTTAGCGCCTAATGATAGTCGTGCATCGCCTGCTTTAGCGCAGCAGCAACCTCTTGGGGCGATGCAACTGAATATCGGCGAAGGTGGCGCTAAGTTGCGCCGGGCGCAAAAGTTAGCGAACGCCATGCTGTAGCGCCCCAAACGAGGCTATACTGAATTTCTAGGCCTTCGTCCTCAATCATCACCACCAAAAACTGGTCATTCACCTCCTTACTGTGTGCTGCTATACAGTAAATGGCTCCTGAGTTTACCTACTTTTTTCTCGAATGTATTGGCATACAAGAGTTTAAAAGCTGTACATAAAGGATCAGCTGCATTATCTAATCAGTACAGGTCTTGGACTGTGGACATGGTCAGAACAAAAACGAATACATATTGGTAGTTCATATTAAAGGCGTATCTTCATCAATCTCCTGTAAAACTATCTGACAGCAACATTAATTCTTGTAGGAATTGGTACTGGCTATTACATAAAGTTACATCTCAGAGTTATACAAGGTTTTTGATGCCGTAAAAAGCCACTGAAAAGAAATTATTTGAACTTTGCATCATTTACTTAATCATACCCTTCACCAAAAATAGATATCCAACCCTGTAAATGTTGAGACAATACCCCAGTCTTTAAGTATTGGTTGATTGCAAGTACGTATAGTAGAAAAGAGGCATTTTATTACATTAGTTTCTTTTCCAGTGGAGAATATCATCCATCAGTTTTTTGATGCGAAAGAGAACTCATTTTCTCTTGCGTGATTCAGTTTGGTAGGTAGAATGAGGAGAAGCAATATAAACTAAATGGCACAATTTTAAAAGGTGTGCAGGAACAGAGATCTGGAACTGTACGTGCACAAATTTTTGAAGGTGGCAGGACAAGTTAAGAAGGCTGTTAAAAAGGAATATGGGATTCTTGGCTTTATAATTAGAGGGATAGATTACAAAAGCAAGGAAGGATGTCAAGGCAAGGCCTTGGAGAGCGTACAGAGGAGGTTTACCAAGAGGATACCAGGGATGAGGTACTTCAGTTATGTGGAGAGATTGGAAAAGCTGAGCTTGTTCTCCTAAGAGCAGACCTAATAGAGGTATTCCAAATTATGAGGAGTTTTGATAGAGCAAGTAGGGAGAAACGGTTTCCTCTGGCAACTGGGTTGGTAAACAGAGGTCATAGATTTAAAATAATTGGCAAAAGAACTAGAGGGGAAACGAGAATTTTTTTCCACATAGGGAGTTGTTAAGATCTGTTAAGCACTGCCTGAAAGGGTTCAGATTCCATAGGAACTTTCAAAAAGACAATTGGACATGTACTTGAAGAGGACTAATTATGGGAAAAAAGCTGGGGTGTGGGACTAAATTGGACAGCTCTTTCAAAGAGCCGGTACAGGAACGATGGGCTAAATGGCCTCCTTCTGTAAGATTCTATGATGCTCTAATTCCTAAATGTATTCAATTTGAATTGGTATAACTGATATACCTATTAATTCATCCAATGAAAAGCAACGAGTAAAGAAAGTAACTATAGGTTTTTATTGGCTAAATAACAGAGCCCACCCTCGTGGGTGATCCGCTCCAACAAGGAGGAATACCAGCCAGTCGACCACCTTTATACCTGGGCAGGTAGGTGGAGCCATGGGCGGAGTCAGCAGTGGTCAGCCCAGGTATAACAGCGTGACAAGAGGCGACCTCGTATAGTGATACAACAGTGTGAACAGTGATAACCATAGAGTAACGATATAACAGTGATAACTATAGTGTAACGATAGTGAACGACAAAAGTGGTTTACCACATTCACCCCTTGTTTAGATTTGAGTCCGGCGGGGTGATGTGTACTACCAGTTCTGGTATGTCAGTCTGTCCGGAGGCCTCGTAAGCCTTTCCGATCGTCGCAGCGGCGGTGTTGCATTCTCCGGTGGTGATGCTGGTGTCTGCGTGGTCGGTGAGGGCTCGTGGGGTTCCGGCATGCCGTCTACCTGAGCTGGAATCGGGGGGGGGGGGGGGGGGGGGTGCAGGGGGTGGGGTGAAGGTGGTGTCTCCGGAATGCCCGAGGGTGCGAGGTCTCGCAAGGAGACTGTGTCCTCCCGCCCGTCTGGGTATGCCACATAGGCGTACTGAGGGTTGGCGTGCAGGAGGTTCACCCTCTCGACCAGGGGGTCCGTTTTATGGGCCCTCACGTGCTTTCGCAGCAGGACGGGCCCCGGAGAGGTCAGCCAGGTTGGTAGTGTGGTTCCCGTAGTCGACTTCCTGGGGAAAACAAACATTCGTTCATGGGGGGTGGCGTTAATGGCAGTGCAAAGTAGTGGCCGGATGGAATGCAGCGCTGCCGGGAGGACTTCCTGCCAGCGGGAGGTTGGGAGGCCCTTAGACTTTAAGGCTAAGAGGACGGCCTTCCATACAGTCACGTTCTCTCTTTCCACCTGGCCGTTCCTTCGAGGGTTGTAGCTGGTGGTCCTGCTTGCAGCAATACCTCTTGCTAGTAGGAACTGGCGGAGTTCCTCGCTCATGAAGGAGGAGCCCCGGTCACTATGTATATAGTTTGAGAACCCGAACAAGGCGAAGAGGTCGTTCAGGCATTTAATGACCGTGGTACTGGTCATGTCTGGGCAGGGGAAGGCGAAGGGGAAACGGGAGTACTCATCAACAATGTTGAGGAAGTACACATTACGGTCAGAGGACGGGAGGGGCCCCTTAAAATCGATGCTCAAGCGCTCGAAGGGGTGGGTGGCCTTGATCAGGCTTGCTCTGTCCGGCCTAAAGAAATGCGGTTTGCACTCGGCACAGGTCTGGCAGTTCCTGGTCATGGTCCTGACCTCCTCGATGGAGTAGGGCAGGTTGCGGGCCTTAATGAAGTGGTAAAGTCTGGTGACTCCGGGGTGGCAGAGGTCGTTGTGGAGGGTCTGAAGTCTATCAATTTGCGCGTTGGTGCATGTAATTCGTGATAGAGCATCAGGGGGTTCGTTCAGCTTACCTGGCCGGTACAAGATATCATAATCATAGGTGGAGAGTTCGATTCTCCACCTCAAGATCTTGTCGTTCTTGGTTTTACCCCTCAGCTTGTTATCTATATATATAAATCGGTACTTCTGTCATTCTGTCTTTCTATCTGTCTATCTGTCTATCTGTCTATCTGTCTGTCATCGCGTGTGCGTTGCGGGTATGCACTCGAAAGTTACAGGGCGTACCTATGCGCGCGTTACCTCCAAAGAAAGCTTACGCTTCCGAGACGGTTTTAAGCGTATTTACGTTTCGGCCGGGCTAAAATTGCGCCCGCGGTATCCCAAAAACCTTCAACATTCCGCTCATTAGCATCTCATTATCCGCTCATTAGCGACAGAGTGACCTCGAGCTCGACCAATCGTACGCCGGGTTGCTGGCGTGTGCCGCCGGGCCAATCAGTGCGCGTGTGGCCGGGCTTTATCGTTCTGAACCGAGGTGAGTCGCCGCCATCTTGATTCCAAACTTTTCCTTTCTTTTTCCCGCTTTCTGCGTCTTAAAAAAAAACGTTGCTTTTAAAACACATATTGTTTTAAAAAAAAATGATTTAGAAAGAAATTAACTTATCTAATCTCATTAATTTTCCTACCTTTCCCCGTTTTTCCAGGTAGGCCTAGAAGCCTCGGCGTCTCCTCCGCACCCACGCCCGAGCTAGGCACCTCCCGGCCCCACTCGATGGCTGGAGGGCCGAGCCTCAGCCCAGCGCCGCTAGGGTGCGCGCGCAGCAGGAGCTGAGACGTCTCTCTCTGCCGGGGCTTGCTGAGCGTCCAGCGTTACCCTGGCAACCGGGCCCGCCGGACGTCTCGCACAGCCGCAATCGGCGGTCTTCACCTCGGGGGGAGGGGGAGGCGGTCGCGACCCTCGGGGGGGGGGGGGGGGCGCGCGCGCAGCAGGAGCAGCTGAGACGCGGCGTCTCTCTCTCTGGCTTGGTCAGAGTCACGGTTGCCCTGGCAACCGGGCCCGCCGGCCAAGAGAGACGCCACGTCTCAGCTCCTGCTGCGCGCGCAATCAGCGGTCTTCACCTCGGGGGGGCGCCCCCCGCCCTCCCTTCCACCCTCCCCTCCCCCCCTTCCCCCCCCAGTCGCTCTCTCTCTTCCCCCCAGTCGCGCTCTCTCTCTCTTCCAACAACATGCCCTCGAAAAAGCCTCGGCACCGCCGGGCACTTCAGCTAGTTAAACATAAAAGCGACCGAACGCTGGTCGGTGAGGAGGGTAAATCGTTTGCCTGCCAGGTAGTGCCTCCAGCGTCGTACAGCCTCCACAATCGCCTGGGCCTCCTTCTCGACCGACGAGTGTCGGATCTCAGGGCCCTGTAGGGTCCTTGAGAAGAAGGCCACCGGTCTCCCCTCCTGGTTAAGGGTAGCGGCTAGGGCGAAGTCGGATGCATCGCTCTCCACTTGGAAGGGGATGGACTCATCCACCGCGTGCATTGTGGCCTTAGCAATGTCTCCCTTAATGAGGGAGAAGGCAGCGCACGCTTCCTCCGTAAGGGGGAAGGATGTGGACTTCATGAGGGGTCTGGCTTTGTCC
Organism: Somniosus microcephalus; assembly: GCF_052327205.1. Taxonomy (NCBI): domain Eukaryota; kingdom Metazoa; phylum Chordata; class Chondrichthyes; order Squaliformes; family Somniosidae; genus Somniosus; species Somniosus microcephalus. The sequence continues at coordinate 147,390,039 of NC_140991.1, read as the reverse complement.
GCATAATTGGGCACCCATTGGGCATAGTAGGCGAAGAGCCCCAGGGTTCTCTTCAGCGCCTTTGGGCAGTGGGGGAGGGGCAACTCCATGAGGGGGCGCATTCTTTCGGGGTCGGGGCCGATGAGTCCGTCCTCTACTACGCAGCCGAGGATGGCAAGGCGTGAGGTGTTAAACACACATTTCTCCTTATTGTAGGTGAGGTTCAGCCGTTGGGCCGTACGGAGGAATCTCTCCAGATTAACATCATGGTCCTGCCGGTCGCGGCCGCAGATGGTGACGTTATCTAGATAGGGGAACGTTGCGTGCAGCCCGTTTTGGTCAACCATCCGGTCAATCTCCCTTTGGAAGACCGAAACCCCGTTGGTGACGCCGAAGGGAACCCTAAGGAAGTGGCAGAGGCGGCCATTCGCCTCGAAGGCGGTATACTGGCGGTCCTCAGGGCGGATAGGGAGTTGGTGGTAGGCCGACTTAAGGTCGATGGTAGAGAATACTCGGTATTGTGCAATCTGATTGACCATATCAGATATGCGGGGAAGGGGGTATGCGTCCAGCTGGGTGTACCGGTTTATGGTCTGGCTGTAGTCGATGACCAGGCGGTTTTTATTGCCGGTCTTAACGACCACGACCTGGGCACGCCAGGGGCTGCTGCTCCCCTCGATGATGCCCTCCTTCAGGAGACGCTGCACCTCAGAGCTAATGAAGGCTCTGTCCCCGGCGCTGTACCGCCTGCTCTTGGTAGCGACGGGTTTGCAGTCGGGGGTGAGGTTAGCGAACAGGGAAGGTGGCGGGACCTTGAGGGTGGATAGGCCGGTGTTACGCGGTGGGCGGTTTAAAGGCTGCTGGTTGTCGACTGTGAGTGGGGGGAGGGGTCCGCCGTATGCTAGAGTGACGTTTTGGAGGTGGGATTGGAAGTCCAGCCCTAGTAGGACGGCAGCGCAGAGCTGGGGGAGGACGAGGAGTTTAAAATTTTTATACTCCGTGCCCTTAACCGACAGGGTCACGACACAGTGGCCGCTGATGTCTGTGGCGTGGGACCTCGATGCCATCGAGATCCGGTTGCGCGTTGGCCGGACAGTGAGGGAGTAGTGGCTCACCGTGTCTGGGTGGATGAAACTCTCCGTGCTTCCGCTGTCAAACAGGTAGGTCGTGGCGCGGCCGTTTACTTTGATGTCCATCATGGACTTGGACAGGTGGTGCGGGCGGGCTTGGTCCAGTGTGACGGAGGCTAGTGTGTGGCTCAGCGAGCTGCCGTAGTCTGCGGGTGAGGCGGTGGTCGAGTCCGGAGGCGAGGTGGCGGTCGAGCGTGGAGGGTAAAATGGCAGCGCCCACGAGGTTGGACAAAATGGCGGAGAAGATGGCTGCCCCCACAACTCACATGAGGCACTGCTGGTGTCGGTTGCCTGGATCAAAGATGGCCGCCCCCATGACTCACACGTGGGGATGCTGGCATCTGTGGCCTTGATGGAAGATGGCCGCCCCCACAACTCGCATGAGGCACTGCTGGCCTCTGTTGATCTCTGTTGGCCTCTGCAGGCCTTAGCAAAGTGGCCTTTCTTCAGGCAGCTTGAGCACGTCGCGTTTCTCGCTGGGCAGCGCGCCCTAGGATGTTTCGCCTGGCCGCAGAAGAAGCAGCCGGCGGCCCGATCGCGGGGGTCCGAAGTCGCAGCCGGTACCGGGGGTGGCGGTCCCGATTGGGTCCGGGACGCCGACGCAGAGGTAGGTCCCAGGGGCGGCGCTGCGAGGGGTATCGCGGTCGGGGTCGGTCCCGAGTCCCAGGGTCGCAAATTACTGTACCTGGAGTACGCCTCGAGGTCCCGATGGGCCACTTCTAGGGAGCGAGCGAGGGCTGCAGCTGTGTTCAGGTCAAGGTCCTTTGCTTCAAGAAGTCTTTGCCGTGCGTAGTCGGACCGCAGGCCTTTCACGAAGGCATCGCGGACATTATCTTCAGTATTTTCTGCCGCTGATACCGCTTTAAAGTCACAGTCCCTGCCGAGTGCTTGTAGCGCCCGTAAAAATTCATCTACTGACTCTCCTGGCTGTTGCGGGCGGGATCTTAGGAGGTGTCTGGCATACATGGAGTTTACCGGGCTCCGGTACTGTTGTTTCAGCAGGTTGATGGCGGCTTCGTATGTTTTAAGGTCCCGGATGAGTGCGAATACTTTAGGGCTCACTTGGGCGGTCAGAACTCTTAGCATGGATTTCTGAGGCACGCCGGATTCTCCCAGGTAGGATTCGAAACAGCTCAGCCAGTGTTCGAAGTCGAGGGCTGAGTTTGCTGCCTGTGGGTTTAGATCCAGGTACGGTGGTCGGAGGGCTCGCAGCCAGGCTGGCTGCTGTGGCTGTTGTAGCTGGGCGTCTGGCTGGTCGCTTGGCTGGTCGTTTGACTGCACAAGTGTCGACATTTTAAAATTTAGCCAATAAAATTGATATACCTATCAATTCATCCAATGAAAAGCGACGAGTTAAGAAAGTAACTATAGGTTTTTATTGGCTAAATAACAGAGCCCACCCTCGTGGGTGATCGGCTCCAACAAGGAGGAATACCAGCCAGTCGACCACCTTTATACCTGGGCAGGTAGGTGGAGCCATGGGCGGAGTCAGCAGTGGTCAGCCCAGGTATAACAGCGTGACAAGAGGCGACCTCGTATAGTGATACAACAGTGTGAACAGTGATAACCATAGAGTAACGATATAACAGTGATAACTATAGTGTAACGATAGTGAACGACAAAAGTGGTTTACCACAATAACAACATAGTATAGATGTCAAATATAAAAAAGGTACAAAAAAAAAATTCAGATCCTGAAAAAAAAAAACTAGCTTGCATCTATATAATACAGCTGATATGAAAGTTAGAACATTTATCCATAGTAACTTCTCTAGAAAAAACAGAAATAGAAAAAACAGAAATTGAAAACTCACACTGTTTAAAATTTTGTTCAACTGATATCTTTCTCCATTGTTCCTTTTCCCTATCTTTCTCTCCTTTTCCCTAGTTTCTATGTAATGCCACTTGCTCACCAATTTTCCAGCATAATGATTCAGATCACAAACTTTTCTTTGCACTCTACCAATTCTACTGTTTCAGGATTCCCACTGCCTTTCTGCAAATAGGTGCTGGTTCAGTAAAGTCCCCAAAACAACTATTGTCTACTTTGAAACATCTTCTCATCTAGTAAAGTTGCAGGTTAAATTCTACTTCAGAACTCTAAATTATATGAAGCCAAACTATGTAATGAGGGTGTCTAGGGTCATTAGACATATGAAATAAAAACAGAAAATGCTGGAAATACTCAGCAGTTAAGGCAGCATCTGTGCAGAGAGAAACAGAGTTACTGTTTCAGGTCGATGACCCTTCGTCAGAACTGGAAAAAGTTGGAAATGGAACAGGTTTTCAAGCAAGTGTAGGGGCAGGGAGGAAAGAACAAAAGGGAAGGTCTGTGATAGGATGGAAGGCAGGAGAGATTAAGAGACAAAAGGATGATGGTGCAAGGCAAAAGGAGATGGTGTAGGAATTGACGAATTCCTAACTAATAACTGAGGTCGACTCAGGAGATCAATCAAACAGGTCTTTAATGTAAGACTAAACGAGTTCAAACAGTTTGTTGAGATCGATACAGGAGAACCACGAAAACAGGTCTTAACAAGATGGAGATTCCACGAGAACTGCCTGGGCAGTCACGTGGTTTGCGACGTGACGTCATCGCGTTTACCCACGTTTTCCCGTGCTCTTAAAGGGGCCACGCCCCGTACATACAAAACAAAGTAATGTCTAACACCATGGTACGGGCTTAGGCTGGTGTTAGAACATCATTAAAGGGAATTATATACAGTTGCCCAGAGTCATTCAGTGGCCCCGCCACATGCACCCCCCAGAATTCGCTTTAAAGGACAAAGTCAAACGGTGAGGGGGTCTGATGAGCCTGTCGGAACGACTCCTGTACTCGAGGTGGAGGCTGTTGGGCGGCTGGTTGTACTTGGTCTGCCGTAACGGCGATGGGTAGCCGACCTCGTCTAGGCGGTTGTGCTGTCTCGACGGGGCAGTCGAGGTCCAGATGTGCTGGCTTTAAACGATCGACTGAAATGTGGTCTGGTTTACTGGCAGCTACCGTGAAGGTTTTGTCCCCTGCCTCCAACATGCGGAAGGGACCAGTGTATGGGGCCTTGAGTGGATCCCTATGCGCATTGTGGCGAATAAAGACGTATTCCGCCTTGTGAAGCTCCGTGGGAACGTGCGAACTCTGCAGCCCGTGGTGCGAAGTGGGCACCGGCTCGAAACATCTGGCCGCCTCCTGGTGACTAATAAGCTGGTCAGACGCGGACCAAGGCTTCGTCGATGCTGGCAGGAAATCCCCTGGGACTCGCAGCGGTTGACCGTACACCAGCTTCGCTGATGAAGAGTGAAGGTCTTCTTTGGGGGCCGTGCGAAGGCCCAACAGGACCCACGGTAGCTTGTCTGCCCATCCAGCGTCCTGGAGGCTGGCCCTCAGGGCGGCTTTCAGTGACCGGTGGAAACGTTCAGAGAGATCATTCGCCTGCAGGTGGTAGGCTGTGGTGCGGAGTAATTTGACACCGAGTCCTTGGGCCACTGCATTCCAGAGTTCGGAGGAAAACTTCGGTCCCCTGTCTGAAGAAATATCTGCGGGCACTCCAAAACGGGCGACCCAGGTGGAAATGAATGCCCTGGCCACGTCCGCCGAAGTAGTGGATGATAGGGGAACCGCCTCCGGCCATCTGGTGGTGTGGTCAACCATAGTCAGGATGTGTGAAAAACCATGGGAGGGTAGGAGTGGACCCACCAGGTCCACATTAACATGGTCAAAATGTCACTCCGGAACTGTGAAGGTGGCCAACGGAACTTTGATGTGGCGCTGTACTTTGGCCTTTTGGCAGACCACGCAGGTGTTGGTCCAGTCGCGGACATCCTTGTGCATGCCGTGCCATACGAATTTCGCTGACATCAGCTTCTGAGAGGCCTTCATTCCTGGGTGTGACAACCCATGTATGGCGTCGAACACTTTGCGGCGCCAGACGACCGGTACAACAGGGCGAGGGTCCCGTACGGAGACGTCACACAAGAGCGTGGTACCTGCCGAATGGAACCCGACGTCGGCCAACTGGAGGCCAGTGACGGTCGTTCTGTAGGCTTGGACTTCTGGGTCTGAGGCTTGATCGATGCCTAAATGAACCAGATTGACGGTCGCGCAGGAGAGGCAGTCGGCCACCAGGTTGTCCTTACTGGCCACGTGCTGTATATTCGTGGTGAATTCGGATATGTAGGTCAGTTGACGTTGCTGTCGGGATGACCACGGTGCGGCGGTCTTGGCCATGGCGAAGGTGAGCGGCTTATGGTCCACAAAAGCGGTGAAGGGACGTCCTTCCAGGAGGAAGCGAAAATGGCGGATGGCCAGAAAAAGGGCGAGCAACTCCTGGTCGAATGTGCTATATGCTCTCTCATTCCGCCGTAGTTGATGGCTGAAGAATGCCAATGGCTGCCACGTCCTGTTCACCCACTGCTCTTGCACAGCGCCGATTGCGTAGTCTGATGAGTCGGTGGTGAGGGCGATGGTGGCTCCTGGCAGCGGGTGCGCCAGCATAGTCGCGTTGGCCAAGGCGCTTTTGGTGTCGGCGAACGCCCGGGCCACGTCATCCGTCCAGTCTACCGTATTCTTGCCAGTCTTGCCCTTGAGGGCCTCATACAGGGGCTGCATGAGTAGTGCTGCCTTAGGCACAAAACGGTGGTAAAAGTTTACCATGCCTAGGAATTCCTGCAGGGCCTTAATGTTTTGCGGGCGTGGAAAGGATGTCACCGCCTCTACCTTCGCTTGTAAAGGAACCGCTCCCTCTGAAGTGATGCGATGCCCCAGGAAATCAATTTGGTGCAGGCCAAACTGACACTTGGCCGGGTTGATAATCAGGCCGTGTTGGCCGAGACGTCGAAAAAGGGTGCGTAGGTGACAAGTATGTTCTTCTTTAGTGGGACTGGCAATGAGAATATCGTCCAGGTAGATGAAGAGGAACTTGAGGTCCCGCAGCACGGAGTCCATCAGGCGTTGGAAAGCCTGGGCGGCGTTCTTTAACCCAAACGGCATTCGTAAAAACTCTAAAAGGCCGAATGGGGTGATGACTGCGGTCTTCTGGACGTCTTGGGGATGAACTGGGACCTGGTGGTAGCCCCGGACGAGGTCGACTTTCGAGAAGACAGTGTTCCCTGCCAAATGGACGGAGAAATCCTGGATGTGGGGGATCGGATACCGATCAGGAGTAGTGGCGTCGTTTAGGCGTCGTAGTCGCCACATGGCCGCCATCCGCCGCCAGGCTTCGGGACGATGTGGCGGGGTGAAGACCAGGGACTATTTGACCGGCAAATAATCCCTAGCCGTTCCATGGTCGCGAACTCCGCTTTTGCGGCCGCCAGCTTGCCAGGTTCCAGGCGCCGGGCCCGCGCGTAGACCGGGGGGCCGTTGGTGGTGATGTGGTGTTCCACACCATGTTTCGTGGCCATGGAGGAGAACGTGGGTCTTGTCAGGTCGGGGAATTCGCCGAGCAGGCGAGCGAACTCATCCGGAGTCGGAAAAGCACAGGCAACAGTGCGCGACGTAGTGTTACTGCGGTAACAAGGGATAGAATGAAAAGTTGCCGCGTTGATCAACCGCCGGTTCCACACGTTGACCAGGAGGCTGTTGGCGCACAGGAAATCCGCGGAGAATGGGTTGCGAAACCTTAGCCGTAACAAACTCCCAGTGAAAACGTTGGCCCCCAAAACACACCTGCATTCGCTGTCTGCCAAAGGTTCGAATTGCTCCGCCATTGGCCGCTTCAAGGGCGAGGCCGTGAATCCCGGTCTGCGCATCGAGGGCGGGTGCAGGTAAAATGCTGCACTGCGCTCCGGTTCGCACAGAAAACGACGACCGGCGAGAGTATCGGTGATAAACAGCAACTTGCCCGTGTTGCCAATCGCCATCGCGGCCGCGGGGGGCCCGTTAGACCCATTCCTCGGTGGTCGTAGTTGTTTTTTGGGGGGGAAAGCTGCAGGGAGGGTGGCAACGTCTCGCTTTTGCGCCGAACTGCGCGTGGTAGAAACACAGCCCAGCAGGCTGACGAGCTGGGGCGGCATCTGTGGGGGATGGGCGCCTTGTGGCGGCGCAGTGCTGCTGTGTTACCGCAAAAATTTTGTCCGCCTCTGCCGCGAATGCTGCGCAGTCCTCAACTTCGGATCTGGCCAGGGCAGCTTGCACCTGTTCCGGCAGCTGGCTGAGGAATAGTTCATGGAATAGGAAGCATTCCGGTTCTGAGCCAAAGAGTGTGAGCATTTGGCTCATTTAACTCCGAAGGCTTGGAGTCCCCGAGCCCGGACATAGCGAGCAATCGACGGGCGCGCTCCGATTTAGTGAGCTCGAAAACTTGCAGCAACTGCGCCTTGAGGGTTTCATACTTGCGCTCCGTTGGAGGGTTCTCGAGGAGGCTGACAATCCGCGAGGCGGTAGAGCTGTCGAGTGCGGAGACCACATAGAGATATCTGGTCTGATCCGCAACGATGTCCCTCAGGGCGAACTGGGCCTCGACCTGAATGAACCACGAGGTCGCTTGCCGCTCCCAGAACTGCGGTAGCTTCAGCGAAACAGCGTTAGCCTCCATGTTGTGTCCTTTTTGCGAAAAACGTTCACAAAAAAAACGGGGTCACCAATGTAGGAATTGACGAATTCCTAACTAATAACTGAGGTCGACTCAGGAGATCAATCAAACAGGTCTTTAATGTAAGACTAAACGAGTTCAAACAGTTTGTTGAGATCGATACAGGAGAACCACGAAAACAGGTCTTAACAAGATGGAGATTCCACGAGGACTGCCTGGGCAGTCACGTGGTTTGCGACGTGACATCATCGCGTTTACCCACGTTTTCCCATGCTCTTAAAGGGGCCACGCCCCGTACATACAAAACAAAGTAATGTCTAACACCATGGTACAGGCTTAGGCTGGTGTTAGAACATCGTTAAAGGGAATTATATACAGTTGCCCAGAGCCATTCAGTGGCTCCGCCACAATGGTAATGGGACAAGTTAAGAAACAAAAGATGACTCTAGATGAAGTGTAAATGGCAAAATGATCGACAGCTGCCTTGTGAGAGAAAAAAAATGAAAAAAATATAGGGGCAGAGGTTATGGTCTGAAATTGTTGAACTCGATGTTGAGTCCAGGAGGTTGTAATGTGCCTAATCGAAAGATGAGGTGCTGTTTCTCACGCTTACGTTGGGCTTCATTGGAACCGTGTAAGAGGACAAGGACGGAGAGGTCAGAGTGGGAGTGGAGCGGAGAATTAAAGTGACAGGCGACCGGAAGCTTGGGGTCGCTTTTGTCATTAGACACATGTCTGGACTACTGTTACATACCTTTAACTAACCAGCTCAGAACTGCTACTGAGTGACAGGTTGTGACTATATTAAGTGTAATGCGGGGTTACAAAATGAACAAAAGACACATTTTGAAAGTATCTAATTATTGTACTGAATGAACATGTATAAATGTGGAGATTTACTGTAGTTTAACAACTAGTCTTGCGATTTTAATCCCCCAATGTGTTTATTATTATTGATTGATAAAACACAGTATTTTATTTTTTCTGCTTTTCCTTTATAGGCCACACACCATCCACAGCCAAGAGAAAGGACCGGAAAGCTGTTTTCAGTCCTCTTCTAGTACCACTCTATAGGCTAGCCACAAGAAATGTCACTCATACCTTGCACAAGTTTTGACATAACTACCTTGTGGTGGTGCATGTTGTGCCAAAACCTCCAGTCAGAAGTATGCTTAGTGCTTTAGTGTCATCTCTCAGAACTTGACAATAAAGTCTCAGAAATGTGGATTAGGCAATAATTCAATCTCTCAAAAAGGTAGATTAAGGAAGTTAATCTTTTATTTAATGTATTCTGCTTGCGAAGAGATAGGGTATAACTTTAAGATTACATTTAACAGCAAGAAAGGTAAAACATCATTACTTACCTAAAATAACAAATCCATCTATCTCCTCCTCCTCCTCCTCAGGTGTTGTGCCTTTCCTGGACGACTCAGTGTTCTTTCGAATTCCGAAAAAATTCAGCATTTCACTTTGCAAGGCTGAAAGACAAATTCTTAAACTTTGAACTGAAAGACAGGCATATCTACATAAATTATTACAAGTAATAGGTCTAAATAACACAGCTTTTTTTCCTCACAAAGTAGAATCACACAAATTTAGAGAGGATCACAATGGCCTCATCTGTTTAACAACATAGACCACTATTGCGATAGCAAAATACTGCAGATGCTGGAAATCCGAAATAACAACAGAAAACGCTGGAAAAACTCAGCAGGCCGGGCAACATCCGTGGGGAGAGAAACAGAGTCAACGTTTCGGGTCGAAACCCTTCTATAGAACTGAGGGAAAAAAGGCAGGAAATGAAAAGATTAAAAGGCAGTTTGGGGGCTGGGAAATAGGGGAGGGGATAAAAGAAGAGACATTAAGAGATATTCAAGGTGAGACGAGATAGTGATAGGACAGGTAAAGAAACAGACAATGGCTCTAGATGAAGCGTGAAATGTGCTGGCAGAGTGAGAGACAGTTGCCATGTGGGAGAGAGAGAAAGTCACAAACCAAAAGTGTGGATAAAAAAAATTAAAATATAATAGTGGCCGAGGTTATGATCTGAAGTTGTTGAACTCGACATTGAGTCCGGAAGGCTGTAAAGTGCCTAATCGGAAGATGAGGTGCTGTTCCTCGAGCTTGCGCTGAGCTTCCGTGGAATAATGCAAGAGGCCGCAGACGGTGAGGTCCGAGTGGGAACGGGGCGGTGAATTGAAATGACAGGCGACCAGAAGCTCGGGGGTCACCCTTACGGACTGAACGAAGGTGTTCCGCAAAGCGGTCACCCAATCTGCGTTTGGTCTCCCCAATGTAGAGGAGACCACATCGTGAGCAGCGAATACAGTATACTAGATTGCAAGAAGTACAAGTAAATCGCTGTTTCACCTGGAAGGGGTGTTTGGGACCCTGGACAGTGGGAAGGGGGGGGGTGGGGAGGTATATGGGCAGGTGTTGCATCTCCTGCGCTTGCATGGGAAGGTACCGGGCAAAGGGGAAGGTGTGCTGGGGGTGACAGAGGAGTGGACTAGTGTGTCTCGGAGGGAGCGGTCTTTACGGAGTGCTGAAAGGGAAGGTGAGGGGAAGATGCGTTTGGTGGTGGGATCACGTTGGAGGTGGCGGAAATGGCAGAGGATGATCTGTTGAATGTGGAGGCTGGTGGGGTGAAAGGCGAGGACAAGGGGAACCCTATCGTGGTTCCGGGAGGGAGGGGCAGGAGCGAGGGCAAAGGTGCGGGAGATAGAATGGACCCGGTCGAGGGCTGTGTCAATCACGGTAGATGGGAATCCTCGGTTGAGGAAAAAGGAAGACATGTCGGAAGCACTGGTGTGGAAGGTGGCATCGTCGGAGCAGATGTGGCGGAGACGGAGAAACTGGGAGAATGGAATAGAGTCCTTACAGGAGGCGGGGTGGGAAGAGGTGTAGTCCAGGTAGCTGTGGGAGTCAGTGGGCTTGTAGTGAATGTTGGTCAATAACCTATCCCCAGAGATGGAGACGGAGAAGTCGAGGAAGGGAAGGGAAGAGTCGGAGATGGACCACGTGAAGGTGAGGGAAGGGTGGAGATTGGAGGCAAAGTGAATGAAATTGTCTAGTTCTGGGCGAGAGCAGGAAACGGTACTGATACAGTCATCAATGTACCGGAAAAAGAGGTGAGGGAGGGGACCCGAGTAGGACTGGAACAAAGAGTGTTCCACATATCCCACGAAAACGCAGGCATAGCTAGGACCCATGCGGGTACCCATAGCAACACCTTTAATTTGGAGGAAATGAGTGGAGTCAAAGGAGAAGTTGTTCCATGTGAGAACAAGTTCAGCCAGGCGGAGGAGGGTGGTGGTGGATGGGGACTGGTTGGGCCTCTGTTCAAGGAAGAAGCGGAGTGCCCTCAGGCCATCCTGGTGGGGGAATGCAGGTGTGGAAGGATTGTATGTCCATAGTGCAAGGGAGGCGGTTGGGGCCAGGAAACTGGAAACTGTTAAAGTGGCGGAGGGCGTCAGAAGAGTCGCGGATGTGGGTGGGAAGAGACTGGACAAGGGGAGAAAAGATAGAGTCGAGATAGGAAGAGATAAGTTTCGTGGGGCAAGAACAGGCTGAAACGACGGGTCTACCAGGGCAGTCGACTGCTTTAAGATTACCTTTTGCTCCTGTTATGCTACAGGCATTCGCTTGATACCAGTACTTGCTTTATGATGGTGCTGATAACAAAGATTATGGTAGCAGCTCTGCACCACTCTCCAGTTAAGGAGATAGGCATTCTGCATGTGCACTTGCACACATATGCAACTTAGATACATGCACAAAGCTTAATTTCACAATTGTCCAATAGCTTAATTTCATAATTGTCCAATAGCTGATGAAATTTTAATGCCTGGAACTGTCCTTTCAGTTCTTTATTTCAAAAGGTTGTGTTAAAATCTAAAAAGCTTGTTTTGCACTGATAGCAATTATGCTACAGTTAGCGCAAAGCTAAAATGGCTGAGACTTCATCTTTGAGATGATGTTATATGTTAAATTTCTGTTATATAGGCTACGATATCAGTATACTATACATTCTGCAGTGACTCTTGGGTCCAGGACATATCTCCTACTGTGCTTTCTCCCTTTTCACCTCATCAGCTGTTTATACTGCAATACAGTATAGAGGATACCTTATTATATGCAACACTTGCAGGATGTCTATGAAGTTTTATAGATTCACTTACTGGCTGCTTTATGGATAATTTCATATGTGTCAAGAGTATAATAAAAATCACTTGGGTAACTAATTCACCCAGTATTTTGTAAGCTGCAAGCTATGCCTGTTGCGAGTCCCTGCAGCAGCTCTATTCTATGTTGTTCTCGGCCTCCAAATCACTTACAATATTCAATTATGACAAATTTAAATTCCTGCTATTTCCATAGTCCCTGTACACTGAAACCATACTTCTCTGTAGGGTATTTGATTTTCTATTTCTGTAGTTATTGCTAGTCTACATCTTGTTAGGGGAAGGTGTTGATTTAACAGATTCTCAATGAACTTTTTTTTTTTTTTAGTCGTTCACGGGATGTGGGCATCACTGGCAAGGCCAGCATTTATTGTCCATCCCCAATTACCCTTAAGAAGTTGGTAGTTAGCAGCCTTCTTGAACCGCTGCAGTCAGTGTGGTGATACTTCTTTAAGCAGTTTGGTACAACTGGCCTTTTCAGAGGGCAGTTAAGAGTCAACTTGCAGGTGACAATTTTAAATTGAATGGATCCTGAAATTTTTAATGGACTATCTTTGGTCAGGCAAAAATTTCAGAGTTTTACCTCTGGTTATTCAGCTTTCTTAGAGGATTAAGTTAACTCGGGACAGTCTGTGGTAGCAAAAACTCTACATTGTTTGCTAGAAGACATGAGCTCAATTCAATACTTTCTATTCACTCCACGTCCTTTCCCAAAACAATTTTCATTCTACTGACAATCTCCGATTGAATAATTATCTTACCTACAGGAGGTCAGTTTAATTCAGTTGTTGTTTTTTCTATTGTAACAACACTGATCATATACATTTACAGGGCAAGCAACTTTAATCAAATCACAGTATTCCAGGGTGTACTGGGGGTAGAGTGTCAGCCTGGATATATAGACAGACAGATAAGAGAGTTCTGGGAGAATTGGCCAAACTTCTAGCAGTGGAGCCATCTTCACTGTGACATTAAAGGTTCTGCCCTCTGCTTCTCTTCATTGTTCCTCAATAAAGGAATATTTAGAGGTTTAAAAAAAAAATCTTTTTAAAAAGTGTGACAAATAGAATACTGTATGAGGTAAAAGGAGGATGTTTTCTCTCTGTGTTGTTTCATAACTCAGAAAAAAGGCACTCATGAGTTAGTAGGACAGTCCTCTTTTGGAAAAAACATGTTCACTTTATTACCTCGACCACTACACTAGTAAATCAGGCTGCATGTCTGACTGATCAACAACAGTGGAACTACAGGTAGGCCAATGAGCCAGCAAACGCAGTCACACATACTCAAGCCAGTTTGCTTTATACTTTTCTTCATCTGGCCTTTTAAAACCAGCTTCCTAAAACCTCTCATAAGGGCTCAGCAAATTCAGGCAGTACCTGCACCATACAACCCAGGAAGGCCCCAGGTTCCAGCACTGGTCGGTCCGGAGTTAGCCGATCTCAATCAGGACTGTAGTGTGGGCAGCAGCATTTTAGTTTAGGGGCAGGAAAACATGACAAAATTTCTGCTCAACTTGATTCAGAAAATCTGATGGAAGCACATGTATGTGGATATTGATTGAAGGCAGGATCAGGCTCAGCTGTGGTAACCTTTGCAGTCAAATAACCTGCCAACATTCACGGTCAAAGTTATTGCGTAAATAACGGCCACTCTGCAGAGACAACTGAGGGAATCTTGCACTTGTGATATTGTGTCCCAACAAGGAGTCAAAGACAGCAATTTTAACCTAACCCGTCTGTCAGGAAACCTACAGGATCGGGTGCAATGCTGGTTTTACACACCGCCCGATTTTAATCTACATTAAAGTCAAAGGAGAGCAATATTGAACGGGGTGTAAAACCAGCGGTCCACCCGATCCCGCGTGTTTCCTGTCCATGGATTAGGTTAAAATTACCTCCAATGTCTTCAGGAGGGGTTAATTAGAAAAAAAAAAATCAGCATTCAATGCATACTACGGTAGTTGTGGCTGTGTATGTTGCCTCCCTGGTGCAAGGGTCAAGGATGTCTCGGGGCGGCTGCAGGGCATTCTGGAGGGGGAGGGTGAACAGCCAGTTGTCGTGGTGCATATAGGTACCAACGATATAGGTAAAAAATGGGATGAGGTCCTAAAAGCTGAATATAGGGAGTTAGGAGGTAAATTAAAAAATAGGACCTCAAAAAGGTAGTAATATCAGGATTGCTACCAGTGCCACGTGCTAATCAGAGTAGAAATAGAAGGATATTCCAGATGAATACGTGACTAGAGGAATGGTGCAAGGGGGAGGGATTCAAATTCCTGGGACATTGGAACCGGTTCTGGGGGAGGTGGGACCAGTACAAACTGGACGGTTTGCACCTGGGCGGGACCGGGACTGATGTCCTAGGGGGAGTGTTTGCTAGTGCTGTTGGGGAGGTTTTAAACTAAAATGGCAGGGGGTTGGGAACCTGTGCAGGGAGACAGAGGAAAGGGAAGTAAGGATAGAAACAAAAGACAGGAAAGAGAAAAGCAAAAGTGGAAGGCAGAGAAATGAAGGGTGTAAATCAAACAGGGCCACAGTAAATAATAATTCTAAAAGGACTAAGAGTGCTAAAAAATCAAGCCTGAAGGCTTTGTGTCTTAATGCGAGGAGCATTCGTAATAAGGTGGATGAATTAGCTGCGCAAATAGATGTAAACGGATATGATATAATTGGAATTACGGAGACATGGCTCCAGGGTGACCAAGACTGGGAATTCAACATCCAGGGGTATTCAATATTCAGGAAGGACAGGAAAAAAGGAAAAAGGAGGTGGGGTAACATTGCTGGTTAAAGAGGAGATTAACACAACAGTAAGGAAGGATGTTAGCTCTGATGATGTGGAATCTGTATGGGCAGAGCTGAGAAATACCAAGGGGCAGAAAACATTAGTGGGAGTTATATACAGACCCCCAAACAGTAATGCTGAGGTTGGGGATGGCATTAAATGGGAAATTAGAGACGCGTGCAATAAGGGCACAGCAGTTATCATGGGTGACTTTAATCTACATATAGATTGGGCTAACCAAATTAATAACAATACTGTGAAGGAGGAATTCCTAGAGTGTATACGGGATGGTTTCCTGGACCAATATGTCGAGGAACCAACGAGAGATCAGGCCATCTTAGACTGGGTATTATGTAATGAGAAAGGATTAATTAGCAATCTTGTTGTGCGAGGCCCCTTGGGGAGGAGCGATCATAATATGATCGAATTCTTCATTAAAATGGAGTGAAGTCGTTGACTCAGAGACTAGGGTCCTGAATTTAAATAAAGGAAACTATGATGGTATGAGGCACGAGTTGGCTAGGATGGATTGGGGAACGTTACTCAAAGGGTTGACGGTGGATAGGCAATGGCAAACATTTAAAGCTGGCATGGATGAACTACAGAATTTGTTCATCCCTGTTTGGCATAAAAATAAAACAAAAAAGGTGACTCAACCGTGGATAACAAGGGAAATTAGGGATAGCATAAGATCCAAGGAGAGCACATATAAATTGGCCAGAAAAAGCAGCAATCCTGAGGATTGGGAGCAGTTTAGGATTCAGCAAAGGAGGACAAAGGAATTAATTAAGAGGGGGAAAATAGATTATGAGAGCAAGCGTTCAGGGAACATAAAAACTGACTGTAAAAGCTTCTATAGATATGTGAAGAGGAAAAGATTGGTGAAGTCAAGCGTAGGTCCCTTGCAGTCAGAATCAGGGGAATTTATAATGGGGAACAAAGAAATGGCTGACCAAGTAAATACATACTTTGGTTCTGTCTTCACAAAGGAGGACACAAATAACCTCCCAGAGATGTCGGGGAACATAGGGTCTAATGAGAAGGAGGAATTGAATGAAATCAGTATTTGTAGGGAAATGGTGTTAAGGAAATTGATGGCATTGAAGACCAATAAATCCCCAGGGCCTGATAATCTACATCCTAGGGTACTGAAGGAAGTGGCCCTAGAAATAGTAGATGCATTGTTGGTCATCTTCCAAAATTCTATAGACTCCTGAATAGTTCCCATGGATTGGAGGGTAGCTAATGTAAACCCACTATTTAAAAAAGGTGGCAGAGAGAAAACGGGGAATTATAAACCGGTAAGCCTGACATCAGTAGTGGGGAAAATGCTAGAGTCCATTATAAAAGATGTAATAGCAGAGCACTTGGAAAACAGTGACAGGATCGGACAAAGTCAACGTGGATTTACAAAAGGTAAACCATGCTTGATTAATCTACTGGAATTTTTTGAGGATGTAACTGGTAGAATAGATAAGGGAGAACCAGTGGACGTGGTGTATTTGGACTTTCAGAGGGCTTTCGATAAGGTCCCGCATAAGAGATTAGCGTGCAAAGTTAAAGCATATGGGATTGGGGGTAAGGTACTATCTTGGATAGAGAACTGGTTGGCAGACAGGAAGCAAAGAGTTGGAATAAACGGGTATTTTTCCGAGTGGCAGGCAGTGACTAGTGGGGTACCGCAGGGATCGGTGCTAGGACCCCAGCTATTCACAATATATATATATAAATGATCTAGACGAGGGAACTAGATGTAATATCTCCAAGTTTGCAGACGACACTAAGCTGGGTGGGCATGTGTGCTGCGACGAGGTTGCAGAGAAACTCCAGTATGATTTGGACAGGTTGGGTGATTATACTGCATTTGCCATGCATCTGCCCAATGTGGATAAATGCGAGGTTATCCACTTTGGTGGCAATAACAGGAAGACAGCTTATTATCTGAACGGCAATAGATTGGGAAAAAGGGGAAGTGCAATGAGACCTGGGTGTCCTTGTGCACCAGTCACTGAAGGTAAGCATGCAGGTGCAGCAGGCGGTTAAGAAGGCAAATGGTATGTTGGCCTTCATAGCGAGAGGATTAGAGCACAGGAGCAAGGATGTCTTACTGCAGTTGTACAGGGCCTTGGTGAGACCACATCTTAGTTTTGGTCGCCTTATCTGAGGAAGGATGTTCTTGCCCTGGAGAGAGTGCAGCGAAGATTCACCAGACTGATATCTGGGATGGCAGGAATGACATATGAAGAGAGATTGGGTCAATTGGGCTGATATTCGCTAGAGTTTAGAAGAATAAGAGGGGATCTCATTTGAAACTTATAAAATTCTAACAGGACTAGACAGACTAGATGCAGGAAGGATGTTCCCGATGGCGGGGGAGTCCAGAACCAGGGGTCACAGTCTAAGGATAAGGGGTCAGCGATTTAGGACTGAGATTAGGAGGAATTTCTTCACCCAGAGTGTCATGAACCTGTGGAATTCTCTGCCACACAGGGCAGTTGAGGCCAATTCATTAAATATATTCAAGAAGGAGTTGGATATATTTCTTGAGGCTAAAGGGATCAAGGGATATGGGGAGAAAGCAGGGACAGGGTACTGAATTTGGATGATCAGCCATGATCTCATTAAATGGTAGAGCAGGCTCAAGGGGCCGAATGGCCTACTCCTGCTCCTATCTTCTATGTTTCTATGTCATTTTTAAATGCTCCTGAAAAGTAGAAAAAAGGTAAAAGGTAAAAGGATCTATGGAGCGAGCGCTTCTGTTTGTTCAAAATTAAAAGCTAGATTGTTTCTGAGTTATAAACTACCCCTAAGAAATTAGTAGTCCCTGTGCAGTGCGGTATTTTGCATCTGCATACTGCCCCTCATCAACATCATCCAAAAACACATCAGGTTCCACATGTACCCCAACAACACCCTCACTACCTCACCTCCACCTCTCGACCTCGCCACGCTCTCTGATTTGTCATGCTGCTTGTCTGACTTCTAGTACTGGATGAGCAGAAATTTCCACCAACTAAATACTGGGAAGACCAAAGCCATTATCTTCGCTCCCTGTCACAAAATCCATTCCCCGAGGCACTGACTCCATCTCTCTCCCGGGCTACTGTCTGAGGCTGAACCAGACCGTTCGCAACCTTGGTATGCTATTTGATCCTGAGAGGAGCTTCTGATCACCAAGATGGTCTGCTTCCACCTCCACCCGGCCCAAGCTCATCTACTACTGAAACCCACATCCATGCCTTTGTTACCTCTAAACTTGCCTATTCGAACGCTCTCCTGGCTGGACTCCCACCCTCTACCCTTCATAAACTGGAGCTCATCCAAAACTCTGCTGCCTATATCCTAACTTGTACAATGTCTCAGTCACTCTTCACCCTTGTGCTCACTGATGTACATTACCAAACCAGGAGCCAATGCCTCGATTTTAAAATTCTCATCCTGGTTTTCAAATTTCCCCATGATCTCGCCCCCTCCTTATCTCTGTAACCTCCTCCAGCCCAACAACCTTATGGGATATCTGCATTCATCCAATTCTGGCCTCCTGAGCATCCCCAATTTTAATCGCACCACTAATGGCAGCTGTGTCTTCAGCTGCCTAGGCCAAAGCTCTGGAATTCCCTCCCTAAACCTCTCTGCCCCTCTCTCCTCCTTTAGGATGCTCTTTAAAATCTACCTCTATGATCAAACTTTTAGATTCCTGTCCTAATATTTCCTTACATGGCTTGGCGTTAACTTTTATTTGATAACGTTTCTGTGAAGCATCTTGGGACATTTTACTACATTAAAAGGCAAGTTTTTAAAAAAAAACTCTTAGACAATCTCCCATGGCCTTGCAAACTTGTAACTTTGATTGTGCAATTCTCTCAAAATACTCTGAAGTTTTCTTTTAATCTTCCATTTTTTCCTCAGTATCTGAAATTTCTTATGTTCAAAATAAAGGTTTAAATAAAACTTTAAAAAGTTACAAATTTCACAGTAACATTGTTAAAATCATCCGTCAACTTTTTCAAGTCTTTTAATGTGTTCATTAAAGTTTTTATTTGAAGTCCTCGATCTCGCCCAACAGCCTGAGCTTGAGAATATTTTTGCTCAGAGCTATGATGCTGTGAGCTGAATTTGGATTGTCCAGACTAAGCATGTGCAATGTGACTCATTTCTCAGGATGCATCAGTACCATTCAGTTGGCTTAACAGATGGAAAATTTTCCTTTAACTTCTAGCACTTCCTGCTCAGTAACTTTTCTTCAAATAGTTTTGAAAAACCAAGACCTTTTCCAGTTAAAAATGTTCCACTACAGTAGTTCATTATGCAGCTTCCCAAATGGACAGGTTCAACTTCTTTAACCTCACAGATGTCACTGCATTCTCCCTTCCTGAACACATCATACTCTTCTTGTATGTTCTAGTTATTTCCATCTTATAGGGTCAGCCACGTTTTTAAGATTCCTACTCCACTGTAGTTCCTTGCTATCACAGCAGTTTCAAGTTCAAACATCTTATTCCTAATGATTCTGACATAACTTTTGAAAAACAAAAAAATCATAGAATACATTCAAACTTTATAAGGTAGATGCACTTGGCCTTTAATCGATGTCTCCACTTAGCTACTACATAGCAGAGACCTGAAATTCAGTATATGGGAAATCATGTGCACAAAATTGTGGGGCAACATACTGGATTCCCAACATGCTATGCTGTTGTGGTACCCTCCATTATCTATCTATCTATCCATATATAGTCTGTCTGTCTGTCTATACAATCAAAAGTTATAGAGCGTACCTACATGCATGTTATATCAAAAGAAAGCTTATTAGGGGAGTCTCATAGGCGTATTTACTTTTTGGTCAGACAAAAATTGTTCGCACAGTATACAAAAAACTTTCAAAAATCCTCAAAACTCCGCTCATTAGCGGTTGACCAATCCTACCTCTCATTAGCGTTGAGTGACGTGCTGGTTGACCAATCCTACAGTTCAGTGACCTGATGGTTGACCACTCGGTGCGTCACGGGCGGGACCTAATCCTCCAGTCTCCCGAAACTTCGCCGCCATTTTTTTCATCCCCACAGCCACAGCACCAGCCAAACAAACCCCCACATTGCGGCTCCGGGAGCGGCAGGTGAGTTTACACACAGCGGGCGGGGGAGCAGCAGTGGCCGGCCGTCAACCGCGGGGGAGCTTAGCTGGGGTCCGTCTCGGCCCGAGAGCCCGGCCCGAAGCGCTAGGCCCTGCACGGCCGGTATCACAATGGCACCGGGCCTCAGGCGCTAGGCAGCGAGAGGGGAGGGAGGGACAGAGAGAGAGGGGGAGGGAGGGAGGGAGAGGAGAGCAGGAGAGGGAGGGACAGAGAGAGGGGATAGACAGGGGCAGGGAGACCGCGCGGCCCAAAATTGCCCTGGCAACGCCGGGCACCCCCAGCTAGTACAGGTATATATTAACCTTACGTTTCCTCTCCACAGATGTTGCCTGGCCTGCTGAGTGATTCCAGCATTTTCTGTTTTTATTTTATGAAAATGGTTAACTTGATTAATGAAAATCAGTGTAATTTGTGTCTTTCACATATAGTGAATTGGTTTTAAAATATTACAGATTTGTGCTGACCCACAAAGCAGCGGTCATTCATTCCGACTTAGAATTACAATCAATTTTGATGTATGCCACTCTAAAATAAACGCAGCTCAATAGGTTTAAATGGATTTACCATCTGTGCCCTTGCTGATCGCGGTATCAGTGAGAACACTTCCCTGATGTCGACAGCTTGGAACTTGTGATGTAACGTCGCTTTTTCGCCTTTACTGTATTTAAATCAATTTTGGGTTGCGCCAATAGTTCAACAGATTGTATACTTTGCTATTTGTGTACTGTATTTCCAGTCATCCCAGGCAGATTTCCTACAAACATTTGAGTGAGTTAACAGCCCGAGCCGGGCCGGCACTTACCGCAAACTGCGTCACCAGACTAACTTCACATCAAGGCCAGGCCCGCCACCCAAATCAAACGGACGGAACCGTCACTACCAAGGTCCTCGGCCGCCGACAGCACCAGAAACTCGTTTAAGTGGGCTGCGCTTCAAAATAACGTTCCTCGACCGGGCAACCATCAATCGCCGCTCGAGCTTGTTTACCTCAACTTCCTGACCCTCCCGCGTCACATTACATCATCGCGCCACGCTCCCACTGATGACGCTACTACGTCACGCTTTATAGACATATACAAAATTATTTATCATGGCACTTAATTTCCGATAAAAAACATCACGTTTTTAAAATGAGTTAAAATTATATGAAATTAAATATTTTAAACAAAAATTTAATTTTTTGAAAAAAATAAAGTTTTTTACGGGGCTAAAAATAAATGTACCTTTTTAAAAAATATTTTTTTTTTAATTATAAAAGTGAAAAAATATATATTTTTTACTTTTTTCAACTCTTACACTGGTAAAATCAGGCCTTACGCCTGCTTTTACCAGGTGTAAGATTTCTAAGGGTTTGCTGCGGATAGAGGTTCTGCAGAAAGCGGAACTACCCCCCACCCCCCGCAGAGGCCCATCTCTAAGGCAGGCGTTCAATCTGGAAGAGTAATGCCTGAAGCCGGCATTTTCGATGTCCCTACGGGTATGTACACAGCCCGTACACACCCATAGGCATCGGAAAATACGGACCATTGTTTTTAAAAGTTCCTAACAAAGTGGTAATGTCTGTACCCATATGTTAAAATGTACACACTTGTCATTTATCTGTGTCAGCTGTGGCACAGTTGGTAGAACACTCGCCTCTGAGTCAGAAGGTCGTGGATTCAAGTCCGTACCAGGGACTTGAGCACATAAAGCTAGGCTGACACTCCAGTGCAGTGCTGAGGTGTAGTCTTTTGGATGAGATGTTAAACCAAGGCCCCGTCTGCTCTCTCAGGTGGACGTAAAAGATCCCATGGCACTATTTCGAAGAAGAGCAGGGAAGTTGTCCCTGGTGTCCCGCCAATATTTATCCCTCAATCAACATAACAAAAACAGATTGTCTGGTCATTATCACATTTCCCACATTACAACAGTGACTACACTTCAAAAATACTTAATGCGCTGTAGGGGGTTACATGTGGTGGTGTTGTTTGGTGCATACGCCCAGTCAGTTATGCCACTGACTGTTTATGAGCGGTTCGAATTGCTCCCACGCCCCTGGGTTCTAGACACCGGACTTAGGTACAAGGCGGCGGTACAGAGAAGACTCGGGTAGACAGGTGGTTGGATGTAAACAAAAACCAAGATTTTATTGAAGAGGAAAAATTGATACAATCTTATGGAAAATTACTAGTGTACACTTCTACAGGCAAAATACAAAAGAATAATATATACAGGGAATGGGGAACACACGGCACATCGAGGGAAAACAACTATCTTAACAATCCCCTTATCCTTATCCCACCCCCTATACCTAACTAGATCAAGCTATGAGGGGTCAGAACTTCATCAATCAAAAGGGGTCTGCTGGACTCAAAACAGCGGTTGGGTTCGGGGTTCGCTCTTGGTGCTCTCTGGAGCCTGCCGTCGTCACGTGGTCTCCGAGTGCTGCAAGGGCGTTGTCCAGGTCCGAGTACCCCAAAGTTAAAGTCTCTGTTTGGGTACTTTACCTTGCAGGGATGATTCTTCGTCGTCGGCCGACAGTTTGAGTTTGTGTGAAGATAGGCGCAGGTTGGCTCGATGGTTCGAAGCCTCTCCTCAGTTCGTCTCCTCAGTTGGTCTTCTTCAGTCGGTCTTCCCTCCTCCCCTCGTCGCGTCCCGTCTCGCCTGGCCTGAATTGTCCGTGTCCGCCTGATGCAGTGCCTGGGTGAGTTCTAGATGGAGTGGGGAAAAGGCACGGGCAAAGGCCAGGGGGTAAGCGCGGGACGGGGAAAGAGCGACAGCCACGAGGGCGCGGGGCGGAAGAGCCGAGCAGAGCAGAGAGAGAGAGAGAGAGATTGCTACCCGGGGCCTTCAATTATACTCTTTTCGAAAACCCTTATCTGCGCGCCAAATCAGGTTAGTTCTTTGTCTTAATCTTGGCGGGCTATTTTAAATAATGGTAGCAATCCACACTAACTGTTTTTAGATGGCCGGTAATCGCATCTACCGGCCCGATAATTGACTTGTTTTGTCATGAATGTACCTTGATGGGCCTGTCCAACCTCGATGGCTTCCTTAATCTGTTGTCGATTATATATGTAAACTGCTTGATGGCCTTAACTATAGGCCTAACTGAATTTAGATTTGTCTCCAATTCGGTCTAATACATAATTCAAAGTCCTGTCTGGTTTCAAAATACAAAATCTCTCTTCACAGAAACTGCAGCTTTGGTTTCGATCCACAAGCTGTCTGCGTTGCAGAGTCCATTTTAAAATCTCACAGGCTTTCTGCCACGAGGCGCGGACGCCATTTTGGGTACTCTTTTTCATTAAAAATGTCCATGCAGGGTCCCTTTTCTTATTAATAACCTTCGGGAAGATGTAGAAATGGTGCAAATCTTACACTCCCCCGTGATATTAAAACTTGCTTGAAGTATCATACTTTTAAGGTGAGCAAAATTTTTCTGACCCTCCATAGTCAACCTTCCCCTGTAATTACCTATCTAATATACCCACGACACATGCACTTCCCATTCTGCGAAAATGTAGTGTACATCAGCATACAGAGAGTAAAATTACAGACTTTACACACTTCCAAGCATTGAGGGGTCCAACACCCCTGCACCACTTGGTACACATACATCTTTATTAACCGCGTCGCAAAAAAACAGAAAAACCTTTATTAAAAATAACAAACACAAAAACAGTCTTTAATCAAACTACAAAGAAAAGGACTCAAACGGCCATATCTCCCTCCACCTTTACATGATGTTCCTTCCAGATCCTCTGGTTTCGGAATTCTGACCACTGACCTTTTCCCTTACACTGAATACAAACTAAATACAACACTATCCCTAACTGGCAAACCACGAGAATATGGGAAGCCAGTCTGATCCACGAAGGGACCTCTATATTATTGAAAATGTCCCACCAGGGTGGAATCACAATATCCAATATCTTAGTCCCTATCTCTACTGTTTTCTGCTCGAGAGTGTAAAAAATTTTCTGCTAAACTATAACGGCTTTGAGTATTTTAGTAAGGTTTTCAGGGAGAGGGGGAATTTCGTAGCCAAAGTGGGCTATGTACTTTTGCAAATCCGTAAAATTCTCCTTCACAGTGAGGTGAACAGTGGAGGGGGTTCAGGAATGGGGACAATTCGCTCCTGGGCCACTTGAACTTCTGCCTCGGGTTTAAAACAGAAGCTGCTTTCACTGACCGGACACCAGCTATGCTGTCCATGCTGGTAGTGGGACGCGCCGGTGGTGACGCAATATGTCCCACCTCCTATATATGCTACCTGCGGGGGAACACGGCCCTGTGCCATTGCCTCCATGGTGCAATTTATAGGTTTCGCGCCAGCAGCTCTGAACCCACACTGCGGTTTTGAATAGGCATTCAAGTGCTGGGGACACAGGATTATGTGTGCTCCCCGGCTCCGGTACCCTGAGAGGTCAGTACCTGTCATAGCGTGCTCCCACTTAATGACATAAGGCAGGGCCGCTGTGAAACGAATGTGTGCACCCCCCTGAATGACTCCAATGTTCTCAACCCTGTATACCAGTGCGGGTCGGGCTGTCCTACCCATGACCGGCATCCTAACTACTACTCCCATGATTGTGTGGTTGGACCGCCCACAATCCACGGGGACTGGGTAGGCTTCGGAGGCTAGCCGGAGTTGGCACGGGCTTAATGCATTCTCAAAAGGGTGGAGGGCTGCGAGGTGCTTGTTGCTAATCCAGGAGGGGACCAAACCCTGTTTTAAATCCTCCAGATTACTGTGGCCCTCGTCCGGTAACCACGCCCCATATAACACGCACACCTCATTCTGCGCAGCCTGGTCAGAAGCATTTCTGTCCTCCCTTATGAGAGCATTTACCATCTTTGCGTGCTTATCCAACTCGGCTATGATCTCCTTTAAACGGACCATCATGGCCTGGTCCTCATGCAACTCCGAGCCCACTACCTTGTTCTCATCCAGTAATATGTTCTTTAACTGTGTTTTTAAACCGTTTATCTGGGTCTGCAGCTCTATGTCATCCAAGCTGTTGATGACAGAGGACCCAGTATTAAATGCAGTAAAAACATCATTCCATACTCCCCTTCTTTGCCTCCCTGCATTACCCAAAAACTCCCGTTCTGTGGTGTAGAGTTCGGTCTTGTCCACGTGGGCAAAATCGAACTCATAAAACTTCTTGAACATGTCCTTTAATAGGGCCTGGTGTAGCTGCTCTGTTTCCTTGGGGCACCACTCCGGCAAATGTACCTCGGTGAGATTTAAAATCACGGAGGCCACCGCGTAGTGTACCCCCTGGTATAGCATCTGATCGGTGGGGACTAGTACCAACCCATTCCCTGGTCCCTTGGTGGTGGTGGGGCAACTTTCCCTGGATAACCTCGCTGCCTGCGCCGTGGGCAGGGGCTTACGGGGGCGGGTTACCAGCTCAGTGGCGTTGACTGGGATCGGGGAGAATGGGACTGCACACGCCTTCAGGCTGGTATCCCACCTCATCCCATCCCCGACGTCTTGCCACTGCTGGTAGAAAATAATGGATATGCCTGCGGGGCAGACCTTCTCTGACCCCCACATACAGATATAAATCCCTTGATCCGGTTCCCACCACTTGTCCCAACACACGCTTAGTCCTCCATGAGTCCCGGTAATCGTCCGATGGATGTTGTTACCCAACCGTTCCCACTCGACTTTGGGGTTCCTCATGTCCTTGCTCAACTTCCTGAGCCACCACCATCTATCCAGTGGAATGTGTCCTTTACACGTCAAACATATTCGCCTTCCAACGGTGACGCTGACTCTCGTGGTAACGACTCATACCCTGGGGCACAGGAGGGAGGCTTCCCCGTACGTGAATCCGGTTTGGCTGGAGTACTGAGACGAATTGGACCCCAGCCATCCTGGCCACCTTCCCTCGTGGAAGTAGACGGCGGTTTCCTCTGCATCCCGTTCACCGCTCCCATCAATCGCTGTGGGCGCCTTGTCTCCTGAGCACCTGTAGATGTGGGAGTCCTGGACGTCGCCCCTCCTCTCTACACTCATCCCGATCAGGGCGAATAGGATCACGATCCATTCCATCCCGAAAATCTCAACCCCAAATATACACTCTCTTAGCAGATTACATAAGAACATAAGAAATAGGAGCAGGAGTAGGCCAATCGGCCCCTCGAGCCTGCTCCGCCATTCAATAAGATCATGGCTGATCTGATCCTAACCGCCAATCCACTATCACAGAACCATCTCCTGAATCTAACAGAATTAGACACACGAAATAGGAGCAGGATCAGGCTACACGGCCCCTGGGCCCGCTCCGCTACCCACAGGGCCATGTCCGATCCGAACCTAGACTCATGTCCAAATTCCTGCCCGCTCCCCGTAACCCTTAATTCCCTTTACTTCTAGGAAACTGTCTATTTCTATTTTAAATTTATGTAATGATGTAGCTTCTACAGTTTTTTGGGGCAGCATATTCCATGGACCTACCACCCTCTGAGTGAAGTAGTTCCTCCTCATCTCAGTTTTGAAAGAGCAGCCCCTTATTCTAAGACTATGCCCCCTAGTTCTAGTTTCACCCATCATCGGGAACATCTTCCCTGCATCCACCCGATCCAACCCCTTCACAATCTTATATGTTTCAATAAGATCGCCTCTCATTCTTCTGAACTCCAATGAGTAGAGTCCCAATCTACTCAACCTCTCCTCATATGTCCATCCCCTCATCCCCGGGATTAACTGAGTGAACCTTCTTTGTACTGACTCGAGAGCAAGTATGTCCTTTCTTAAGTATGGACACCAAAACTGTACGCAGTATTCCAGGTGCGGTCTCACCAATACCTTGTACAACTGAAGCAATACCTCCCTATTTTTATATTCTATCCCCCTAGCAATGAAAGCCAACATTCCATTGGCCTTCTTAATCACTTGCTGCACCTGCATACTAACCTTTTGAGTTTCGTGCACCACCATTACTTACTTAAAACTACCCATCACCTTATTTAACTTAAATCAAAAACACCCAAACTTAAGCTAAATAATTACTCAACAATAAACACAAACTTAAACTAAACTATATACATCTGCTGCCCGTCTCCGGGCGGCCAGGCTAATCCCTGGTTGGACTGCGGCTCGCCGCTAACCCCGGCGTGACCGCACCGTCCTTCACTGTTGGTCCCTCGCAGCCCATGGCTGCTGGCTGAGGACCTCTGTCCCTGGACCCTTCCCTGACTCGAGGGGCGGCCCTTGGTAACTGGAGGGCGGGTGACCATGGCTTTCTCGGCTGGGGCATCCATGGGGACCTTCTGGGGGCCTTGATGGGTGGGGCTTTCTTGGCCGCTGGGCCTTTAACCCAAACCGCTGCTCACTCAGGCTTGACCCCTCCCGAACCTGGGCTGGGGGCAGGTAACTCTTCGCAGCTTGCTGCTGCGAGCTGAGAGTCTCCGCCCCCAGGTCCCATGGCTGGGTCCGGGGCGGGGTTTTCGACCTCAGGTCTCTCCCTCTCTACACCTGGGTTAGGGTTGGGGTTTTCGCCCTCAGGTCCCTCCCCCTCGTCTGGATCCCAGAAGAGTGGGGGGGTGTCCCAATCGATGGGCGTGATGGCCCCTCCCTTCAAGCAAGCCACAGCGCCTGCCTGTGCAGTCTGTGAACTCGCTCCTGCTGCAGGCTGAGGATCTTTATCCTCAGACCTTACCCCAACTGGCTGCTTTCCCCTTTCAGGTCTAAACAGCTTGCAGTGGTTAACATAACCAGCAGCCTGTTTTAAAACTTGTCCTAAAGGTTCATCCGCTGCCCCGAACGGACCTTCTAGGGGCTCCCCTTTCTCTTCCCTTACTGGGATGGCCCTACAGACGGGTTCTCGGGCTTGGACCTGCTTTGGGTCCAGGGCCAAAGCCACCCCTTGTGTGCCTCCCTTATCCAGGATTGCGGCTACCGGGCCTGCTCTACAGGGATCCCATAACTCTCCTTCCCTAGCCCTCTGCTCGGCCACCTCGTGGGTCCCTTGGTTATCCTCCCACGTGGTAGGGAGGGCTCCTAAAACTATGGCCAAAGGTTTGGCCATTCCTCCAGCCTGCTCGTTCCCTGTGGCTCCCATTAGGCTAAATGGGGCCTCATGAGACCTGGGTGGATTGGTCGGGTCTTCCGAATGGACCACCATGCTGGAAGCTCCAGTGTCCACCGAATATCTCCCCTGCACCGTCTCCACCCGCATCTTAACACAGGGCCTGTTCCCTTCGTTGTTTTCAAAGGGACACAGGTCGACAGGCTGCGCTGGTTCTAGTCAGGGCTGTGGGTTGGGTGGAGCTGACGGGGTGAGAGCACCGGTGGCGGCTGCTACTCTCCCCTGGCCAGTCAATATGGACCTCATTGCGTCCAAAATGACTCAACCACTGCGGGAGTGATTCCTGCCTCCGCCTTTTGGGCTGGGGCTGTGGAATTCTTTCCCTTGTTATCTTTCCAAGGGTTTTTGCACTCCTTCCGCCAGTGACCGTCCTTCCCACACCCGTAACAATTCGCCTTTGTGTTGGGGGGGTTATTCCCTTCCTGGTGCCACTCTTTCCTACCCGGTCCAGGTTTTACCTCATGCACCTTACCCTTGGGTGGGTGTGCATCGGCTCCCCTACCGTTTTTGTAAGCCAGAGTGAGCTGCCTAATCATCGTGAGTTCGGTGGTTTGGGGATTTTGGGGATCGAACCAGGCTTCTGCCTTGGCCCGGACTTGTGGCAAGCTGTTTGCCACCAGGCAACGGAGCCAATGCATCAGGGAATCCCCGTTCAGGAACGCCCGGTCCGGCGTCCCTTGGCAGGCCCTCCGGTACACCGGCCACAGCCGGTCCGAAAAAGCCTGCGGGATTTCCCCTGAGAGCTGGATCGTTTTCTCCACACGGGAGAAAGGACTTCCCTCATCCATCCCCATGGCCTCCAGAACCGCATCTCTAAGCTCCTTTAAAACGGAGATAGACAGTTTCCTAGCAGATAAGGGAATTAGGGGTTACGGGGAGAGGGCAGGGAAGTGGACATGAGTCTAGATTCGGATCAGCCATGATCCTATTGAATGGCGGAGCAGGCCCGAGGGGCCGTATGGCCTACTCCTGCTCCTACTTCTTATGTTCTTATGTACCCGCTCTGCCCCCTTTTACACTCGTCAGAGAGGGATTGGAGGAGATTACTCTCCAGGGAGAATAGCAGCATTTTGGCCTTCTCCGCGTCATCGCAGTCGTTGACGCTGACGGTTTGCTCTATTTCCCTGAAGTGGATCGAGGGGTCTCCCTTTTCGGAGAGCCTCGGGAGATGGCTGACCATCGCCCTAAGCTGTTGGGTGTTAAAGGGTAATACGAACTGGTTTTGGAGGGGTCCCTCAATGTCGCCATTAGCGGATGGGCCGAACCTCCAATGCCGTGCTGGGCACATCGGTCCCGGCTCTGGCCTCTCGGGCGGGGTTTGCTCTACCTCCGCCTCCACCTCTGGCTCCACTTCGGGTTCCACCCCCCCTTGCTGCCAAACCTCACTGAAACTTGGCGCTACGGGTGGTGGCCGTGAGGTCTCCTCTCTCTCAACCGGGTCGTCCCTGGGCACCACCGGTGACGTTGGAACTGTCCTCCCCTCGTTCCCCATAAAATCTGCCTGGCCTGCCTTTGGGCTTATGAGGCATACCATGCCTTTTGCCTTCCGGAGGACCTGGCTCAGATTTTCTATCCTCTCTCTACAGGGGCCGTGGTCTGCCTCCTCAAACCCCTGTTCACTTGCTAGCTTATACGCTGCCTTTACCTCCTGTACTTTCTCTTCCTGTTCCCTGATCTGCCTTGCCAAGCGGGCATTCTTCTCCCGCAACCTGAACTCATTTCCCTTGGCCTCGGTGACTTGGCACCGTAGGTATTCCAACTGGGCCTTGTGTTCTTCCACTAAATGCACTCTCTCCTGATTTAAATCCTGTAAAGCTACTAATAACTTTTCCCCCGCAAGAGCCTTATCCTGGATCTCCAGGGCTGACTCCCTCAACTCGACTACCTGTGCTGCAACGAGCCCGTCCAAGAGCTGGACCTGCTTTTTAAAGCACATCAGCCAAACTGCCTTCTCTAAGGACTTCTTGTGTTCCTTTCCCTCTGTCCACTTAGCTGCTGCATCTACCGGACGCCCAGCCTTTAACAGAGTGGTGATCCACTTCTTAGTGATATTCACCTTGCTAAACACATAATCAGAAATCCTTTCCTCCATCATGGTTCGCTCATCCGAACCACTGTCTACTACATCGCAACCTTGTTGCCGGTGTCCTGCCGCGGTCGCCATTTCTGTAGGGGGTGGCGTGTGGTGGTGTTGTTTGGCGCGTACGCCCAGTCAGTTATGCCGCTGACTGTTTATGAGCAGTTCGAATCGCTCCCACGCCCCTGGGTTATAGACACCGGACTTAGGTACAAGGCGGCAGTACAGAGAAGACTCGGGTAGACAGGTGGTTGGATGTAAACAAAAACCAAGATTTTATTGAAGAAAAATTGATACAATCTTATGGAAAATTACTAGTGTACACTTCTACAGGCAAAATACAAAAGAATAATATACTTATACAGGGAATGGGGAACACACGGCACATCGAGGGAAAACAACTATCTTAACAATCCCCTTATCCTTATCCCACCCCCTATACCTAACTAGATCAAGCTATGAGGGGTCAGAACTTCATGCTCACCAATCAAAAGGGGTCTGCTGGACTCAAAACAGCGGTTGGGTTTGGGGTTCGCTCTTGGTGCTCTCTGGAGCCTGCCGTCGTCACGTGGTCTCTGAGTGCTGCAAGGGCGTTGTCCAGGTTCGAGTACCCCAAAGTTAAAGTCTCTGTTTGGGTACTTTACCTTGCAGGGATGATTCTTCGTCATCGGCCGACAGTTTGAGTTTGTGTGAAGATAGTCACAGGTTGGCTGAGGCTGAAGGCCCGATGATTCGAAGCCTCTCCTCAGTTCGTCTCCTGAGTTCGTCTTCTTCAGTTGGTCTTCCCTCCTCCCCTCGTCGCGTCCCGCCTCGCCTGAATTGTCCGTGTCCGCCCGATGCAGTGCCTGGGCAAGTTCCAGATGGAGTGGGGAAAAGGCACGGGCAAAGGCCAGGGGGTAAGCGCGGGACGGGGAAAGAGCGACAGCCACGAGGGCGAGAGGCGGAAGAGCCGAGCAGAGCAGAGAGAGAGATTGCTACCCGGGGCCTTCAATTATACTCTTTTCGAAAACCCTTATCTGCGCGCCAAATCAGGTTAGTTCTTTGTCTTAATCTTGGCGGGCTATTTTAAATAATGGTAGCAATCCATACTAACTGTTTTTAAATGGCCGGTAATCGCATCTACCGGCCCGATAATTGACTTGTTTTGTCATGAATGTACCTTAATGGGCCTGTCCAACCTCGATGGCTTCCTTAATCTGTTGTCGATTATATATGTAAACTGCTTGATGGCCTTAACTATAGGCCTAACTGAATTTAGATTTGTCTCCAATTCGGTCTAATACATAATTCAAAGTCCTGTCTGGTTTCAAAATACAAAGTCTCTCTTCACAGAAACTGCAGCTTTGGTTTCGATCCACAAGCTGTCTGCGTTGCAGAGTCCATTTTAAAATCTCACGGGCTTTCTGCCACGAGGTGCGGACGCCATTTTGGGTACTCTTTTTCATTAAAAATGTCCATGCAGGGTCCCTTTTCTTATTAATAACCTTCGGGAAGATGTAGAAATTTTCCAAATCTTACAGCGCTTTGGGACGTCTGGTGGTTGTGAAAGGCACTATATAAATGCAAGTCTTTCTTTTTATCTCTACCATGATCTACCTGCCATCATTTCTGTCATCATCACACATAATTGACCCAGAAAGACTAGTATCAATGATATCATAGTAAACAGGGGATGGAGAGGAGATGCTAAGTATCCCCTAACCTCTACCATCCCTACATAATCTGAATTCCCCTTGTGTCCGTTCATGTGCACATTTTTGGCTGCCCCTCCAGACCTGTCATTAATTGTATCTTTTCTCTCTTTCCCCCTCCTGTCACCCAGCAATGTCACCTTTCATTTTTCCCTCTTGTGTACTTTGCCCCTCCCTGATCACCGCTTCAGGCTGTTCGCAATCTCAATATCTTATTCAACCCCGAGCTGAGCTTCCAAGCTCATATTCCCATCTTATTTAAGACCGCCTTCCACCTCCATAATGTCACCTGCCTCCTGCAGCCAATCTGCTGCTGAAACTCTCATCCATGGTTGTGTTACCTCCAAATGAGACTATTCCAATGTTTTCCTTGCCAGCCACCCAACCTCCACCCTCCATAAACCAGTTCATCCAAAACTCTGCTGCCTATATCCTATTCTGCACCAAATCCCAC
This sequence comes from Somniosus microcephalus, assembly GCF_052327205.1. Classification (NCBI taxonomy): domain Eukaryota; kingdom Metazoa; phylum Chordata; class Chondrichthyes; order Squaliformes; family Somniosidae; genus Somniosus; species Somniosus microcephalus. The sequence continues at coordinate 147,357,992 of NC_140991.1, read as the reverse complement.
TCACCCTTCAGCCCTGGCCCTTAAGTGTCAGTCTTGGCTCAATAGTAGCACTCATCTCTGATTCAGGTCGTGGGTTCAAGCCCCAGTCCAGAAACTTGAGCACATAATCTAGACTGGCACTTCCATGCAGTACTGAGGGAGTGCTGCACTGTCGGAGGTGCTGTCTTTCAGATGAGACATTAAACCGAGGCCCCGTCTACCCTCTTAAGTGGATGTAAAATTTCCCATAGCACCATTGGATGAAGACCAGGGAAGTTCTCCCAGTGTCCTTGCCAATATTTATCCCTCACTAAACATCACTTTAAAAAAAAGTAACATAATTTATCTTGTTGCTGCTTGTGGAACCTTGCTGTGCACAAATTGTCTACCGCGTTTCCTATATTGCAATAGTGACTACACTTTATTTTCTGTAAAGTGCTTTAGGACGTCCTGTGGTGTGAAAGGCACTATATAAATTCACGTTATTTCTTTCTTTCTTTACATTGGCTACCAGTCGCCCAATACCTCAAATGTAAAATTCTCACTTGTGTTTAAATCCCTCCAGTTATGGCCATTCCTATCTCTGTAACCCCTATAGTCATACAACCCCTAAACTCTCTATATCTCTGATTTATGCCACTGGTGCATTCCACATTCCTTTTGTGGATGGTGGTCATTTCATCAGGTGCCTACGTCATACACACTGGAACTTCCTCCTTAAACCCCTTTGCCTCCACTTCTCTCTCCTCCTTTATCCTGCTTAAAACTCACTTCTTTGTCAAAGCTTTTGATCACCCTTCCTAATATCTGATTTTTTTTGTCTTAGCATTCATTTTCTCACATGCCTCTGTGAAGCACCTTGGGACATAGTTCTACATTAAAGGCACTACAAAAAGCAAATTTTTCTTGTTGAAATTCCACAGCTTATTGCATTTGCTGCATCCTGGATTACACGTTGGATAGTTATCTGCTGGCCTGTGTCTTTGATTAGACCATATTTAAAACGCTGATACTGTTTGATTTGGCAACACTCCTTTCCTTCTGCACGTCTAACCAACATTTTCATGCAACCTCATTTAGCTTTAGTTGGTCTCTGGCTTGCCCCTGCGCTGTCACCTCTGGAGTTCCCAACAATTTATCTTTGACCCCCTCCTCTTTCTCATCTACATGATGCTCCTTGGTAGCATCATCCACAGGACACGTTCCATACATATGCTGATGACACCCACTTCTGCCTCCCCACCACTTCCCTTAACCACCTCTTTGCTGTCAGACTGCATATATATCAATTCATGAATGAGTCAAAATTTCCTCCAAGTGAACATCAGCAAGGGGAGAAATTCAGTAGGTTGCGCCACCCGTTAGCGCCTTAAGAGGGCGCTAAGTGGGTCGCAAGCCAACTGGCGCCCGGGTGCGGCACTGCCCACGCCTCCCGCTAAATTCCACGGGACATTAGTGGTGGTGCTAACCGTTAGCGCTGCGCCACTGCCAATGACGTCATCAGTGTGTGCAGCACCCCGCTGACGCCCCAGCCGCGATATTCGGCAGCGCCCCGTGATTTACCGCCGGACGCTATGTCCGACGGGTTCAGGGGGGCCTACCTGCGGCCGGGGAGGCGCAAATTAAAGGCGAGTTGTGGGGCGGCCATTTTTGTTGTTGGCCACCTGCCAGCACCTGCCTGCGCTCCCGTCCCCGGCCTCCTGAACCCCCCCCCGCCCCCGCGGAGTGCCGGCTGTGCTCCAAGAGCCCGGCACTTCTCTTCGGTGCCGGGCTCTTTTGCCTGCACTCCAGATCCTCGGGGCCCAGCTAGGCCCCAGATCGCGCTGCACAAGGCCCCTCCCCTTTAAGAAGGGGAGGGAGGCCTGCAATACCGCAGCGCGACGTGCCGCAGTGTGTGGTGCTGCGGCACATAGCGCCACGATATTCACTCACAGCGCCCCAAGAGGGATGCGGGGCGCCTCCAGTAGCGCCGCGCTTCCCTTTGGGGCGCAACCACTCAATTTCCGGTGCAGGGGCGCGAATGTTTCCGGGGCACTACTTTTAGCGCCCTGGCGAGGCTGGCGCCCCAAACGGGGCTATACTCAATTTCTCCCCCATAATCTTTGACCCCTGTCATGAACTATGTTCCCTGACTACTGATCCCATCCCACTTCCCAGCTCCTTGTTCAGGCTGAATCAAATGCTGCAAAACTATGGCATCCGGTTGGATTTAAAGCTCAGTTTTAAATACCACTTCATATCCATTACTAAGACCACTTACTTTCACCTCCACAATATCAGAATAATAAAGAAGTACAGGGGAGTTCTCCCTGGTGTTCTGGCCAATACTTATCCCTCAACCAACATCACTACTAAAAAAGCAGATATATCTGGTTATTATCATATTGCTGTTTGTGGGATAAAAACAGAAAATGCTGGAAATACTCAGCAGGTCAGGCAGCATCTGTGGAGAGAGAAACAGAGTTAACGTTTCAGGTCGATGACCTTTCATCAGAGCTGGAAAAAGTTAGAAATGTAAGTTTTTAAGCAAGTGGCAGGGAAAGGGGAGGGGAGGAAAGAACAAAAGGGAAGGTCTGTGATAGGGTGGAAGGCAGGAGTGATTAAATGACAAAAGGTATGATTGTACAAAGCAAATGGAGATGGTAATGGGACAAGTAAAGAAACAAAAGAGGGTCTAGATTAGGTGTAAATGGGTGGAGCAGAATCATTCCAGATGGCAAAGGCTTTAAACTAGTAAGATGCGGGGAGAGGGTGATCGACAAGAAATGTAACCAACCTAATTATAAACAAACCAGGAAAAGAGAGCATAGGAAATATTAACTGGGATAAAATTAGTGTGAAAGACATAGAGGGAGCAGAATTCTTAAAATGCATTCAGGAGAACTTTTTTAGCCAGTACGTAGCAAGCCCAACAAGAGAGGGGGTGGTTCTGGACCTAGTTTTAGGGAATGAAGCAGGGCAGGTGGAAGGAGTATCAGTGGGAGAGCATATTGGTGGTAGTGATCATAATTCAGTTAGATTTAAGGTAGTTATGGAAAAGGACAAGGATGGACCAGGAATAAAAGTTCTCAATTGGGGAAAAGCTAATTTTACTAAGCTGAGATGTGATTAAGCCAAAGTGGACTGGAGACAGAAACTTGAAGGTAAATCAGTGTCAGAGCAGTGGGAGGCAGTCAAGGAGGAGATAATGAAGGTTCAAAGCAAGTATGTTCCCTTAAAGAAAAAGGGTGGGACTAACAAATCTGGATGTCAAGGGGCATACAGGGTAGGAAAAAGAAAAAAAGGGAAGCTTATGACAAATACCAAGGACTCAATACTACAGAAAGCCCAGAGGAGTATAGAAAGTGCAGGGGTGAAATCAAAAAGGAAATTAGGAAAGCAAAGAGAGGGCAGGAAAAAATATTGGCAAGTAAAATCAAGGGAAACCCAAAGATTTTTTATAAATACATTAAGAGCAAGAGGATAACTAAAGCAAGAGTAGAGCCTATTAGGGACCATAAAGGTAACCTGTGTGTGGAAGCGGAAGACATGGGTGTTATAAATCTCATCATTCATCAAGAAACTACTCATGAAATAACGCTGGACGGCCAGCTGGTGGCGCCGTCCAAGGAGTATAAATACTCGGGCGTGGGCCCAGCTTTCCAGGGGCATTTTGTAAGACAAGGAACTAGTGAAGTACAACTAGACCTCCATGTTCTGAAACAAGTTGATTAAAGCCTTGCTTTATGCTCAAACCAAGTGCGTAGTGAGTTTTATTACATCAATTTAATCAGCTTGTTATCGACTCCACGCTCTGAGTGATTTTGGGAACAGCCAGCTACGACTTCAACTGCAGAAGAGAAATCGGGCGTAGAAATCAATCCATCATGGACAAACTACTCAGACTCGCCCATCTTGACCTGGACCCAAATTCACCTACAACTGCTAAGGTATGGAAACACTGGTATCGTACCTTCAGCAACTTCCTCAGGGTGTGTGGTGAGAATGTTCCTGATAAATTAGAGATACTTGCCAATTATGTATCTTCTCATGTGTTTGACTATATCGAAGACTGTGTAGACTATGACTCTGCTATCCTAATATTACAGCGACTATATGTTAAGGCCCCAAACAAAATTTTTGCTCGGCAGCTATTGGCCACAACTCGACAACAACCCGGGGAATCACTTGACGAATACCTTCAAAAGCTTCGCAGGCTCAGCAAGGATAGTAACCTTAAAGCTGTCACAGCTGAGCAGTACCAGAAGGAGCTAATTCACAATTCCTTTATTAATGGAATTACGTCTCCCTTCATACGCCAGCGTCTGTTGGAGAATAAAACCCTCAAGTTACAGGCTGCCTATGACCAGGCGTGTTCCCTGGACTTAGCAAAGAGGAATGCAGATACCTATCTTTTACCTCATGCACGGGCTGCTGCTATCACTTTTAATGACTCCTTCGATAGGTCTTGGGCGGAAGCCCTCACCGATGATGACTCTAACTTAGTGGATGACAACCCTACCCTAGAAGCCTTCACTGATGACGACCCCACCCTAGCGGCATCTTGGCAATCTGGAAGGAAGTGTTTCTTCTGTGGAGGTGCGTTCCATTATAGGAAATTCTGTCCTGCTCGTAACGCAATCTGTAATCATTCCAGCAAGAAAGGTCACTTTTCTAAGGTATGCCAGTCAAGAGCCGCTGTTAGTAAGAAAGGCCACTTTTCTAAGGCATACCGGTCGAGAGCTCCTGTTAGTTTTGCAGCTACTATCTATAAAACTGCTCCTCCCCCAAGAGCCACTACTAAGGTTACAGCTGCTATCTATAAAACTGCTCCTCCCCCAAGAACCACTACTAAGGTTACAGCTGTCAAGGGTAAAACTGCCCCTCCTCCCATCACAGCTGTTTTTCCCCAAAGTCTGTCCCATGCAGCCATGAAGGTTTCGGTAAATGGACACATTTTGAGTGCACTAATCGACTCATGCAGCTCTGACAGCTTCATCAGTGAGCAGGCTGTCAGTAAGTTAAAACTGCGCATTTACCCCTCGGACAGGGAAATTCCAATGGCTCTGACGACACTGACCACCAATTCTTCCGGCTTTTGTCTTGTCGACCTTATTCTCAATGGCCGCACGTATTTCTCCACCCGACTCAGGGTGCTCAAGAACCTATGCAGTGATGTGATCCTGGGACAGGATTTCCAGAAACAACACAAAAGACTCACTTTCGAGTTTGGAGGGTCAAAGCTGGAGCTTACTATTTCCAAAGTACCGTTTTGTGCGCTTTCGGTGGCTTCGCTCGACGAGCCCTCCTTGTTTGCCAATCTTTCCCCCCGATATAAGCCCATAGTCACTAAATCACGACGTTTCAGCCAAGATGATCGATCCTTTATCGAGGCAGAAATCTCTCGCCTTCTAACTGACGGTATCATTGAGCTATGTTCATCTTCCTGGCGGGCTCAAGTCGTCGTTGTTAAAAATCCTCTGAAGCAACACAAGAAACGTCTTTGCATCGATTACTCGCAAACTATTAACCAGTATACCGACCTGGATGCCTACCCACTACCACGCATCGATGACATGGTCAATAACCTTGCCAACTACAAGGTATTTTCAACTTTTGATTTAAAGAGCGCATATCATCAAGTACCGTTAAAGGACTCTGACAAAAAGTATACGGCCTTTGAGGCCAATGGTCGGCTTTACCAGTTTTGTCGCCTTCCATTTGGGGTCACCAATGGGGTGGCCGTCTTTCAACGGGCAATGGATAGCTTAGTCAAACAGGGGAACTTAACAGACACTTTTCCATATCTGGATAATATCACCATTGCAGGTCAGGACCAGAAGGAGCATGATGCCAACATCCAGAAATTTGTTGACGTTCTCCGTCGTTGCAACTTAACCTTAAATGAGTCCAAATCTGTGAAATCAGTACCATCAGTCAACATCCTTGGCTACTGGGTGTACAACGGTGTCATTAAACCGGATCCATAGCGACTTTGTCCGCTTCAGGAGCTCCCTCCCCCTACGAATCTTGGCTCTCTTCGTCGGGCACTCGGCACGTTCGCCTATTATGTGAAATGGATACCCCACTTCTCCGACAAGATCCAGCCCCTGCTTCACGCAGTCATTTCCATTGGAGGCAACGGCTATTTCAGCTTTCAACCTCCTCAAGCAACAACTGGAAAAAGCCACGCTTCGTTCCATTGATGAAAATCTTCCTTTCGTGGTCGAGTGCGATGCATCGGATGTGGCGATCTCTGCTACCTTGAATCAAGGTGGTCGACCCGTTGCATTTCTGTCCAGAACTTTGCAGGGTAGCGAGCTCCATTATCCGCCTGTCGAGAAGGGGGCGATGGACATCATCGAAGCGGTACGTAAATGGAGTCATTTTCTCGCTCGTCGCCATTTCACACTTATAACCGATCAGCGCTCCGTGGCCTTTATGCTGGATAACCGGAAACGGTTAATAACAAAATACAACTCTGGAGGTTGGAATTGGCCGTCTTTGGATACACCATACATTATCGACCCGGCAAAGAGAATGTGGCCCCGGATACCCTCACGCGGGCATTCTGCTCTTCTATGTCAACTTCGACTCTGGCAGATCTTCATACTGACTTATGCCATCCTGGCATTACCTGTATGTTGCACTTTGTGCGATCTAAAAATCTCCCATTTTCTACGGAAGATGTGAAAAGAACGTGCTCCTCCTGTAGAATTTGTGCGGAATTAAAACCGCAATTCTTCCATCCATTGGATGGCTCTCTCATACATGCTATGCAGTGACTCAGCATTGACTTTAAAGGGCCATTGCCTTCCTCAACGCGAAACACCTACTTACTGACTATGGTGGACGAATATTCACGCTTTCCCTTTGCTTTCCCCTGTCCCAATATGCTTACTTCCACAGTGATTAAATGCCTTGATCAAGTCTTTTCCCTTTGCAGTACAGCCAATTTCATCCACTCGGATCGGGGTCCCTCCTTCATGTCAAGCAAACTCAAAAGTTATCTCTCCCAACGGGGAATTGCCACAAGTAAAATGACACCATACCATCCCATCGGTAACGGACAGGTTGAGAGATACAACGCTATCATTTGGAACGCTGTTCGTCTTGCGCTGAGGTCACGCAACCTACCAGACCAGCAGTGGGAAACTATGCTCCCTGACGTGTTGCATTCCATCAGGTCTCTCCTTTCTACGTCTACCAATGTCACACCTCACGAGCGATTCTTCAGCTTCCAGCGTCGCTCCACCCATGGGACGTCTCTACCGTCATGGTTGGCAGCTCCCGGCCCCATGCTGCTCCGAAGATTCGTCCAATCATCTAAAAACGATCCTCTCGTCGATGAGGTAGAACTCACGGACGTCAACTCCACGTATGCACACGTGCGGTACCCTGATGATCAGGAGTCCACCATTTCGCTCCGGGACCTTGCTCCCTGTCTGGCCGGTTCCACGGACCCAACCGATAGAGGGATCCACGGGGGTGATGCCGACACTCTGCGCTCCCCCGAAGATGACGCCCTACCTGGGACATCGAAAGATCTGCCAGCTGCCCCACCGGATCCACTCGGGGAGCCGAGCGCTCCCCGTGGGATGGCCACCCGAGGCCAGGACGCCGATCAATCCCTGGCTCTCCAACAGGACAAAGCCAGTTCTGCGCCTGTGGGGACCCGCACCCGGAGTCACGATCTCCCCAGCCTCCCTCGGGTCGTTCAGAGCAACATGGGCCCTGTCGATCCACCGGTATGGATCAAGCGGCCCAGGGACCAAGACACGGTCCGGGGAGACGTGCCTTCTAGCCATAAACAAAAATCTAAAAGACTGCGGCTATTCGTGGTCCGCTTAATCCGTTAAGAGGAAGTTGTCGGACTTCCAAATCTTTTAGGCAGGAAGAATGTTATAAATCTCATCATTCATCAAGAAACTACTCATGAAATAACGCTGGACAGCCAGCTGGTGGCGCCGTCCAAGGAGTATAAATACTCGGGCGTGGGCCCAGCTTGCCAGGAACATTTTGTACGATAAGGAACTAGTGAAGTACAACTAGACCTCCATGTTCTGAAACAAGTTGATTAAAGCCTTGCATTATGCTCAAACCAAGTGCGTAGTGAGTTTTATTACGTCAATGGGTATGGTTCTTAAATACTTTGCGTCTGTTTTCACAAAAGAGAGGAACGATGCAGACATTGCAATCAGGGAGGAGGAGTGTGAAATATTAGGTGAAATAAACATAGTAAAAGAGTAAGTATTAAAGGGTTTAGCTTCTTTGAAAGTGGATAAATCCCCAGGCCCGGATGAAGTGTATCCCAAACTGTTAAGAGGAGTAAGAGAGGAAATGGCAGAGGCTCTGACCATCATTTTCCAATCCTCTCTGGCTACAGGTGTGGTCCAGAGGACTGCTAACGTGGTACCGTTGTTTAAAAAGGGAGAAAGGGATAGACCGAGTAATTACAGGCCAGTCAGCCTAACCTCGGTTGTGGGAAAATTATTGGAAAAAATTCTGAGGGACAGGATAAATCTTCATTTAGAAAGACACAGATTAATCAGGGACAGTCAGCATGGATTCGTGTCTGACTAACTTGGTTGAATTTTTTGAGGAGGTAACAAGGAGGCTCGATGAGGGTGGTGCATTTGATGTAGTCTATATGGTTTTTAGCAAGGGTTTTGATAAGTTCCCACATGGCAGACTGGTCACGAAAATAAAAGCCCATGGAATCCAAGGCAAAGTGGCAAGTTGGATCCAAAATTGGCTCAGAGGCAGGAAACAAAGGGTAATGGTCGAAGAGTGTTTTTGTGACTGGAAGGCTGTTTCCCATGGGGTTCCACAGGACTCAGTACTGGGTCCTTTGCTTTTTGTGGTATATATCAATGATTTGGACTTGAATGTAAAAAGTATGATTAAGAAGTTTGCAGATGAAACAAAAATTGGCCATGTGGTTGATAATGAAGAAGAAAGCTGCAGACTGCATGAAGATATCAATGGACTGGTCAGGTGGGCAGAACAGTGGCAAATGGAATTCAATCTGGAGAAGTGTGAGGTAATGCATTTGGGGAGGGCTAACAAGGGAAGGGAATACACTATAAATGGTAGGACACTGAGAAGTGCAGAAGGTCAGAGGGACCTTGGCGTGTATGTCCACAGATCCCTGAAGATAGCAGGACAGGTAGATAAGGTGGTTAAGAAGACATATGGGATACTTGCCTTTATTAGTCAAGGCATAGAATATAAGAGCAGGGAGGTTATGCTTGAACTGTATAAAACACTAGTTAGGCTGCAGCTAGAATACTGCGTGCAGTTCTGGTCACCACATTACAGGAAGGATGTGATTGCACTAGAGAGGGTGCAGAGGAGATTTATGAGGATGTTGCCTGGGCTGGGAATTTTAGCTGTGAGGAAAGATTGGATAGGCTGGGGTTGTTTTCTTTGGAACAGAGGAGGCTCAGGGGAGACCTAATTGAGGTGTATAAAATTATGAGGGGCCTAGATAGAGTGGATAGGAAGGACCTATTTCCCTTAGCAGAGGGGTCAATAACCAGGGGGCATAGATTTAAAGTAATTGGTTGAAAGTTTAGAGGGGAATTCAGGAGAAATGTTTCACCCAGAGGGTGGTGGGGGTCTGGAACCCACTGCCTGAAAGGGTGGTAGAGGCAGAGACCCTCACGGACCAAGTGCTGGAAAGTGGGATTAGGGTGGATAGCTCTTTGTCGGCCGGCAAGGACAAGATGGGCCGAATGGTCTCCTTCTGTGCTGTAAATTTCTATGATTCTATGAAAGAATAAAGTAAGGGAGGACATTGATGGCAAGGGAATAAGTAGAGTTATAGAACAGGAGTCTAAAAAGATAGTTAAACATAAAGTGAGAGGAAATCCTATTAAAAATGAGTTAAACTGTCTGCACAGCAATGTCCGTAATAAAACAGGGGAGCTGGAAGCAATCATACGTTGCGAGGAACCAGACATAGTAGGGATTAATGAGACATGACTACAGAAAAATCAGGACTGGAAATTAAACATTGCAGGGTATAACATATTTAGAAAAGAGAGGGAAAAAGGGGGGTGGAGTAGCTGTACTTATTAGGAATAACATAATGGCAGTAGAAAAAAGTGACACAGCTATCAGCAAGACAAAAATAGAATCCGTATGGATAGAGATAAAAGACAATAAAGGATCAATCACACTCATTTCCCCCTTGCACTATTCCTCTAGCCACGTATTCATCTGAAATATCCTTCTATTTCTACTCTGACTAGCACATGGCACTGGTAGCAATCCTGAGATTACTACCTTTGAGGTCCTATTTTTTAATTTAGGACCTCATCCCGGTTTTACCTATATCGTTGGTACCTATATGCATAATATGATAGAATTCTTCATTAAGATGGAGAGTGAAATAGTTGACTCAGAGACTAGGGTCCTGAATTTAAATAAAGGAGACTATGATGGTATGAGGTGCGAGTTGGGTAGGATTGATTGGGGAATGTCACTCAAAGGGTTGACGGTGGATGGGCAATGGCAAACATTCAAAGATCGCATGGATGAACTACAGAATTTGTTCATCCCAGTTTGGCATGAAAATAAAACAAAAAAGGTGACTCAACCGTGGCTAACAAGGGAAATTAGGGATCGCATAAGATTTAGGATTCAACAAAGAAGGACAAAGGGATTAATTAAGAGGGGGGAATAGAGTATGAGAGTAAGCTTGCAGGGAACATAAAAACTGACTGTAAAAGCTTTTATAGATATGTGAAGAGAAAAAGATTGGTGAAGTCAAGTGTAGGTCCTTTGCAGTCAGAATCAGGGGAATTTATAATGGGGAACGAAGAAATGGCAGACCAATTAAATACATACTTTGGTTCTGTCTTCACAAAGGAGGACACAAATAACCTCCCAAAGATGTCGGGGAACATAGGGTCTAATGAAAGGGAGGAATTGATAGAAATCAGTATTTGTAGGGAAATGGTGTTAAGGAAATTGATGACATTAAAGGCCGAAAAATCCCCAGGGCCTGATAATCTACATCCTAGGGTACTTAAGGAAGTGGCCCTAGAAATAGTAGATGCATTGCTGGTCATCTTCCAAAATTCGATAGACTTTGGAACAGTACCCATGGATTGGCGGGTAGCTAATTTTACCCCACTGTTCAAAAAGGGTGGTAGAGAGAAAATGGGGAATTACAGACCGGTAAGCCTGACATTGGTAGTGGGGAAAATGCTAGAGTCCATTATAAAGGATGTACAGGAAACTTTCGATTAACCGGCCCCTAAATAACCGGAACGCTCTATCCACCGGCAAAATTCAGGAGTCGGTTCAGATAACTTTTATGACTTTTATTACTTTTTTTACTCCATTTGTTGCTGTGCAAGGGTGTAGCTGAAGCTGTTGCTAAGCTACAGAGACGCTTGCAACTTGTGCCGATTGTTTTGAAGCTGAAGCAACAGGGTTTGTTGCTTTGAGCTCCGTACCTTTTACTATAGCGTTCGGTTATCCGGAATTGTTGATGAACTGGCAACACGTTGGTCCCGTCCGTGCCGGATACCAGAAAGTTTCCTGTAATAGCAGAGCACTTGGAAAAAAGTGACCAGATCGGAGAAAGTCAAAATGGATTTACAAAAGGTAAATCGTGCTTGACTAATCTACTGGAATTTTTTGAGGATGTAACTGGTGAAATAGATAAGGGAGAACCAGTGGATGTGGTGTATTTGGACTTTCAAAAGGCTTTCGATAAGGTCCTGCATAAGAGATTAGCGTGCAAAATTAAGGCACATGGGATTGGGGGCAAGGTATTGACTTGGATAGAGAACTGGTTGGCAGACAGAAAGCAAAGAGTTGGAATAAACGGCTCTTTTTCTGAATGGCAGGCAGTGACTAGTGGGGTACTGCAGGGATCGGTCCTTGGACCCCAGCTATTCACAATATATATTAATGATCTGGACGAGGGAACTAGATGTAATATCTCCAAGTTTGCAGGCGACACAAAGCTGGGTGGGCGTGTGTGCTGTGAGGAGGATGCCGAGAAACTCCAGTATGATTTGGACAGGTTGGGTGATTGGGCAGAAGCATGGCAGATGCAATATAACGTGGGTAAATGCGAGGTTATCAACTTTGGTGTCAAAAACAGGAAGGCAGATTATTATCTGAATGGCAATAGATTGGGAGAAGGGGAAGTGCAACGAGACCTGGGCGTCCTTGTGCACCAGTCGCTGAAAGTAAGCATGCAGGTGCAGCAGGCGGTTAAGAAGGCAAATGGTATGTTGTCCTTCGTAGCGAGAGGGTTTGAGTACAGGAACAAGGCTGTCTTGCTGCCGTTGTACAGGGCCTTGGTGAGACCACATCTTGAATATTGTGTGCAGTTTTGGTCGCCTTATCTGAGGAAGGATGTTCTTGCCATGGAAGGAGTGCAGCGAAGATTCACCAGGCTGATACCTGGGATGGCAGGAATGACGTATGAGGAGAGATTGGGTCGATTGGGCTTGTACTCGCTGGAGTTTAGAAGAATGAGAGGGGATCTCATCGAAACTTATAAAATACTAACAGGGCTAGACAGACTAGATGCTGGAAGGATGTTCCCGATGGTCGGGGAGTCCAGGACTAGGGGTCACAGTCTAAGGATAAGGGGTAAGCCATTTAGGACAGAGATGAGGAAGAATTTCTTCACCCAGAGAGTGGTGAACCTGTAGAATTCGCTACCAAAGAAGGCAGTAGTGGCCAATTCATTAAATATATTCAAGAAGGAGTTGGATATATTTCTTAAGGCTAAAGGGATCAAGGGATATGGAGAGAAGGCAGGAACAGGGTACTGAATTTGGATGATCAGCCATGATCTCATTGAATGGCGGAGCAGGCTCGAGGGGCCGAATGGCCTACTGCTGCTCCTATCTTCTATGTTTCTAATAGGGGTAAGTCTACAGACCACCTAATAGTGGAAGGGAGGTGGAGGAAGAAATATGCAGACAAATTAGGGAAATTAGTGAAAAACATAGAATAATAATCATGAGGGATTTCAACTACCCCGATATTAATTGGATAGAAGAGGTAGGTAAAGGGGATAAGGGAATGGAGTTCTTACAATGTGTACAGGGCTCCTTTGTAACCCAATATGTAAAAAGCCCAACAAGGAAGGATTTGCTATTGGATCTAGTAATGGGGAATGAACCAGAGCAGGTAAGAGAAGTAAAAGTAGGGGAACATATCGGCAATAGTGACCAATATATAAGACGCTTTAAGATGATAATTGAGAAGGACATAAGTATGACAAAAACCAGGGTAATAGATTGAAGAAAAGCTGATTTTGAGGGGCTGAGAATAGAACTTGGGAAAATAAAATGGGCAACAATATTGGCAAACGATGTAGAACAGCAATGGGAAACATTTAAAATGGTGTTCAACAGAGTGCAGGAAAAATATATTCTGCTAAAGGGAAAGAACAAACTAAACACTAAGGACACTCCATGGATGAATAAAGCCATAAGGGAACAATTGAGGGTAAGGAAAGATGCATACATTAAGTACATAGACAGCAGGGGAGTGCATGATAAGGGAGAATACGAAGAGATTAGGAGAGAAGTCAAAAAAAACAATTAGGGAGGCAAAGAGGAACTATGAAATTAAATTATCAAGGAACATAAAACAAAATAGTAAAATATTTTATCGGCACATCAATAAAAAAGGTTGGGATGGGAATAGGGCCATTTTTATGAAGAAGTAACAGAGCGAGTAGACAATGGCAATGCAGTAGATATAATTTATCTAGATTTTCAAAAGGCCTTCGATAAGGTACCCCATAATAGACTGATGAAGAAGGTCAGAGAATGCGGAGTCAGGGGGCAAGTAGCAGAATGGATAGCTAGCTGGCTTCAAGACAGAAAGCAGAGAGTAGGGGTAAAGGGTAGCTATTTACAGTGGCAGAAGGTGGGTAGTGGTGTTCCACAAGGATCAGTGCTGGGACCACTGTTGTTCACAATTTATATTAACGATTTAGACTTTGAAATCAAAAACACAATTTCTAAATTTGCGGATGACACCAAATTGGGGGGGATAGTCAATACTGCAACAAATTACAGGAGGACATTAATAAACTTGTAGAATGGGCATATAATTGGCAAATGAAGTTCAACACAGATAAATGTGAGGTATTACATTTTGGTAGGAAGAATAGGGAGGTCACTTATTACTTGGAGGGTGCGAGTCTAGGTGGGGTAGAGGAACAAAGGGATCTCGGAGTACAAATACACAAATCACTAAACGTTGCAACACAGGTTAGCAAGGCCATAAAAAAGCAAACCAAGCACTAGGGTTTATTTCTAGAGGGATAGAATTGAAAAGTAGGCAAGTTATGCTAAACCCGCATCAAACCTTGGTTAGACCACACTTAGAGTACTGCGTACAGTTCTGGTTGCCATATTATAAAAAGGATATAGAGGCACGGGAGAGGGTGCAGAGAAGATTTACAAGGATGATACCAGAAATGTGAGGCTATACACATCAGGAAAGGATGAACAGGCTGGGTCTCTTTTCTCTTGAAAAAAGAAGGCTGAGGGGTGACCTAATAGAGGTCTTTAAAATTATGAAATGTTTTGATAGAGTGGATAGAGAGAGAATGTTTCCACTTGTGGGGAACAGCATAACTAGAGGCTATCAATATAAGATAGTCATCAAGAAATCCAATAGGGAATTCAGAAGAAACTTCTTTACCCAAAGAGTGGTGAGAATGTGGAACTCACTACCACAGGGAGTGGTTGAAGCGAAAAGTATAGATGCATTTAAGGGGAGGCTAGACACACATCTGAGGGAGAAGGGAATAGAGGGTTATGCTGATAGATTTAGATGAGGAAAGACAGGAGGAGGCTCGTGTGCAGCATAAACGCTGCATAGACTGGTTGGGCCGAATGGCCTGTTTCTGTGCCGTATATCCTATGTACACTCTGGGACGATTGGTGACAGGGGTCCAGAATCTGGACACCCTGAGGGAGGCTTACCAAAAGCGCAACCTGGGCCCAGGCATTTCCGGACTCGGTATGTGTTTCTGATGTCCGAAGTCCGGAAATATCGCAACCTGGGCTCGGGTGTTTCCTGACTTCGGACATCAGAAACACGTTCCGAAGACCGGAAAAACCCGAAAACCGGCTCAGCCTCAGTCCCGAGGTTGCCGGATTCGGGGCGTTCTACCTGTACTCTATTCCTCCAATGTCTTCCATGCTGACCTCCTCCAATCCATAAACTTCAACTTGTTCAAAAACTCAGCTGCCTATATCCTGTCCTGCATTTAATTCCACTTGCCCACCATTTCTGTTCTTGCTAATCTACATTGGCTTCCCTTCGCTTGATGCTTTAAATTTAAATTCCTCATCCCGTCTTAAAATCCCTCCTCCATCCTTATCTACACCCTCTGGTCCTCTGTCTGGCCTTGTGTTTCCTTCCCTCCCTTCAACCCACCATTGATGGCAGAGCTTTCTTGGCACTAATCATTGGAACTCTTAAAACTCTCAACTTCCCTCTCCATCTTCAAAAACCTTCCCAAAACCTATTTTAAAATTAAACTTTTGTTCACCTCTCATAACTCTTGTACCACAACTTGGCATTTACTCCTTTATTTCTTTCATCTATATGTTTTCTTCTTCCCTTATGTAAAGTGCCATGGGACATTTTTCTATATTAAAGGTGCTATATAAATGCTAATTGTTGTTACCTGACATTCTATCACCTTTGGGTGGCATACCATTTGGACAACTGCGTCAAACATCAGCTGTAATTTAATTTGCTGCTTCTGTTATTTCATTGTTAGCAATACCAAGCACAATTGAATCCCGATTGTGCTCATTTATGTATGACTAAAATTGAGAATTTTAAGTCAGTTCATAGGAATTTCAGACAAATTATTTTACAGTTTCTTAGGCTTTCTGACTACACTGGTAGAAGACTGCCCTTTCATAAATTAAATTACATTTTGGAACAAGGTATTCATCACATCAATGTATCGTTATTTTTCTGATCTTCCAACACAAATGTGAAAGCTTTCCCCCTCCTTTTTCACACCAATGTTGTACCCTTAACTAGTGAATGATTCAACTTCTTGCTAGAATACATTTAGACAGGTTTCTCCCACTTCACCCAAGTAGCCACTATTCATAATGAGTATAGGCAGACTACTCCGCCGTACAAGACATCACAGCTGAGTCTTATCTAGTCCTTCGTTAACTCTGTTTCTCTCTCCACAGATGCTGCCTGACCGGCTGAGTATTTCCAGCATTTTGTTTTTATTCCTTTTCTGATGTAGTTTCTAGTAAAGGGCGACTGCGGAAACCTCGGTTAATTCACTCCCATAACCCAGGGGCACTGAAGCTAATTAAAATGCCCCAACCTGCGATCAACTAATACAGCAAGACTGGTATAGAACCTCGGAACTTCTCTGCCACTCACTTTCTTGACCACTGGAAGAAGAGGCGGAAGACCCATTAATAAAGGAGGAGGAACCATTAGATTTAGGTTGTTTTCATCTGGGGACGGAAATGCACGACGTACAGCCTTGGGCAATAACTGGGGAATGATTTTGCAATCGATCAGAATCCGGAACAATTATCGTGGTGTTCAATGCGCGGGCGATTCTGTTCATCGCCACACAGGATCCGGGTGGAAGTTCCTGCGGCAACATCGGAAAGGATTTCCCGCCAAACCGAGATTTGGAATTGAGTGGCTGGCCGGGTTCGCAGAGACAAAGGAATGGCGGAGATCTTGGAGGTTCCGCGCACGAGGATCAACACCAGCCTGGTCTCGGAGTTCACCGGGAGGGCGGTGTGCTTCGTGGGCAGAGTGCAGAAGGTGCGCCGCACTCGGCGCCTCAACCCGGCGGGGCCGTCAGTAAACCAGCGGGGCCGCGTCAGCTTCTCTCTTTATCTCCCCCTCTCTCTCTGTGTTTCTCTCTCTATCAATTCAATTCAATTCAAATTGCTTTATTGGCATGACAAGATACATCTTATGTTGCCAAAGCACAGAAAAAGAACATATATAATTGAACACATAAACGCAGATCTAGACATACAGTGTATAGACAAATATGCCCATGTATACATAAATATACACACATAATAATATAATATAATCTTTTCTTAGATTCAGTGGTCACTGGTTGTACCTCTGCTTATGGCAAGCTGTAACATAGTTTGCTGCTAAAGTTACACATTTTCTCTGTTCCCCTAATAGATATGGGAGTTTTTGGTGGTCATTCAAATTTTTGAATTCAGGGTATATTTTTATGAATTTTGGGTAGAAATTCCCCCTTATGTCCTGATAGTTTCCACAAGCTGTGAGGAAGTGCATCTCTGTCTCCACCACTCCCTGACTGCAGTGAGAGCATAGCCTGTCCTCTCTGGGCAGCCAGGTCTGCCTGTGTCTGCCTTTTTTTGATGGCTAGGCTATGCTCACTAAGTCTGTACTTATCTCTCCCCCTCTCTCTCTGTGCTTCTCTCTCCCTCTGTGATTCTCTCTCTCTCTCTCTCCCTCTGTGATTTTCTCTCTCTCTCTCTCTCTCTCTCTCTCCCTCTGTGATTCTCTCTCTCTCTCCCTCTATGATTCTCTCTCTCTCTCTCTCCCTCTGTGCTTCTCTCTCTCTCTCTCTCCCTCTGTGATTCTCTCTCTCTCTCTCTCCCTCTGTGCTTCTCTCTCTCTGTGCTTCTCTCTCTCCCTCTCTCTCCCTCTGCTTCTCTCTCTCTCCCTCTGCTTCTCTCCCTCTCTCTCTCTCTCTCTCTCTCTCTCTGTGCCTCTCTCTCTCTCTCTCTCTCTCTGTGCTTCTCTCTCTCTCTCTGCTTCTCTCTCTCTCCCTCTCTGTGCTTCTCTCTCTCTCTCTCTCTCTCCCTCTCTGTGCTTCTCTCTCTCTCTCTCTCTCTCTCCCTCTCTGCTTCTCTCTCTCTCTCTCTCTCTCTCTCTCCCTCCCTCTGTGCTTCTCTCTCTCTCTCCCTCTCTGTGCTTCTCTCTCTCCCTCTGCTTCTCTCTCTCTCTGTGCTTCTCTCTCTGTGCTTCTCACTCTCTCTCTCTCTCCCTCTGTGCTTCTCTCTCTCTCCCTCTGTGCTTCTCTCTCTCTCCCTCTGTGCTTCTCTCTCTCTCCCTCTGTGCTTCTCTCTCCCTCTCTCTCTCTCTCCTTCTCTCCCTCTCTCTCTCTCTCTCTCTCTGTGCTTCTCTCCCTCTCTCTCTCTGTGCTTCTCTCCCTCTCTCTGTGCTTCTCTCCCTCTCTCTCTGTGCTTCTCTCCCTCTCTATCTCTCTGTGCTTCTCTCCCTCTCTCTCTCTGTGCTTCTCTCCCTCTCTCTCTGTGCTTCTCTCCCTCTCTCTCTCTCTGTGCTTCTCTCCCTCTCTCTCTCTCTCTGTGCTTCTCTCCCTCTCTCTCTCTCTGCTTCTCTCCCTCTCTCTCTCTCTCTCTGCTTCTCTCCCTCTCTCTCTCTCTCTCTGTGCTTCTCTCCCTCTCTCTCTCTCTGTGCTTCTCTCCCTCTCTCTCTCTCTGTGCTTCTCTCCCTCTCTCTCTCTCTCTGTGCTTCTCTCCCTCTCTCTCTGTGCTTCTCTCCCTCTCTCTCTGTGCTTCTCTCCCTCTCTCTCTGTGCTTCTCTCTCTCTCTCTCTCTGTGCTTCTCTCTCTCTCTGTGCTTCTCTCTCTCTCTGTGCTTCTCTCTCTCTGTGCTTCTCTCTCTCTCTGTGCTTCTCTCTCTCTGCTTCTCTCTGCTTCTCTCTCTCTGCTTCTCTCTCTGCTTTTCTCTCTCTCTGCTTCTCTCTGCTTCTCTCTCTCTCTGTGCTTCTCTCTCTCTCTCTGTGCTTCTCTCCCTCTCTCTGTGCTTCTCTCCCTCTCTCTCTCTGTGCTTCTCTCCCCCTCTCTCTGTGCTTCTCTCCCCCTCTCTCTCTCTGTGCTTCTCTCCCCCTCTCTCTCTCTGTGCTTCTCTCCCTCTCTCTCTCTCTCTCTCTCTGCTTCTCTCCCTCTCTCTCTCTCTCTGTGCTTCTCTCCCTCTCTCTCTCTCTGTGCTTCTCTCCCTCGCTCTCTCTCTGTGCTTCTCTCCCTCTCAGTTCAGTTCAGTTCAGTTCAAATGCTTTATTGGCATGAAAGTTTACAGAGAACCATATTGCCAAAGCTTACATAGCAAAAAGGTACAGTTTTCCAACATTCTGTAGGTGTCAATCGATTTGACATTTGTTGGGTATATACAATATTACTTTTAAACAATATTAATTTTAAACAGTCTTTCTACTTCATTTGGTATGTTCAATATTAATTTTAAACAGTCTTACTTTTAAACAGTCCTCAGGTTGTGACATGTTGTTACATATTTAGCCCCAAGGTATGGTCTGTCTCCTTCTCCTAGGACTAATCTCAATTTTGACAGATCATCCAATTCCTTGAAATCTGGGGTTGTTTGGCTTAGCTTGTTGAATAATATGTTTCTTGATGTGTTGAATTTTTCGCATTTTAGGAGGAAATGCATTTCTGTTTCAACCTCGCCAGCCAGACATTGATCGCATATTCTATTCTCTCTAGGCTGCCAGGATTTCTTGTATCTGCCTTTTTCAATTTCCAGTTGGTGGTCGCTTAGTCTGTACCTGGTGAGGGTCTGTCTCTGTTTTGTGTCTCTGATGGTCGTGAGGTAGTCTGCCAGTTTATATTCTCTTTTTAGGGCCCGGTAACATTCTAATCTGCTTTGGCTTTCGGTTATTTTGTTCCAATGTTCCAGGTAGGTTTCTTTGCATTTTTTAATGATTTGGTTCACTCGGATTGGTGTTTGGACGGCTGTGTTGGTCTGGGGCTGGTCAGGGTCCGGCTGAGTACTTAGTTTCAGTAGCAGCTGACTCAGGGGACTCTTTTCTGGGTTTAGCTCTTGGGTCTGAAAGGCTTTGAAATGAAGGGTGTCTGGGGAGCTAGATTTGAGGTGATTTAGGAAGTTTAGTGCTCGTTTTTGGATGTTTATTATCAGTGGGTATCTGCCTAGTTCGGCTCTGCATGCATTTGTTGGCGTTTTTCTTTGGGTGCGAAGGATGCTTCGGCAGAATTCTGCATGTAGGGCTTCTATTGTGTGTTTTTCCCATTTAGTGTAGCTTTGGTGATTTAGCGGGCCCCATACTTCACTACCGTACAGTGCAATGGGCAGGATTATGCTGTCAAAAATTTTGAGCCAGATTTTGATTGGGATTTGGATGTTGTAGAATTTTCTTTTTATTGCATATAGGGCTCTTCGGGCTTTTTCTTTTAGTGCATTCACTGCTATGCTGAAGCTCCCTGATGCTGTAATAGTTAGACCAAGGTAGGTGTAGCTCATAGTGTGTCCTATAGTGGTATCACTGAGGGTAAACTGGTATTTGTTTTCCTGACATCTGGGTCTTTTCTGAAAAATCATGATGTTGGTTTTCTTTAGATTTACTGTTAGAGCCCAATTTTGGCAGTATTTGTCGAGTAGGTCTAGTTGTTGCTGTAATCCCTGTTCTGTGGGAGACAGCAGAACCAGGTCGTCCGCATAGAACAGGGACTTCACTTCTCCATCCAGGAGACGGAGACCTGGTGACTCGCTTTGCTCCAGCATGTCTGCTAGTTCATTTATGTATATGTTGAACAGGGTCGGGCTCAAATTGCAGCCCTGCCGGACGCCTCTTCTCTGGGTGAAGAAATCGGTGCGTTTGTCTCCAATTTTGACCCCACATTTGTTTTTCAGATACATTGATTTAATAAGGTCATAGACTTTGCCCCCTATTCCACACTGAAGAAGTTTATAATAGAGCCCTTCGTGCCATATAGAGTCAAAGGCTTTCTTGAAGTCGATGAAACAGGCGAATATTTTCCCATTTTTTGTTTGGTGTTTATGTTTTTCAATGAGGGTGTGAAGGGTATAGATATGGTCGGCGGTGCGGTGTTTTGGAAGAAAGCCTATTTGGTTTTTTCTGAGGATATTATGTTTGTTAAGAAAATCAAGTAATCTACTATTTAGAATACTGCAGAATAACTTCCCTAGACAACTGTTGACACAGATGCCGCGGTAGTTATTTGGGTCTGATTTGTTTCCACTTTTATATATGGGGGAGATTAGTCCTTGGCACCAGATATCGGGAAAACAGCCTGAGCGTAATATGATGTTGAATAGTTTGAGTATCGCACCCTGCATCTCCATATTGCTGAACTTTAGCATTTCATTTTTGATGTTGTCTGGGCCACAGGCTTTCTTTAGGTGGAGAGATTTTGTTTTTGTGGCCAGTTCTTTCCATGTGATTGGGGAGTCTAGAGGGTTTTGGTTGTCTTTAATTGTTGCTTCTAATGTGTGGAGTTTTTCTGTGACCTGATGTTGACTTGGGTTTGTTTTGTTTTTTGGGATGTCTTTGTAGAGGTTTTCAAAATGTGTTCTCCAGATGTCGCCATCTTGGATTGGTAATGCTTGCAATTGTGTTGTACTCAGGTTATTCCACATTTCCCAGAATTGTTTTGGATTGGTGGAGTTTTCAATTTCTTCGAGTATTTTGTGGGTATAGTTTTGTGTTTTGTTCCTAATGGTGTGTTTATATCTTTTGAGGGTTTCATTGTATCTAGTACGTAGGTCCGGATTGTTTGGTTGCCGATGCTTTTGGTTTGATATTTTTCTCAGGTCTTTTCTGGCATTTTTGCATTCGTGGTCAAACCATTTCATATTTTTATTTTGTCTTTTGTGATGCTTCCTCTTCTGTTTCACGAGGTCGGCTTTTACAGCTGCCTCATGGAAGATCATATTTATATCCTCTATGGCCGTGTTTACACCATCTCTGGTGATCTCATATAGATTTTCTTTAAATTTTGAAATTTTACTTGTGAGATCAGGTGAATTTAGTGCTGTGATGAATTTATCTCCACTGTCTGGGGCCCATCTGTATGTCTGGTTTATTTTATGTAGCTTACTGTGTTCCTTTTTTGTGTCTGTAGTTTGGGCAGAAAGTTTAAGGTACACATTTATTTGGTTATGGTCTGAGAGGGGGGATTGCTGCCTGACAGTGAATGCGTTGATATCGCAGGGGTCCAGGTCAGTGATTGTATAGTCCACCACACTAGACCCAAGAGTTGAGGAGTATGTGAGTCTCCCTAGGGAGTCCCCTCTGAACCTACCATTAACTATGTACAGGCCTAAGGCTCGGCAGAGTTGCACTACCTCCCTACCGCTTTTATTTATTTCACGATCAAGGTTGTTCCGATTTGCGATGGCTGGTGTGACATCTAAAGGGGTCTGGCCAAACACATGGTTGTTTCCCTGTGGGTCTATGAAGTCAGGTTCACAACCGGTCCTTGCATTTAGGTCCCCACATATTATCACCTTTCCTTGGGCCTGGAAATGGCTGATTTCCATGTGGAGAGTATCAAATAACTCCTCTTCGAAATATGGCGAATCTATTGGAGGTATGTAGATCGCACATAAGTAAACATCTTTTTTTGCTATTCCTATATTTTTATCTAGTTTTAGCCATACGTGTGATTTCCCCTGTTTTACCGGTGAGATGTGTTTGTCCAGTTCTCCCTTATACCACACCAATATTCCCCCGGAGGTTCTGCCCTTGCGTGTTTTAGTGTTCTTTACTGAGGGCACAATGATTTCATGGTACGTTGGAGGACAGTGGGTCGGCATGTCCTTTTGGCACCATGTTTCTGTTAACACAATTATATCAATGTCTTTTATAGCTTTTAGGAATTCAGGGTCTGTACTCTTCATCCCAAAAGTTGAGGAGCGGAGGCCCTGGATATTCCAGCAGCTTATGTGGAAAGAACGCATTTATATAGTTCAATAAAACGAAATAAAATGGACCTATTTTGTGGGATGAGTGTGGAAACACTATTTTCTATAATGCTAAGTGATGATTTAGTATAAATCTCTCTCTCTCTCTCTCTCTCTCCCCCACTGTCCTTCTCTCTCTCTCTCTCCCCCTCTGTCCTTCTCGCTCTCTCTCTCCCCCCCCCCCCCTCTGTCCTTCTCTCTCTCTCTCTCTCTCTCCCCTCTCTGTCCTTC